>NC_053487.1:13970629-14320940 GCF_015227805.2 Hirundo rustica | reverse complement strand
TGCTAAGGGCTATCGAAGTGGTCCTATAGGGGTTGCTAAGAAAATGAAGTTTATTATTAAGCAGCATTCACCTGATTGGGCAGGCCTGCAACTGCTGCTTGATGCCTTAACAGAAACTGAGAAGCAGTTAGTTTTGAAAGTAGCTGGGGATCTGGATGAGGATGATTGTAAGACAACACAGGAGGATGTTAAAGATGTATTTCCCCTTCAAGACCCAGGCTGGGATCCTAATGATGATGAGGAGTTAGGGCGGATAAAGAGATACCAAGAACTAATAGTAAAAAGGGCTAGAAAGAGCAATCCCCAAAACCATAAACTGGTCAGCCTTATATGCTATCAAACAGGGCCCCTCTCAAACACCTTCTGTTTCTAGATCACCTGCGAGACGCAATGCGCCGACACACCACCCTGGATCCTGGATCTGATGAAGGACACGCAGCAATAATAAATTTTTTTAGGACAAATCCACAGGAGATATCAGGCGGAAACGCCAGCAGAAGATCCGGGGCCCAAACAGCCGGAATTTAGAACTTTATTAGATGAGGCCTGGAGAGTTTTTAGTAACCGGGAAGAAGGGTATAAACAAGGGATGAAAGAAAACTAGCAGCAGCAGTAAAAGAAAGGAGAAAAAGGGAAACATGGGCAAGGTCCACCAAAACAAGGACCACCCCGACTAGGAAAAGATCAATGTGCATTTTGTAAGAATTTTGGTCACTGGAAAAAACCAGTGCCCAGAATTAAGAAAGGGTAATGAAATAGAAAAGGTGATCAGAAAAGGGAAAAAGTAGTTGCTCATGTAAAAGAGGACTGAAGGGGACCGGAGGGCCCTACCCTAGGGGACCCTCTGGTTATAGTTAAACTGGGGAACAAAGAAAAAGAAGTGAAATTTTTGATACATACAGGGGCAACATTTTCAGTGTTGAATAAGTGTTGGGAAGGAGGAAGCCAAAAAACCTTATAAATATGATTGCCTCTATTCTGAGAATGAGAAACCTGTAAGTGAGATAGAATTGAAAGTAAGTTTTGATGTTTGAGATGTATTAGATACTGGATCTCTGGGAAAACAGTTATGTGACCATCTGAAAGTTACCTGCAGCCAGACCCAGAGGTCAAATGGAATGTTCTGTCTCACCCCTCAATGTATGGTTCATCCCACACCTGTACCCATCCCCTGAAGTATCAGGTATC
This sequence comes from Hirundo rustica, assembly GCF_015227805.2. Taxonomy (NCBI): domain Eukaryota; kingdom Metazoa; phylum Chordata; class Aves; order Passeriformes; family Hirundinidae; genus Hirundo; species Hirundo rustica. The sequence continues at coordinate 14,319,752 of NC_053487.1, read as the reverse complement.
TGTAACCCCATTGGCCCAAGTCCTGTTCCAGCCCACCTTGAAGACCCCTGATAAGGGGTCCCAGGGGGGCTGGACGCTCTTTTTGCTTGCACCCTTCCCTGAGGACTTCCCTCTCTTGGAATTTCCTCTCCCTACTTCTCCCTTCCCCCACCTTCCTAGGCCTTGCCACGAGCTGCAGCCTGGCAGCTCAGAGCAAGGCCTCCACATCCCTTACAATAAACCTCATCTTCTAAAACCTAACTTCAGAGATCTCTCGTCTACATTCATCTACACCGTCCTGGAGTCCTCAGCAGCAAGAGGCATATTTCTAAAAATAAGGCCCTAATACCTGTAACCAATGACTATGTTATGGTAAAGGGGGCAACTGGCCAATCTGAAAGAGCTTATTTTTGTAAACCATTGAAGTATAAATTGGGAAAACAGTGGGGCATCCATCGATTTTTATACATGCCTAATGCTCCATCTGCACTTTTGGGCAGAGATTTGCTAGAGCAGCTGGAAGCCCAAGAATAATATTCAAAATGGGGAAAATTAGTTTGGAGGTAAAGGATCAACAATATGTAGAACTGTTAAGCTTAATGCTAATAACCAAAGAAATTGAAGTGGCAAGTGAAAAGGGAAATTTTAGGAAAATAATGGATCAAGTATTTCCAGGAGTGTGGGCCTCCAATATACCAGGAAGAGCAAAGAATGCACTACCAGTGCAAATCAGGCTTAAAGAAGGAGGACAGCCAGTAAGGTTTAAACAATAACCCCCTAAAGAAAGAAGATATAGAAGGGGTTAGCCCAATTATTGAGAACTTTCTGCAGCTAGGACTACTGAGAGAGTGTCAATCTGATTTTAATACTCCTATTCTGCCAGTAAAGAAACCTGATGGGTCATACAGATTAGTACAAGATTTAAGGGCTGTTAACAAGGTAACTGAAGACTTGTATCCAGTGGTTGCCAATCCCTACACCTTGTTAACCCGTTTAACACCTGAACTAACTTGGTTTACTGTTCTAGATCTAAAGGATGCTTTCTTTTGCCTCCCTCTCCATGAAGCCAGCCAGAAAATTTTTGCATTCGAGTGGGAAAGCCCTAAAACTGGAAGAAAAACTCAGCTCGCATGGTGTGTGTTACCGCAGGGGTACAAGAACTCCCCCACTATATTTGGGGAACAGCTTGCCAAGGATTTAGAGTCCTGGGAACCTCCACCGGGAGAAGGACAGTTACTCCAGTATGTGGATGATCTCTTAATAGCTACCCGGACCCAGGAGACATGTGTGGACTGGACGGTAAGCCTCCTAAACTTTCTAGGCCTGCAGGGGTATCGAGTATCCCAGAAGAAAGCCCAAATGGTGAGGCAAACAGTCATTTACCTGGGTTACGAAGTAAGTGCTGGACAAAGGACTCTGGGGCAGGATCGCAAGGAAGCAATATGCCAGACCCCAAAACCTCAGACAGTGAAAGAACTAAGAACCTTTTTAGGCATGACAGGGTGGTGCAGACTGTGGATTTATCACTATGGGTTGCTTGTTAAACCTCTGTATGCCTTGATCACGGAAGGGAGCAGAGATCTTCAGTGGACAAAAGATGCAACCCGAGCCTTCAACCAACTAAAGAAAGCCCTTATGTCAGCTCCAGCCCTGGGACTTCCAAACGTGAGTAAACCATTTTTCCTGTTTTCTCACGAGAAGCAGGGGATTGCCTTGGGAATATTAGCACAGAACTTAGGCCCGTATCGGAGGGCAGTGGCCTATCTTTCCAAGCAACTGGACACAGCAGCTAAAGGATGGCCAGGGTGCCTCAGAGCAGTTGCAGCAGTAGCAATAAACATCCAAGAAGCACGCAAATTCACCCTAGGCCAGAAGATGACTGTGCTAGTATCTCACACAATGTCTGCAGTCCTTGAGGCAAAAGGGGGACATTGGCTCTCCCCACAGAGATTTCTGAAGTACCAGGCCATACTGGTAGAACAAGATGATGTTGAAATTGTGGTAACTAACATTGTGAACCCAGCTTCCTTCCTCAGCGGGTGTATGGGAGAACCAGTGATCCATGACTGCCTGGAGACCATTGAAGCCACATACTTGAGCCGCCCAGATCTGAAGGACACCCCACTTGAGGATGCTGAGACCTGGTTTACTGATGGAAGCAGCTATGTCGTCAGTGGAAGAAGGCACGCTGGGTATGCAGTTACCACAAGCAGAGAGGTAATAGAGTCTGGGCCATTACCAACTAATACATCTGCACAGAAGGCTGAGATAATTGCCTTAATCCAAGCCCTAGAGCTGGCAAAAGGAAAAGAGATCAACATCTACACGGACTCAAGGTATGCATTCGGAGTGGTTCATGCTCACGGAGCCATCTGGAAGGAAAGAGGACTGCTGAATTCACAAGGCAAGAGTATTAAACATGCACAAGAGATACTGAGGCTATTAGATGCCATACAACTACCTGAGAGAGTAGCCGTAATGCACATAAAGGCACACCAAAAAGTGAGCTCTGAATTGGAAGAAGGGAATATGCTGGCAGACAGAGAGGCAAAAGAAGCAGCAAAAGGTGAGGTACCCGATAAGGCTGTTGAGGCAGCATTGATTCCAGATGGAAAAGTTTCTATTGAAGGTAAGCCAGTGTACAATAAGAAAGATAAGAAACTCATCAAGGTAGGAAAGGCAAGTTATAATCAGGAGGATGGGCTGTAACAGAAGAAGGGAAACTTGTAGTACCCTCCTATTTGTTGTGGTCATTAGTACAGAGGGAACATGAGAAAACACACTGGGGAATAGATGCCCTGTATAACCATTTGAAAGAAAGAATCATGGCCAGGAAATTGCAGGGCACAGTGATACAAGTAACTCGTCAGTGTAGTCTTTGCCTCCGAACTAACCCTAAAAATACCCCAAAGCCTAAGTGGGACAAATTGGGAAAGGTTGTGGACCTGGGCAACAATGGCAAATTGATTTTACAGAACTGCCCAGGAAGGGAGGGTATCGTTACCTATTGGTGTTAACTGATACCTTTTCAGGATGGCCAGAAGCCTTTCCTGCCAGGACAGCTAAGGCCCGAGAGGTGACCAAAGCGCTGTTGCAAGAAATAATACCATGATTTTGAGTTCCAGCCACCATATCCTCAGATAGGAGACCACACTTTATTTCAAAAATTGTGCAGCAAATAAGTCACCACCTGGGAATAGACTGGGAATTGCACACCCCATACCACCCTCAATCTAGCGGCCAGGTGGAAAAGATGAACCATTTGATTAAACAACAAATTGTAAGATTGGGGCAAGAAGCAAATTTGCCCTGGCCTCAGGCTCTCCCATTGGCCTTGTTGCGAATTCGGACAAAACCAAGAGCAAAAGAGAAACTAAGCCCTTTTGAAATATTGTATGGAAGGCCATATGCAGTTCAAGAGGGAACAGCATCCATTCAAGTAGGGGAAGAAACCCTACATGGATATATGGTGGCCCTAAATAAACAACTTAGAGAAATTGAGAAATATGTGGCTGGAACTCAAAACAGAGAACTAGATGGGCCAGTACATGATGTACAACCTGGGGATTATGTGTATGTTAAGTCTTTTGCAGAAAAAACCTTAGAACCACAGTGGGAAGGACCATTCCAGGTGCTCCTCACTACCTTCACTGCAATCAAGATCAAAGAACAGAAGGCCTGGATCCATCACTCCCGAGTGAAGAAAGCCCCAGAAGGAATTTGGAAAGCCACACCAGGCGATAACGAACTGAAGCTGAAGCTCACTCGGAACAACGAATAAATGGACTAAGAGTTATTTTGGACATTATGTGGAAAGTTGTAACTATTGTAGTAATTACCTTAACCATAACAGGAGTCAACACAATACCACGAAGGTATAATGTGACTGGGATATACCAGTGCCAAGGAAGAGCTTATGATCCTTACTCTCGTAAGGCTTTAAACAAGATACTAAAAGTCACAAATGCAAGCTTGTGGGAGGGAAGAAATGTTTGGGGATGTCAGTATGCATTCGTACAGGATGGGTTCCACGAGGCTTACCATCCACCCATGAAACTCATCAGGGTTAGTCCTGAATGCTGTGATAAATGCTTGAGTACATGTCTAGAGTTTAGGCTCTAAATAGAAGGGTGTGCGTTAAGAGGGTATGACATTGACTTTAACATCACTCAGGTATGTACTGAGTACCATAAGAACCAGACCAAGATCACTCCACCAGTGCCAAGAAAGGCTGTGATCACCAAGATGCCAGCTATTCCAGAAGTGGAGGAACAAATAACTCCTGTAGTTACCAAAATTGGGCCATATGCTATTAAGAAGACAGGAGTTCAGAAGCTGATAGTTAACCCAAAGTGGTCTTTAAAACGAGTAGAAATGGGAGTACAGGTAAATGCTTCACACGTTCGGCCAGAATGTGCCCCATTTCTCAGGAACTCCTTTATGGACTGGACTACTTGGCTTCAAAAAAGTATGCCTCCCAATTTTAGGAACAAGAGGGATCTCACTGGATTGCTAGGAACAGGACTGGGAGTGCTGAACACAATAGATTCAGAAGTGTTACTGAATAAATTAACCACAATAGGGAGCGATTTAGTCAAACTACAACAACCTTTGCAATCCTCTCTACTAGCACTAGGTAACAATCACTGGAAATTGACCAAGATATTACCAGAATGGGAAGACACAGAGGAGTGAGATCATGAAGTAATAATTAATGCACTAGGCACAGCTAGTGAAAACATCTCGTTGGCCCTAGGGTGTACTCAGGCACAACTGTGGATGCAATCAGTGGCTGCCGCAGTTATCAGGGAAGGTGGAGAAGGAATATTCCCTGCTGAAATTCGCAAAATTGTCTGGGATAATGCCTCTGATATGGAGAGGGAACTTCAGTCCTGGTGGGTGTTGGTCAATTTCACCTATAACCCTGTGACTAGTGTAGTGACAGCCTTTGTTTTAACTATACACGATGCCTCAGTGGACTTAATACACCCAATAGTCCCCTTAGGATTAAACCACGAGGGAACTGTATTGTACCCTTCTGAACACAGAATGTGGGCACGAGAAATTAAAGGAAAGTGGCAAACTATTAATCTACAGCCCTGTACTGTGAGGAGACAATTAGGATACATATGTGAAGGGACATTAGAGGGTGACAAAGACACTTGTTTAGACACAGACCAAAGTATTTGTCACTTTGAAACACATCCAGGCGAACAGACAACTTCACTTGTGTATATAGGACAAGGTTGTGTCTGTCTTAGGGCAGCATGCCCCATCATAAAGATAGACAACCAAATCGTGAATGAGACTCAATTCAATTTGCGTGTTTGCAATTTTGTTAGAATTAAGGGATGTGATTTTTCCTATCGAGTACCCGTAATATCACATCAATATATAAAGGCCAACCTAGCCACTGTGCAGAAGATACTGCCTGTGCCCATAAGAATGAATTTGACTTTAGTTGCTCAATTGCTGAAGCATCATGAATTGAGAGAAATCTTAAAAGAAATTAGAGATGAAGGGAAAAAGACATTAATTACCATACACCATGATACAGAGACCATCAAAGGGGTTTTTAAAAGGCTTGAGGAACATTTGTCTCATCATTGGTGGGATGTGCTTTTTGGGTGGTCACCAACAGCAACCGGAATATTGAATACCTTAATCCACCCTATAGTTGTGTTGCTTATTTTGGTCAGCATAAGTTTAGTGTTATCCATTGTAATACTTGTTTGGAACTGGAGGATGCTATGACGAGTGGCAGCTTTAACATCACTGTCAAAGGCGTATGGCTTGGTCTTGAGAGACACTAGCTGTACAGCTTGGATAGATGAGGAAGACTCTGTATACTGAGTAAAAGAATTTACTCATTTCAAAGAAGAAGTGGGGAATGAGACGTTAATTTTGAGGAACTAAGGATTTTTTAGGAAAGTTAAGATAATAAGTTGCTGAATTAGCTGAAGTAGATAGGTAATCTTTGTTCGCAGTTAACAGAAGCCGGATCTTAGATAAGCTACCCCGGATCTTGTAACTCATTTCTTGTCAGGTTTATGTTTATGTAGTTGTCCTTGTCCTGAAAAACAGAATGTGGTAAATAAGACATAAGATAGCTGCAGATTTCCTGCTTAAAGGACCCATTGAACACAGGAAACTGTAAGTTCTACCAAGGAATCATTTGTCAGGAATGCATTGAAAAGGTAGAAAGGTCAGGACGAGGAAGACTCATCTTACTTCCTCATTTTAGGTGACCCCTCCCCAAAATAGACCCCCGACTCATTTTAAGAAACAAAGTACGCATGCTTAATAGCCTTTTTGCCAATTAGCATACGAAGCGAGGAATGGGAGGTGACAGGGGTATGAATATGCATTTGTATTTTGGATATTCAACACTTTTGTAAATAAAAGACTTTGTAATTACCTGTGAATTTCGCAGTGCGAATTAGGGAAATATCCCGCGTGCTGCCCGGCCGTAATAAACATACACTTTCTAACTTTAAACTGTTAGAGAGTTTTTGTCCGTCACAGTTGGGTATCGATACTAGATCAATACCCATATTTCTTTAATAAATCAGTGGTTCACACCTTTAGAAAATAAGGGAAAAAAAAAAAAAAAAGAAGATTAATAAATACTCGAAGAAAAGTCTAGTGCATGAGAATTTAAACAAAAATGTCATGGGTGAAGTGCCTTCCTTAGCTCTCCTGAATATTAGGACTCAACCCCATTCAGGGTCTACTTTATCCCCTTTTGAAATGCTATATGGAATGCAATATGAGCATAGAATGCCGGTTGGACACCCTCGAATAGAAGATTGCCAGATCCAGTCTTATCTTGTCTTAATTAATAAAAATTTACAGGAGCTCCGAAAATGCGGACTAATAGCACAAAGCACACCTCTAGGATTCGCTATTCACAAAATTCAACCAGAGGACCAGGTGCTAATCAAAATGTGGAAAGAGGCCCCATTGTCACCGCACTGGGAGGGACCTTTCCTCGTCCTCCTCACCACTGACACAGCCGTGAGAACAGCAGAGAAAGGCTGGACCCACTCATCTCGGGTGAAAAGAGTTGAACGGCAAAGCAGCTCTCCGCAGTGGAAAATCACCTCAGCTCCGGGAGACTTAAAGCTGAAGATCCATCAGGAAACCTAATGACCAGCGCTTATCGGATAAGTTGTAACCAAGAAGGATGTCCCTGCTATCCCTTTGCTCATTTTAAGTGCGGGTATTGTAAACAGATTTGGGTGACTCATTGTTACCGGGGAGCCAAGCCTTGGAGTTTATGTGAACAGTGCTTAAAAGAGGAGAACAGGCTTACAAATCTCTTTCTATACATTGCCACAGAATCGGGTTTTTTGAATTGGATTCTCCTGAGTGGTTCCATTATTACACGAAGGGGGTAAGGGAAAGACTAAATAAAAGGGCAGAGCCACTCGTGATTGAGTGTAAGAGAACAGTGAAAGTACCCTGCATAGCTGACCAGATAAAAGTAGCCAAGTGGGAACAGTACAAAAGACGGTATGCTCAAAGGAGCACCCACGGGAGCCCGGAAGAATATCCCTGCTGCCAGGAAGCTGGTTTACCCCGCCGCTGGTGGCACCCCAATGGGCGAAGGGTTGGGCAGAGGGATACACCTATGAGTGACCCTGGTAATCCTGAGTCTAGCCGTGTACCCCACGAATGGCCTCCCCAACCCCAAAGAGAGAACGGGGAAGGGAACTGACCCACCGGAGGTTCACTCAGAACCTACCTGGGACCATGTCTTAAAATCCAGGGTACGAGTAGACTGGTCTACATTGCGAGGGGGAGGGGGCTGAAAATTGAATAGCGGGGTTCAAATGAACAAAACCAATAACCCGATGGCAATGTCTAGGAAAAGAAAAGAGTTAAATAGCTTACCTTTAATTCCCACTTGCAAAGAATGTAATAAAACTGTATGGATTTGGGGGAAAAGAGAAAGTACCTTTGTGGGATACTTACAAGTTAACCAATTGTGTTACGATAAGAAAAAATTAGACATATGTACCCTTAATGGGAAAACATATTGGGTGGGACAGAATAAGAAACTGCAAACAAATTCCTTAAGCGGAGGACCCATATTACTGGACTTGTTGAGTGAAAATGATGAAAGGGTATGTTTGAAACTGGAAAAGGTGTTCTGTTTTTCTAAAGATGAAGAAGGGTTGGACCCAGAGAACAAGATACAAAAGGTAGCCTTAGAGCTCAAAAGGCAGGAATTAGAAGCAAAAAGAAAAAGAATAGGGCAAGAAAGGATGAGGACACTTAGCAAGCAATATGAGCAATTAGAAAGACAATCTAGTGATTGGAGCCTATCTGCCTACAGCAAAAACCTCTTTCTGGATCTAGTGCAAGAAATTGCTACAGAATTAGGGCTAACTAACTGCTGGATCTGTGGAGGATTGAGATCGGCAGAAAGATGGCCCTAGAAAGGCGAGAGTTTGGCCCCTGAACAACTACTAATGTGGGATAACAAAATCTTAAAAACAATGACTCGGCCAGAGAAATGGACACTGGATGAACGAGTAATAGGGACAATTTGTATTAGCAGGGAAAGAAATACATACAGTGAGACAGTAGGTTACACCCCATGCCTATCCACCCTAACCGTAAATTCAAACAACAATTCCAAAATGTGGCAACCCGAACGCCCCAACGGGTATTGGGGAAAGAAAAGGGAGGAAGAATGTAAATGGATAGAAGAAATTGGACTCTGCTGGCACCAAGTAACAAATGCTAACCCATACTACTCCCTGACTGACTTAGTAGAATTTTGGGAAAAACCAGAAAACATATACATCAAATGGAAAGCCCCAAGTGGAATCTACTGGATTTGTAGGAAGAAAGCTTATAGTGAGTTATCCCGAAAGTGAAAAGGATCCTGTACCCTAGGAATGATTAGACCCTCATTCTTTACACTCCCCAGAACTGGCAGTAATTTACTAGGGGCTCCTTTGTATGAGACTCTCAGCCGGAGAAGACGGGAGATAAAGAAGGAACTTCCACAAGTAGGAGGAAATCAGAAATGGGGGGAGGAAGAATGGCCTGCAGAGCGCATTATAGAATATTATGGCCCCGCTACGTGGGCACAAGATGGAAGCTGGGGCTACCGGACCCCAGTATACTTATTAAACCGATTGATTAGGTTACAAGCTGTAGTGGAGATAGTTTCAAATCACACTTTGGATGCTCTGGAGCTGTTAGCCCGACAGCACTCACAGATGAGAGCATTTGTGTACCAAAATAAAATTGCCTTAGACTATTTATTAGCAGAAGAAGGGGGTGTGTGTGGAAAATTTAATGACTCGGAGTGTTGCATAGAAATCAATGACTATGGAGAGACAATTAGAGATTTAGCGGCAGAAATCAAAAAGGTAGCACATGTCCCAGTGCAGAAATAGAATTCTATACTCCAAGCTTCTTGGTGGGATCAAATATTTGGAGCAGGAGATTGGTGGAAAAAGTGGGATTCTTTATCCTGTGCTCTGTAGCTGGATTAGTCTTCTTGCCTTGTCTGATACCCTGTCTAATTAGACTAATCCATACAGTAGTCCAGGGAATGCAAGTGGCAGCGCTTCCTATGGACCCTGAATTGGCCTCAGGGGGTTAAATAAAAACAAGGCTGTCTCAAAAATCATGAAATTGAATGAGAAAAAGAGTAAAGCTGCTCAGGTGTTAGAAAAGTTTGAAGCTCGGATGCAGGAAGAAAGCATAGAGAAAACCTATTGGAATGAGGCAGCTAGAGAAATACTACCAGAATAATCAAATGGTTAAGAGGCGTTTTTTTTCTTGATAGAGAAAAAAGACTATAACCAGAACACGAATTAAATTGGTGAATTTAGAAGAGGGGGGATTGTGATATATGTCCTAAAGTTGATTCGTGTTAAAAGATATAAAATGTAATACCATCCCTACAAGTATAAGTTCTGTTTTAATCCAATATGCTATGAGTTAACTCAGAAGAAAGCAGCTCAGTAAAAGTACAGAAATTTCTCTTGTCTGAAAAGACAAGGGGGGGGGACACGAGACAAAACATGATTAGAATTACCAGGAGAGAGACACAAACATGCCTCGGCTGAGAATCATTAAAAAGGAATGTAACATCTGTTCTAAAGTTTATTCATGTTAATAAAATATAAAATGCAATACTGACTGTATAAGTTCTGTATAAACTAGCATGTTAGAAGTTATGTTTTGTTTAAAATAGCATTTTGTGAGTTAACTCAGGAAGAAGGGGACTTAATAAAATACAAGAATTCCTCTAGCCTGAAAAGGCATGGGAGGGACACGAGGAGAGTTTGATTGGCATTACCAGAAAGGAGGACAGAAGACTGTCACTGCCAGGAATCGTTGAAAAGAAACAAAAGGCAACGGAAAACGGAGATGATAGCCCGGAGGACCCGAGGATTGTATCAGATCCATATCTAGATGGTCTCCGGCTGGAATTAACATGTCCACACCACACCTGGACCCGACCATTATCGGCATTGTCCTCCTCCGCTGATCCATTCAGACTCTTAGAACTGAAACCTGCATGTTTAATGAAGATGCCTCGGAGGGAGGACTTTCGACATCCCGAGCCTCTCTCCGCCATCCAGTGTATAAAAAGAGACTGCTGCAAACCAAAAATGTGAACTTGGGGGATAACAGACTGGCAGAGTGTGTTATCGTTGTTCACCCAGCGGCGACCCCGGGCTCGACGCTGTCCTTTTAATTGTGGCTGTCCGAGACTGTTATTTTGTCTCTCAATAAAATTCCAAATTTTGATTTATCCAATTTGGTCCTTCTCATTTATAACACACTATATCCTTCTATCTATTGCCTGCAGTATCTTAGAAGTCCTAGCATTTGGCGCACCTGCCTTTTGGTTTCTGGGGAAGGTAATTCCAGTATACCAGACACCCTTTCTGGGTCTAACTTCTTCTTTTCCCTAGTAATCCAGTGCCGGAGATATTTAACTTCAGGCTCTGTGAACTGTAACTTCTGCTTTGACACTTTTAAACCCTTTTCTCTTAAAAAGTTCAACAACTCAATGGTACATTCTCTCACATCTTCCTCTGTTTCTCCTGCAACTAATAAGTCGTCTACATATTGCAGGATTTTTTGTCCCTTTTCTAGGGGAAAACTGACTTAGCAATTGCTCTAAAGCTTGCCCAAATAAGTTGGGAGAAGCTACAAAGCCCTGAGGCAGGGAGGCCCATCTTAGCTGTTGCTTAGGATTTGTTTCAGGGTCTTCCCATTGAAATGCAAAAATCACGACTGCTTTCGGCTAAAGGGCAGGTCTAAAATGCATCCTTTAAGTCAATTACACTATACCATGTATCCTCCGGGGAGACCCTGCCCAGAAGCGTGCCTGGGCTTGCAACTACAGGAAACTGAGTCTTAGCTCTCCCATTCACTGCTCTCAGATTTTGCACTAGTCTATAACTCCTGTCTGTCTTTCTCACGGCTAGCATCGGCTTACCACATCGGGACACACACGGCTCTGAAAATTCTTTTGCTCACTAGGTCATTTACTACAGGCTTCAGTCCCCGTCTCCCCTCTAGGGGAACAGGACACTGCTTCACCCCATGGGGTCCCCAGGTCTCTTGACCTCAACCGAAATTGGATCTATGTCCAACCTCCTGGCTTCCTTCCCCGTATGCTACACTTCGGGGTTAATTTTCTCTTCGTCCTCACAGGTTAGTTTACAGATACTGACTACTAATTGTGAATTTCTCACGATTAAGTTAATTCTTAAGGCAACTATCAGATTTTTGCTTAACCGGTTATAATCAGCCTCTTCTATTAACAGCATTTCCCCTAAACAAACTTTATTTTCTGCTTCAATTTTCACATCCTTTACTATGGGAACTTTAAAAGGCTCTCCTTTAGCCCCTATGACTATTATAAACTCTTTACTTACTGTGCACCTTGGAGGCAACTGTTTGAAAGTACTTTTTCAACTCCAGAGTTCACAAAAAAAAATCTATTTTTGTTCTTTTGGGTCCAATTTTAAGTGTTATCAAGGGCTCTCTTGATGTTAAGGACCTTAAAATGAAGAGCCCCCGACATTCTTAATCCTCCTTAAATATTTTTTCATCTTGTATTCTTTTCTTGCAATCCCTCTTTTATGTGCCCCTTTTTCTTACAATAGGAACACTCTGGTCTCTCCTCCTGATTCCCAGGGGTCCCTTTTTGCGGACGGACTAGTCCTTTTGAGGGTTCCCTCCTCAGGGTTTTTTTTTTGTTTTTGGTTTTGTTTTGTTTTTTTTGTTTGTTTGTTTGTTTGTTTTTTCTTGTGTTTTGGGGACACCCCCCCTCCCCGTTCCCGGGCCTCTCTCACGGCCGCTCCTAGCACCCCAGCCCGTGCCCTCTGTCTCTTCTCATCCCCCACTCTCTACTTCGCTCAATCCTTCCAACTGTCTCCTTGTCCTCCCAGCGGGTGGAGTGTGCCTAGCCTCCAACGAAACCGGCGGAGCGGGGACTGCAGGGGTGAGGAACGCCGCCAAGTCCAACTCAAGCGGCTGGGGATCGAGGAGCGGGGTCGGGGTCTGGGGAGCCCGCGGCACTCCCCAGGACGGTCGGGGAGCTGGCACGGGCTCCAGCGGAGGAGGGAGTCTGGCCGGTGGGAACGGAGCCTCCGCCCGTGGGGGCTGCGACTCCAAGGGAGGAGCAGAGGGCAGTGGCACGGGGCTGGGGGTCCCCCGTCCCGAGGGGAACCCCGCTCCCACGGGGTCCCGCGGACTTCCCTGGTTTGGAAGGGGAGGGGGTGAAGGTACAAGGTAAGGTGGGGGAAGGTTATCTAAAGGCTCCCACCTATCACCCGAGGTGGTCCCAGGACCCTTTAGTTTCACTGGCAGAAATCTAGCATCGATTTTTCCCCAGATTTGTGCATACTTATGTTCCTCTTTACTCCCTCCCTCTTTTAAATAATTCACCAAAGCTGTACAAATCCATTTCTCAAATGTTCCAAAGACAGGCTATATTACATGATTCCGTACTTCTACTCTCCCCCATATTTCGATACAGTAGTGTATCATTTGTTTCTTAGACCTCCTTTATCTCATAGAACATTCCTCTTAATGTTCTAACATCCATCCCAAAGGACTTTCTATCGGGATTTCAGGGATACTTTTAACAGTTCCTTTCTTGGCTTTCTTTGAGATCTTCTTACTATTTTTACTTTTCGCCTGCCCCACGTTATGGGTTCACCAGATCCTGGCCCTTTAAGGGTGATCGCTCCCTCTCGGGGTTTTCCCTGGTGATTTCGAGCTCTCTTCACTCCTCACTCTCTCCCTTGGACCGTTCCTGGTCCTAGGCTGAAAAGTTTACCAGTCCCGGAACTCTTTTAAGGACGTACCCTTCCTTTTCAGCCTTCCTGTGACAGATCCCCCTTCCAAAAACTCCCCGAGTTTCTAGGCTTAACGTGTGAGGTGTGTTTTTACCCCCGAAACTTTTGCTTCCCTTGCAACCGACCACACCCCTCGTGGGGAAGTGGAACTGCGGTTTTGGGGTCCCACTCGCTTCGTGATAAAATCACGTCTTGCTCCACACGCTCGGTCACCCCCACTCAACCATGCAATACTTACGATCCTTTTCCTGCGTGGGTTCTTCGTGCACGTAGATTTTTACGAGTAGATCTTTTTTGCCGCGGCTCCGGAGGTTCTGTTCCCCAGACCTCCCCGAGTTCCCCGAGAGCTCTGACCTCGCCTATCTCCCTTTTAAGTGTGGCTTTTAGCTGTTTTAGTCCATTGTGTGGTTGATCGGTTCCACCCGGCTTCCACGGCTCCACCAGGCCGCTGAATTCAGCAGGGCGCCTCCTGGTCAGAGACAGGGTTCCGGGGGTCCCGGTATCACTCCAATCACGTTGGGGTCACCAGATTGTAATAAATAAGATCGACCAAATTCGATAAATCAAAATTTGGAATTTTATTGAGAGACAAAATAACAGTCTCGGACAGCCACAATTAAAAGGACAGCGTCTAGCCTGGGGTCAGCGCCAGGTGAACAATGATAACACACTCTGCCAGTCTGTTATCCCCCAAGTTCACACTTCTGGCTTGCAGCAGCCTCTTTTGATACACTGGATCGCTGAGAGAAACTCGGGATTTCGACGGTCCTTCCTCCGAGGCATCTTCATTAAACATTCATGTTCCAGTTCTAAGAGTTTGAATAGGGCGGAGGGGGAGGACAATGCCGTTAATGGCTGTGGCCAGGTGTGGTGTGGAGATGTTAATTTCAGGAGGAGACGGTCTAGATATCGATCTGATGTAATCATCTGGTTCTCCGGGCTCTCATCTCCTTTTTCTGTCGTCATTGTTCTTTTTCTAACATTTCCCGGCAGAGGCATTTTTGGGTCTCCCTTTCTGGTAATTCCAATCATTTTTATTTTGTGTCCCTCCCATGTCTTTCAGGCAAGAGAAATTCCTGTACCTTTTCTGAGCTACTTTTCTCTGAGTTAACTCTTAACATACGGGATTAAAACAAAAACTTATACTTATAGAGATTGCATTACATTTTATATCTTTTAACACGAATTAACTTTAGGACATATATCACAATAGGTAATCTTTGTTCGCAGTTAACAGAAGCTGGATCTTAGATAAGCTACCCCGGATTTAGTAACTCACTGCTTGTCAACTTTATGTTTATGTAGCTGTGCCTGTAACCAAAAAATAAGATGTGGTAAGTAAGATATAAGATAACTGCAGACTTCCTGCTTAAAGAACCCATTCAACACAGGAAACTCTAAGTTTTACCAAGGATTCTTCATCACGAATGCATTGAAAAGGTAGAAGGGTCAGGATGAGGAAGACTCATCTTACTTCCCCATTTTGGGTGACCCCTCCCCAGAAGAGACCCCCGACTCATTTTAAGAAAGAAAGTACGCATGCTTAATAGCCTTTTTGCCAATTAGCATACAAAGCAAGGAATGGGAGGTGACAGGGGTATGAATATGCATTTGTATTTTGGGTATTGTGAAAAACGCCAGTCACTTGTTTTTAAAATTTAAAAAGTTTAATAGTAAATAAGATGGTTATAAAAATAGAATTAGAGTAAAAAATTGAACAATTAGAGTTAGGACAATACGAGACAATAAAAAAAACAAAGTTACAGAAGTCTGGGTGCCTCTCTGAGCAAAAAGCTCCGAAGAAGGACCCCTGTTAACAAAGGATTATCTCTTAAAAGCAATAGCCTGTTGAATATTCATACATTTCATACATGATGCATAAATTCCATTCAAACAAAGAATTGTCTCTGGTTAGTATCACTTTTTTCCTGTAATATCTATAGCATCCACAAGGCCGAGCGAGGCAGGAGGAGTTGGTCTCTTCTGATAAGGAAGTAGTAAATTCTTTTTTTCTCTGAAAGATTTACATTTTCCTGTGGTTGGTACATAAAAACTACATTTTAACTACAAAACTACATTTACTATACTACCAAACTATTAATACAACATTAACAATTAATACAACATAATACATATAGTAAATATCTTACATAGAGCCATATAATATGCACTTTTCACAATCCTCCCTCTTTCTTTTTATAATTAATTTGGCTCGAGCAATATTCATTGTTTTCTAGCCTTCATTATTCACTCATGTTTTTTCACAAATCAATCTCGCTTCTTTAAAGGGGTCTTCTATATTATTTTGTTTCTTTAACACCATAATCCTTTGTGGTGGTGTTGTTGTAGGCAACTTTTGGTCCATGTTCACTAATTGCATGCTTTGTACTACACTGGTGATGAGCCGAATGAAACAGGGAATTAGACAAGGAAGAAATATTAAACCAGCTGTAGCGCATAAAAGGAAGAAGCCTAACTTTTTCCACCATTCTACTCCCAACACATTATCCCACCAGCTAGTATTTAGCATTGATTCCTACTTTTGAACTGGAACGTGGGCGATTTTTCTGATACCATTGACTATGTCCAGGATGGCATCTCCATTGTTATCTATTTTTAAACAACAATCTGATGTATTGAACTTTCCACAAACACCCCCTTCTTCAGCTAATAGATAGTCTAAAGCCAACCTCTTCTGATACACAGCCGCTCTTGTTTGGGTTTGTTGCCTTGATATTAATTCCATTGCCTGACCAGTTTTGTTTGTTATTATCTCTACAGCGGCTTGAAGTCTTATAATATGATTTAGCATATAAATTGGGGTTCAATATCCCCAACTCCCATCTTGTGCCCAGGTGGCTGGCCCATATGTTTCCAGTATGCATTCAGGGGGCCATTCTTCATCTTCCCATTTTTGGAATCCTCCAATCAATTCTCTTTTGTTTCTCTTTAGATCCTCATAAACTGATATCCCTAATTGATCCCCATCAGGTCCTGGTAAAAGAAAAAATCTTGGCTGTATAATTCCTAGAGTACAGCTCCCTTTCTACTGGGAGGGGAGTTTTGGGTATGCTCTTTTTCCACATATCCAAAATAAGCCGTCTGGAGCTTTCCAATAGTTAACTTTTTGTTGTTCTATATTCTCACAAAATTTGGAAATTTCTGGGATGCCATAGTAAGGATTTTTACCTGTATCATTACATTGAAAAAGGTTTTTTTTGTTATTATACTTAAAATTCACTTTTTTTGCTTTTTCGTGGGTCCAATACACGGTTGGTGCTTCTGGGACCCACTATACAGAAGTTCCATTACTAACCTTATATCTTTTACAGGGTGTTTTTCCTACTTCATGAATGAACCTTTTCCCAGTGCGCCAGAGACATTCTTCCCCTATCACTGTTGAGCTTAAAATCCACCCTTCTGGTCTGTTTTCTCCACTTGTACTTGCTTGGTTCCATTTTAGAAGCTCAATTGGGCCTAAGCTGCTGCCTTTCCATGGCCATTCTTCTGACATCAAAGCCCCTCCACAGACCCAACAATTGGTTATGTTAAGTTCCTTACTTATTCTTTCTCTTAATTCTACAAACTGATTTTTACCCATCTTTGAGATATCTATTTCTTTTTCTAATTGCTGTTCAAGTTTGGTATACAAATCGTTGATTGAGATTGGCACAGGCTTAGGTGGTTGTACTGACTTAGCCTTTTTGTTTATCAACTGCTCTTTTACTAAATCCAGTGCTTTTTGCCCAGTAATGTAGGTAAAACAAATCCATCTCTCCTCTTCTGGGCATTGACTTCCCATCCTGCTACCACTTGTTCCTAAGTTCTCTGCAATCCAGTACTTCTTCCCTTTATGTATGCAATTGCCTAATTTAGATGGGTTATAACAGTGACTCTTGACATGAGTGTGAGAAATGAAAAAAGTACCTCGGTGTCTTTCCATGTACAGCTTTTGGTAACTCCTATAGCATGGCCTTGTCGATATCCCAAAAGGGAGAAGACAAAAACTGAGTGACAGAAAAAGGAGTAACAGAGGTCCAGTATGGCTTATATTCCCACCTCCCATGCCTATGGGGTTGCAACCCACAGCAGGTGTATTTGTTCTTCTTGGTGGTGAATACAGGGGCCAATCTGGTCTTGCCCTCTATTTCCTTGTCACTTCCTCTTAGCTAATTTCCAGACAAATCGTTTTTGACACTCCTTAACTGTCGTTTCTCACCGTTCTTCAGGTATCTCCCATTTAACAGGCACTAATAATTCCCATCCACAAAACAAAGTTATTATTTGAGTTTCTTCAAATTCTACCTGGATAGGAGATCGATTTGGCCCTTGACACTTCTTGCAACGAGAGCGTCGCTTGTGTGAACTACAATACCAATTCTTCTCACAATCTAAACATTTACATTTAACCCAGCTAGCATGTCTGGTATTTGGGTGGATCAAACAGGGTATTTGGACTGGCACTGATGGAAGTTGCAACTCCTCTTCCTCTTTGCATAAATCACAGGCTAAGGCATGAATACAAGAGTTCTCTGTCCGAAACAGTCCTGGTGCTCTTGTTTGGAGTGGAAGTATTCCTCCCCAAGGAGGGTATTGGAGGAGTCTCAAAGCTTGTCCAGGCGGTACTTGAAACCACTGATATATGCTTGGCCTTATCTCCCAATTAGTTGTGATCCTGGGTATGTTCCTTGGACTATTTGGGTTTTCCCAGTTCATTACCACCCAGTCCCCGTTTAAGAGTCAGTTTTGTATCACCCGGTTCAGATGTAATCGTTCACTCCTTAGGTTCTTCCACAGGTCCTTTGATTCTGCTGGCGTGGATCCACCCTCGTTCCTTGGTCCGGATTGCAGCCTTGGTCGTCAGCAATACCTGAAAAGGACCTTCCCATTGAGGAGTTAAAGATTGTTCTTTCTAGGTTTTTACTAGCACCCATTCCCCTGGATGAACATTATGGATTTTAAAGTCTAAAGGTGTGGTTTGAGGGATTATTCCTTTCAACCATAAGTTTTCAAGAGTTTTTGCAATGGTGTTAACGTATCTTTTAACACTCATTTCCCCTACCTCATAGGTAGCATTTTCATGTTGGGTGGTTAAAAAGGGTAACCCAAACATCATTTCATAGGGTGACACTCCCAGGTCTGACCTGGGTTGTGTTCGGATCCTTAATAAGGCCAAAGGTAGGCATTGTACCCATGACATTTGGGTTTCAACTATTAATTTGGTCAAAGTTCTCTTCAAAGTCTGGTTCATCCTTTCTACACGACCAGAACTCTGTGGATGCCATGGGGTATGCAGCTCCCATTTTATCCCTAAAGATGAGTTATTTGTTGTAACACTTTGGACATAAAATGCGTTCCTCTGTCTGAGTCTATTCTATTAACCATTCCAGATCTGGGAATAATCTATTTTAAAAGGGTCTTGCTTACCATGTTGGCGGAGGCCTTGGTAGTGGGAACTGCTTCTACCCAATGAGTTAGATGGTCTGTCATTACTAATAAATACTTCCATCTTTGTACTTGAGGAAGTTCAGTAAAATCTACCTGGATACTTTGAAATAGTCGAAGAGCTAACTCACAACCTCCTAATGTTGTTTTTCTCATCACCTTTTTGTTTATCCTTTGGCAAGTTATACATTTTTCAGTTACTTGCTTTGCTACTCCAAAAATCCCAATGCATCCATAGTTCCTTAAAAAATGATCACACAAGGCCTGAGTACCCCAGTGGGTTTTCTGATGCATGTCTTCTAATATTTTTCTAGCCAGTATTTTATTAAGTGATTGTCTTCCATCAGGAAGTTTCCATTTCCCTGATTCAGCCTGTTCTCCTCCTATCTTGTTTAATTCTTTTTTCTCTGCTTCACTAAACTTTGGTATTTCCAATTTTTCTTTATTTGGAGTTAATATTGACATAACTCTTTCAGCTCCATTTTCTGCTGCATCCTTAGCTTCCTGATCTGCTAAATTATTTCCTCTTATTTCTGGGGTCACTCCTCTTTGGTGTCCCTTAATGTGTACTATAGCTATTTCTTCAGGTAGTTTTAATGCCTCTAAAATCTTTAAAATGAGTCTCTCATGTACTAGTCTTTTTCCTCTTGAGTTAAGTAATCCTCTTTCTTCCCAAATTTTTCCAAAAGTATGTACTACTCCAAAAGCATACCTCGAATCAGTATATATAGTTCCTTTCTTGTGTGCTAAATATTCCAGTGCCTTTTTTACAGCATGTAATTCACAAGTTTGAGCTGACCAGTTTGAAGGTAATTTTCTTTTTTCAATAGTTTGCATGTGTTTTCCATCAACTACTGCATAACCTGACATTCTTTTTCCTTGTAGACATCTGGAGGAACCATCCACATAGATTATTTCCCCTTCTGAAAGGGCTTGTTCTTCAAGATCCCCTCGAACTTTTGTTTGGTATTGGATAATTTCTAAACAGTTATGTATTAGGTTATCTGCTGGTTCTCCATATAAGAATTGAGCTGGATTTAAACTCCTGTTTACTTCTAATGTCAGATCATCACTATCTATCAAGATTGCTTCATATTTTAACATTCTAGAGTCTGTCAACCATTTTTCTACTTTCTGATTTAACACATCTCGAACCGCATGAGGTGTGCACACAATTAGTTTACCTCCAAAAGTAAGTTTACGACTTTCTTCTACCAGGATTGCAGTAGCGGCTATAGCTTGAATACATACTGGCCAGCCGTGGCTCACTGGGTCCAACATCTTTGATAAATAAGCTACTGGTCTCTTTACTCCTCCCCACTCCTGGACTAGAACTCCATGAGCTACCCCCTTTTCTACATTCACATACAGATGAAAGGGTTTTTCTAGTGAAGGTAAGCTTAAAGCTGGTATTGAGGCCAGTTTTAACTTTAATTTTTCTAATTTATCATCATCTTCCTTGGTCCATTTTATATTATCTCCCTCTGTCAATTTTTCATGCAAAAATTTTACTGCCTGTGTGTACCCCTCAATCCATAATCTACAATATCCCAATAATCCGAGTAATTTTCTGATTTCCCTCTTTGAAGAGGGAGGTGGAAGGGATAAAATTCCTGCAATTCTCTCTGGACTGAGCCTTCGACTACTCTTACTTATCAAGCGTCCAAGATATTTTACCTCTGGTTCTACAAATTGCAGTTTCCCTTTTAATACCCTTAATCCTTTTTCTCCAAGAAAATTTAAAAGCTTTATTGTAGCTTCTCTAACTTCAACTTTATCTTCCCCAGTGTTGGGGTTTAAGTCTCCTGTGGAATTTTTTCCCCCCTCCCAAGTTGCTAGGAGACTAAGTGCTGAGTGCTTAACGTGGACAAAAGAACTGATAACTTAGTTTTGGGGGAGGGAAAAAAAGCTCCCGGAGAGAGCGGAGGGTGGGGGGATCTCGCGGTTTTTTTCTCTTCTTTCTTCCGGGGGGAGCACGGATCGGGCCACGGCTGGCTGGAATCCACGGTTAACGAAGGAGTCTGGTCCTGGGAATTCTACCATCTGTTGGAGTATCCAGGAATTCGGAGTTTCTTCGCTGTCCTGCTGGATTTTGGGTGAGACCGGGTCCCGCCGCTGCTTCTTCTCCGGCACTGCCACCTCTGCCTGCCGAGGACACCCCCTGCCTGCGGAGGACAGTCCACCGCGCCTGGCTTCCAGCCATCAGCGCCGGAGCTTCCACCGTTTGCCCTCGGGGTTCTTGGTTCTGTTCTACTATTGTTATAATTGCTGTTGGGTTTTTTTTTGTCTGTCCTGTTATATTTACTAGTAAAGGACTGTTATTCCTTTTCCCCATAGCTCTGACTGAAAAGTTTTATTTTTAATCTTCCAAATTATAATAACACGGAGGGAAGGATTCAAATTCCTCATTTCCTAGAGAGGCCTGCCTCTCCATAGCAGATACCTGTCTTTTCAAAAACCAAGACACCCAGATGGTAGAAGATCATCCACATATTGGATAATTTGTATTCTAGGAGGAGTGGAGAAGGCTTGCAGTATTTTTTCTAAAGCTTGCCCAAATAAGTTTGGAGACTCTGCGAACCCCTGCGGTAATTTCATCCATCTTAATTGCTGCTTTCTTCTAATTTTTGGATCCCCCCATTCAAAGTTTCCCCTTCAATTACTACATCTTTAATGACTGGAACTGTAAAAGTTTCTCCTTTTGCCCCTGTTACTTTTGCAGTATCTTTAATCACACTATAACCTTTTGGTACATTTAGCAGGCAGGTTCTTTCTGCCCCTGTATCTACTACAAATTCCAATTCTTCTCCTTGGGGACCCACTTTTAGAGTTATCACAGGCTCTAGATGGTATTTGTCCCCTAAAAAATAGAGCCTTTGACCTCCCTATTCCTCCTCTGTGCTCATCTCTTTGAAGATTTTCAGATCTATTACCTGCTTAGGACAATTTTTCCTATAATGTCCCTCGCCCCCACAGTAAAAGCAGACATTCCTGGAATGCTGCTGAGACTTGGTTTGTATTGGGATTCTATTCTTTTCCTTTCCCCTGTCTCTACTAATTTTATATCTAGAAGTAGTGTCTGTATGTTTTTGATTTTTTTGGAAATTGTTTCCTCGCATGGTGACTGCCATAAGTTTTGCTTTCAGTTTAGCTTTCTCTTCATCTCTTTGGTCATAAACTTTCTGAGCTTCTTTTAATAAGTCATCTAATGATTTATTATGCCAATCTTCAATTTTTTCTATTTTTTTTTTTTTAATATCTGGCCAGGCACTAGTAACTGTCCCCAAACCAAGACAGTAACAAAGTTAATCCTTAACAAAGCTTTTCCCACATCAGTTTCAGGGTCTGTTCCAGAATATTGTTTCATATTTTTCCTAAGTCTGTCCAACCATTCAGTTGGAGATTCTTCTTTTTCTTGCTGTGCCTCAAAGGCTTTTTTAGCGTTTTGCCTAAGGGGTGCTGCCTCTTTTATTCCCTTGATTATTAAATTACGATATTCATTCATGTGTTTCCTCCCCTCCTCATTATTTTGACCCCACTCAGGAGGCGCAGTTGGCATTTTGTCTTCTCCGGGGGGCCCCTGTGGGTTCTCTTTTTCCCAAACTTTTATTCCAGCTGCTCTGATAAATTGCCTTTCTTCCTGAGAAAATATTATTTTCATTATAGACTGCATTTCTTCCCAAGTATAAATATTCGGACTTAAAAATTGGTCTAATTGTTCAGCTGTGCCTATGGGATCTTCTAAAATTCCTTTGATTTATTTTTTAAAATTTCTGACCTCAGAAGAAGTCAAAGAGGCATTTACAAACCCTGTTCCACCCCATCCCATTGGGACTTCTCTTAGTGGGAATAGACTAATTTCTTTATCCCATTTTTGGTTTTCATCTTCTGCAGTCTTTTTCCCGTGTTTTGAGAAAGAATGCAGAGAGGGCTGTCTTTTAAGTGAACTTCTAGTGTTTCGATAAGGCATTTCTAGGGGGAAGTTGTTTCTCTGAGCAGTCGCTGTGGTTACCGAGGGAACGGAGCTCAGGGCAGGAAGGGGGGTGAGGGGAGGGTATAGCGCGGAGGCTTGGTCCTCCAAGGGCGGAGCATAGGCGGGGTTTGCTGCTGGGACCGGCAGAGGAGGGGGCAGTTCCGGGGGATACCAGAGGGGGGCGTGGAAAGCTTGCATGGGACTAATGGCGGCTGTGTCAGCGGCTCCCGGCAGAGACAAAGCAACGGTGGCAGTGCCCAGTGCAGCCGGCACGGGCAGGGCAGCCGGGGATCGGGCAGTGGGGGAAGCGATCGGAGATAGGATGGCTGGGACCGACGGGACCCCCGGCATGGTCGGGGCGGTGGTCTTAGACCACGCGTCAGGAGGGACCCCCGGCACGGCCCTTAGGGCGGCCGCAGACCAGACGGCCGGGGCAGACGAATTCACCGGCGGGGCCGGGGATGGGATGTATGCGGGGACCGGCGCAGCTGCCACGGGCTGCGAACCGGCACTCGGGACGGGAACTGGGGCAGGCGGGGCTGCTGAGGGCTGCGAGCCGGCACTCGGGACGGGAACCGGGGCAGGCGGGGCTGAAGCGGGACCCGGGACAGGGGGCTCGGCCGCGAACGGCGGGAGCGCGAGAGGGAACGGAGGGGGCAAAGCCTGCAAAGGATCCCACTCTTATTCCTTCTTTTCTTCTTGTTCCCTTCCCTTTTCTTTCCCCCTTTTTTTTTCTTGTTTCATCTCGGGGGTTTTTGATACGTTAAAGATTTTTATTCTCCTAAAATCTCCTGTCCAACATGTGGCATATTCTCTTTCTTCAGGATTAAACGATTCTTTTGAATTTTCAAATACATTTAGAGCCTGACAAATCCAGTTCTCAAAAGAGCCGTATCTGGGCCAATAAACGTGGTCAGATCTTATTTCCTTCTCTGCCCATTCTATCATGCAAAATTGTATCATCTTTACCTTTTCCTTTCTTCTGGTAAAAGGGTTTTTATCCCAGTTAGCTAACATAATGCCGAGAGGGCTATCTTGAGGTATTTCTGTTGGTAATTTTTTTACACTCTTTTTTCTTCCTTGTATCCAACTTACTGTTTTTCTGTCCTGTTTTTCAAGATTTTATCTATTCGTCCCCCACCTCTGTTTTTCACTTCCTCTTACAACCTAAAGACCACTTACTTCTATCTATGCACACACACAAAAAATCCCTTCTTTCTCACACAACTATTCAATACAATACACCTCCCTCCAAGGAGATATAACAATCAACATTACATGTGCTTTCATCCATCTACTCTTACTTCATTTCTCCTTCACTTTTACTACAAACCCCCCCCCCCTCCACATGCCTGGAGGAAAAGGACTGAATCGCAGGTCACACACACACACGTTTTGCCACAGCCCCCACCCGCCCGGGGAAACTGAGGCAGATTTTGTGTGTGACTCTCTCTCACACAACAAAACAACAATAAGGTACCTTTTACTTTCAAATCACCTATTACAATTTTAGGTGTTACTGGCCAGTCCCGGTGCTCTTGGATATCCCCTCAATCTAGCTGTGTTGTCCAACCCCAGATGCTCTTGGGCATAACCTCAATCCGGCAGAACCCTGGGTGTTCTTGGGATATTTAAACCCTCAACCCAGCAGGTTTCAGTCCTGGATGCTCTTGGGCACTTACCCCTCAATCCAGCAGACTTTTTGCTTCCTAGGGGTCCCACCCCTTCTCTAAAACTCAGTCCCAGTTTCCCTGGGGGGATTCTCTCACTCTTCTTATCACTCGCTTCGTCTCTTTACTGGCCGTCTTTCTCGCGAAAGAACGGAAACGCAGCATAGGAGACTCCGCACTCGCTTAGCAGGTCTGGGATAACCAGCTGCCTCTCATTCACACACATTCATCCCCCCCCCCCTTAACCGCCCCGTCCAAACCAATACTTACCTGTCCTTTGTCCTTGGGTCTTTGTCTTCGTGTACACTTTAGTCTTAGGGGCTAATTACCGTGGTTTTAGGGAATCTTTTCCCTTTTCTTTGTTTTATTGCCTCCTTTTGTCCATTGATCGTAACCTGCATCTGCTGGTCACAGCAGGGGAATACAGAGCGAAGCTGCCAACTGGGCAGGGTGCGCCGTCCTCACCCTGATTCCACTGGGGCACCGGCAGTGAGGTGTTTTAACCATCCTCTGCTACTATAATTGTGAAAAATGCCAGTCACTTGTTTTTAAAATTTTAAAAGTTTAATAATAAATAAGATGGTTATAAAAATAGAATTAGAGTAAAAAATTGAACAATTAGAGTTAGGGCAATACAAGACAATAAAAAAACAAAGGTACAGATGTCTGGGTGCCTCTCTGAGCAAAAAGCTCTGAAGAAGGACCCCTGTTAACAAAGGATTATCTCTTAAAAGCAATACCCTGTTGAATATTCATACATTTCATACATGATGCATGTGATATATGTCCTAAAGTTAATTCGTGTTAAGCAATAAAATATGTAATTCGTTTGCGGCAGAATGTAATAATGTATCATATAGCATTAATCTACTTTAAATTGGGTTTAAGATCAGTAAACTAAAAGATGTGTACAGGGTTAACTGAGACAAAAGCTGCACAGAGGGGCACGGGGAATTTCTGCCGGGAATCGTTGTAAAGACAGCACAAAGGAACGGAAAAGGGAGATGGGTGCCCTGATTATCTCCTGATTGTATCAGATCGCTATCTTATCTGTTCCGGCCCGATGTTACCGTTTCCAAAACTTCTCTGGACGCAGCAATCATGACATTGTTCTGCTTTTGAGGAACTATTCAACGGACCCCGGACACGAACATGAATATCTAATGAAGCTACCGCGAGGCACGGGTCTCACGGTCTCAGTCGACTCTCCGCAAAAGACTGTATAAAAATCCGCAGTATGGGACCCAATTTGTGAACTGAGGGGGTAACAGGCTGGCAGAGTCAGTTACCGTGTTCACCCAGTGCCGAAATCCCGGGATTCGACGCTGTCCCTTTTAATTGTGGCTACCGGAGACTGTGTTTGAGTCTCAAAATAAAATTCTAGATTTTGATTCACTGAATTTGGCTTATCGAGTTTATTAGAAGTTGGTGACCCCGACGTGATGGTGTGATAGTGGGACCCTTGGACCCCTGTCTCTGGCCAGGAGGCGCCCTGCTGAATTCAGCAGCCTGGCAGAGCCAGGAGACCTTGTGGAACCGATCAAACCACACAACGAACTTAAGCAAAAGCCACACTTAAAAGGGGTTTAGGCGAGGTCAGAGCTCTTGGGGAACTCGGGGAGGTCCAGGGTACAGGGCCTCCAAAGCCACGGCGAAGACACAACTCGTAAAAATCTACGTGCACGAAGAATCCACGCAGGAAAAGGATCGTAAGTATTGCGTGGTTGAGTGAGGGTGACCGAGCGTGTGAGTGAGACGCGATTTTATCACGAAGCAAGAGGGGACCCCAAGACCGCAGTTCCACTTCCCCACGAGGGGTGTGGTCGGTCACGGGGGAAGAGAAAGTTTCGGGAGTAAAACGCACCTCACATGTAAAGCCCAAAAACTTGGGGAGTTTTGGGGGTCGGTCACAGAAAGGCTGGAAGGGAAGGGTACGCCCTCAAGAGTTCCGGGGACTGGTAAACCTTTCAGCCTAGGACCAGGGAAGGGTCCAGGAGAGAGAGAACAGGAGAAAGAGAGCTCAAAAATCACCAGGGAAAAACCCCGGGAGGGATTGATCACCCTTAAGGGCCAGTAGCTGGTGACTCTATATCATGGGACAAAGGAAAAGTAACCCCCAGGAGAAGGTCACAGGGAAATCCAAAAAGGGAACCGCTAAGGATACTCCCGAAATCCCACTTGAAAGTCCTTTGGGATGGATGTTGGAACATTGGGAGGAATGTCCTATACGGAAGAAAAAGTCTAAGGAACAAATGATATATTATTGCATAGAGGCGTGGGGGGCTTTGAAGTACGAGACCATGTAACATGGCCCGTCTTCGTGACATTTGAGGGGTGGATCTGTACTGCTTTAGTGAATTACGTGAGGAGGGGGAAGAACAAAGAAGAATATGAGTATGCTCAAGTTTGGGAAAGAACCGATACCAAACTTTTACCAGTGAAACTTAAAGGTCCCGCAGGAACCTCAGGCGATAAATGGGAACCTCTAGATAATCTCCCTCCACCATACCTCTTGCCTCCGCCCCCACCAAACCCAGGAATCCCTCAGAACCTCCCAGGGTCCGGGCTCCCCCCTGGGCAAAGGGCCCCCTCCCCTCCGCTGATTGCGTCAGCTCCGCCACCGGAGCTACAGCTCTCACAGGCGGTTGCTATGCCCCCGCCGTCAGGGCTCCCTCCCCCGCTAGAACCCATGCCAGCTCCTCAGTCGTCCTGTCAGGGCACACCGCTTTCCAAACCCCAGACCCCGCTCCTTGATTTCCCAGCACCCGAATTGGATTTGGCCCCATTTCTCAACCCCGCTGTCCCGGCCCCACAGAACATTCCCCCTGCTAGGCGAACTAGGAGACAGTTAAAAAGGTTGAATGAAGCGGAAAGTGAGAATGAAGGGGAAAGAGGTAACCTCTTCCCCCTGAGGGAGGTACCCACGGCCCCAGGAACCATCGGATATGTAAACGTACCGACCAATACTAGCGATGTGAGAGCCTTTAAAAGGGAAATGGGAAAACTTATGGATGATCTGTTGGGGGTATCAGAAAGATTGGATGAATTTCTGGGAACTAGCATATACTCATATGAGGACCTTACTGCAATTTTGAGGTCATTATTTAATACGGAAGAAAGGGAAATGATAAGGCAAGCCGGGATGAGGGAGTGGGAACGCAGGAACCCCCAAAGCACCCCCGGGGATCAAAAATGGCCAAGCCAGGATCCCCGGTGGAATGCTCAAACAGAGGAAGGTAGAAGAAGTATGATTGACATGAGGAATATAATAATTCAAGGCATCAGGGAGGCGGTACCCAGGGGACAGAACCTAAGCAAGGTATTCGGGGAATGCCGAGGGAAGGAGGAAACCCCTACTGAATGGTTAGAGAGATTAAGAAAAAGCCTGCAAGTGTATTTCGGATCTGATCCCGATTCTCCCGTGGGAGAAGTTTTATTAAAGACCCAATTTGTAGCAAAGTCATGGGAGGACATACGGAGGAAATTGGAAAAAATCGAAAATTGGCAGGAGAAGGGGTTACAGGAGCTACTGAGGGAAGCTCAAAAGGTATATATGAGGAGGGATGAGGAAAAAACAGAAAATGCAGGTGAAGGTATTAGTGGCAGCTGTAAGGGAAGCCCAGAAGCAGGAACATCCCCAAGATTCGGGGAGAATACTAAAAAGGGCCCCTCCGAAAAAGCCAGTTTTTCCCCAGAAAAGGACCCATGGTAATCAGAACGAGGGACCCGAATGCTTCTATTGTAAGAAGAAAGGCCACCTAAAGAGGGACTGTAAGAAAAGAATAAGGGATGAGAAAATATTCCAAGAAGATTAGGGGCGTCAAGGGCTTTTTATTTTGGGGTCCATAACATCTAAAGAGCCCGTGGTAAAACTGAAAATAGGACCCAAGGGAAAGGAGATGGATTTCCTAGTAGATTCTGGGGCCGAGAAAAGTACATTTAAACAATTGCCCCCAGGGTGCCAAATCAGCAAGGATTCTATGATGGTTATAGGGGCAAAGGGGGAACCTTTTAAGGTTCCTGTAGTAAAAAATGTAGAAATAGAATCTGAGAATAAAATTTGTTTAGGGGACGTGTTATTAGTTGAGGAAGCAGATTATAATTTATTGGGCCGGGATCTAATGGTTGCATTGGGCATTAGTTTAATAGTCAGAGACTCCAAATTAATGGTCAGCTTATATAAGTTGACCGCAGAGGATGAGAAAAAAATTAATCAGGAAGTATGGCATACGGGAAGGGAGGCGGGGAAACTGGACATGGAACCAATTTCAATTGAAATTGAGAAACCTGAGGACCCCATAAGGGTAAAACAATACCCTATCTCCCTGGAAGGGAGGCGGGGGCTAAAACCTATAATAGATGACCTAATAAAAAAGGGAATTTTGGAACCATGTATGTCTAGACACAACACTCCTATTTTAGCAATCAGAAAAACAGATGGAAGTTATTATTTAGTGCAAGACCTAAGGGCAGTTAATGAGAGAACAAAAGCCCGGTTCCCCGTAGTAGCAAATCCATACACTCTTTTTAACCAGGTCTCCCCAGAGGATGTATGGTACAGCGTAATAGATCTAAAAGATGCCTTCTGGACATGCCCATTAGCAGAAGGGAGCCGAGATTATTTTGCTTTCCAATGGGAGGACCCAGACACTAATAGGAAACAACAGCTAAGATGGGCTTCTCTGCCCCAAGGATTTGTAGACTCCCCTAATTTGTTTGGGCAAGCCTTAGAACAACTATTGAGTAAGTTTTCCCCTGGGGAAGGAACAAAAATCCTGCAATATGTAGATGATCTGTTAATTGCTGGACCAAAAGAGAAAGAGGTCAGAAATTGCACTATATCATTATTAAACTTCTTAGGAGAAAAGGGACTCGAGGTATCCAAATCAAAACTCCAATTCACAGAGCCTGAGGTGAACTACTTAGGACATTGGATTACAAAGGGGAAAAAGAAATTAGACCCAGAGAGGGTAGCTGGCATAATAGAGCTACCTCCCCCGAGGAACAAAAGACAAGTGAGACAGCTACTGGGGCTCCTTGGGTACTGCCGACAATGGATAGAAGGATACAGTGAAAAGGTAAAATTCTTATATGAAAAACTAACCACAGACAAAGTGAAGTGGACTGAGCACGATGAGAGGGAATTGAAGCAGTTAAAAGAAGCCCTAATAGCAGCCCCTGTCCTGAGCCTCCCCAATGTAAACAAACAGTTCCAGTTATTCATTGATGTTAGCAACCACACAGCCCATGGGGTCCTAACACAAGATTGGGCAGGGGACAAAAAACCTGTAGGTTATATCTCGAAATTGCTAGATCCAGTAAGTGGGGGATGGCCCACATGCTTACAGGCAATTGTGGCTGTAGCCCTACTGGTAGAAGAAGCTAAAAAGATTACCTTTGGGGCCGGCCCACATGCTTACAGGCAATTGTGGCTGTAGCCCTACTGGTAGAAGAAGCTAAAAAGATTACCTTTGGGGCCCCTTTAATAGTCTATACCCCCATAATGTAAGGACTATCTTGCAGCAAAAAGCAGATAAGTGGCTTACAGATGCAAGATTTCTAAAATACGAGGCCATACTCATACATGCACCTGAATTGGAGTTGAAAACAACAAAAGCCAAAAATCCAGCTGAATTCCTTTTTGGGGAAGCATTAGAAGGGCCCATACATAATTGTTCTGACTTAATAGAACTACAAACAAAGGTAAGGGCAGATCTAGAAGATGAGGAACTGGAGGAGGGGAGAAATGGTTTGTGGACGGATCCGCCCGAGTTGTAGAGGGAAAAAGAAAATCAGGTTATGCCATCATAGATGGGAAAACAGGGGAGGTAATCGAATCGGGCCCTCTAAGTGCATCCTGGTCAGCCCAAGCATGTGAACTATATGCAGTCCTACAGGCTCTAAAAGGACTAAAGGGAAAGACTGGGACCATTTACACTGATTCAAAATATGCTTTTGGGGTGGTACACACTTTTGGAAAAATTTGGGAAGAAAGGGGATTAATAAACACTCGAGGAAAAAATCTAGTGCATGAAAATTTAATACAACAAATCCTAGAGGCTATAAGGGAACCAAAAGCCATCGCTGTAGTATATGTAAAAGGGCATCAAGTGGGATTGCAGTTCAGAACTAGGGGAAACAACTTAGCAGATCAGGAAGCAAGAAGGGCTGCACTTCTTACCCTTAATGCCCCAGAAAACCCCAGAAGTGAACCCCAGGAATTCCCCCCCTTGCCCCACTGAAAAAGAGATGGAGGAATTCAGGAAAATAGGGGGAACACTAGACGATGGGAAGTGGAAACTACCTGATGGGCGAGAACTAATACCCAAGGCCTATGCCAGAAAAATACTGAGAAGGTTACACTTACAGACCCACTGGGGAACTCAGGCCCTAGCTGAGCAATTTTTGAAATTCTTCGGATGCAAAGGTATCTACGAATTAGCAAAACAAGAAGTCCAGGGATGTATTATATGCCAAAAGATAAATAAATCTAGAATCAGGCAAGCCTCACCAGGAGGACGTCCTTTAGCCTACCGCCCCTTTGGGAGGATCCAGGTGGATTTCACTGAGTTACCTAAAGTGGGGAGGCATAGGTACCTGTTGGTATTAGTGGATCAATTAACCCACTGGGTAGAAGCATTCCCTGGTCCCCAGGCAACTGCCCAAGTAGTAGCTAAGAAATTATTGGAGGAAATAGTACCTAGGTATGGGATTCCAGACTCCATAGATTCGGACCAGGGGACACGCTTCACCTCCAAAATCATAAAGCACTTAGCGGATGCCCTAGGAATTCGATGGGAATGCCATACACCATGGCACCCCCAAAGCTCAGGACAGGTGGAACGGATGAACCAAACACTGAAGGCACAAATATCGAAACTTATGCTGGAAACCAGGATGTCATGGGTGAAATGCCTCTCCTTGGCCCTTCTGAACATCAGGACTCAACCACACTCAGGATCTGGGCTATCCCCTTTTGAGATGCTATATGGAATGCCATACAAACACGGAATGCCAGTGGGACATCCTCGAATTGAGGATTGCCAAATACAATCTTATCTTGTTTCAATTAATAAAAATTTACAGGAGCTCCGAAAACGTGGTCTGGTGTCACAGAGCACACCCCTGGGATTTGCAATCCACAAGATCCCAACTGGGTGATAAGGTGTTAGTCAAGACGTGGAAAGAAACACCACTGACTCCTCATTGGGAAGGACCCTTCCTCGTCCTCCTGACCACTGACACCGCAGTAAGAACCGCAGAAAAGGGTTGGACACATTCTTCTCGGGTAAAAAGAGTTGAGCCAAGAGACAACCCTCCGCAGTGGAAAGTCACCTCTGCACCAGGGGATTTGAAGCTGAGGATTCACCGACAGACCCGATGACCAGCGACTACTTGATAAGTTGTATCCAAGCAGGGTGTACCTGCTATCCTTTTGTTCATTTTAAGTGTGTTCATTGTAAACAGATGTGGGTAGCCCATTGTTACAGGGGAACTAGGCCTTGGAGCCTGTGTGAGAATTGCAAAGAGGAGGAAAGGAAGCTCACAGACCGCTTTCTATACGCTGCCACTGAAGCAGGTATATTAGAATTAGACTCCCCGGAGTGGTTCCATTTATTCATAAACGGGTTAAGAGGAAATCTAAATAAAAGAGCTGAACCCCTGGTAATTGAGTGTAGAAGGACAGTAAAAGTACCTTGCATAGCGGACCAAATAAAATTGGCCAGGTGGGGACAGTACAAAAGGTGATATGCTCAAAGGACTAACCATGGAGACCCAGAAGAATACCCTTGCTGCCAAGAAGATGGTTTACCTCGCCGCCGGTGGCAACCCGGTGGGCAGAGGCGAAGGCAGAGGGGTACACCTATGGGCAATCCTGGTGATCCTGAGTCTAGCCATGTACCCCACGAATGGCCTCCCCAACCCTGAGGGGCAAATGGGGCAGGAAAAAGAATGCCTAAAGGAGACTCAACGAGAGCCCACCGGGGGCCAAGATAAAATTTTCAAGGTACATTTTGACTGTCCGGAAATCCAAAAAAGGGGAATTTGTTCTCACAACAAAAGTTGGTTTAAAATATGTGAATTAAAAGAAAAAACAATATACCACAAC
This sequence comes from Hirundo rustica, assembly GCF_015227805.2. NCBI lineage: Eukaryota > Metazoa > Chordata > Aves > Passeriformes > Hirundinidae > Hirundo > Hirundo rustica. Next base: position 14,287,226 of record NC_053487.1, on the reverse strand, counting down.
CCGGTGGCAATGTCTAGAAAGAGGAGAGAGCTGGGTAGTATACCCGTAATTCCTATATGTGAACAATGTAACAAAACTGTGTGGGTTGGGGGTAAGAAAGAGTCCACCTTTGTAGCCTATTTGCGGGTAAACAAGCTGTGCTATGATCAGAATAATCTAGGAATGTGCACCCTGAACGGAAAAACCTATTGGGTGAGGCAGAATACAAAACTCCAGACAGCTGCTTTAAATAGCGGGCCCATCATTCTCGATATGTTAAGTGAAAACGATGAAAGGGTCTGTTTGAAGTTAGAGAGAACCTTCTGTTTCTCTAACAATGAGGAGGGGATGGATCCAGAAAGCAAGATACAGAGAGTAGCTCAAGAATTAAAAAGGCAGGAACTAGAGGCAAAAAGGAAAAAGATGGAGCAGGAAAGGATGAGGTCACTTAGTGAACAGTACAAACAATTAGAGAAACAATCTAGTGATTGGAGCTTGCCGGCCTCTAGCAAAAACCTTTTTGTAGACCTGGTGCAAGAAATTGCCACTGAATTAGGGCTGTCAAATTGCTGGATTTGTGGGGGATGAAAGTCAGCTGAGAGATGGCCCTGGAAAGGAGAGAGCCTAGCACCAGAACAACTTCTGAGATGGGATAACCAAATAATAAAAACAATGTCACGACCTGAGGGGTGGACCTTAGATAAGCGAATAATAGGGACCACCTGCATTAGTAGAGAAGGAAATACATACACTGAGATAGTGGGATATACCCCTTGTTTATCCACTTTAGCTGTTAACTCGAATAATAGAACAAAGATCTGGCAACCAGAGCCACCAGCTGGATTCTGGAGCAGAGAAAAAGAGGAAGGATGTAAATGGGCAAGCGAGATTGAACTGTGTTGGAACAGCTTGACAGGGGCAAACCCCTACCAGTCACTAGCAAATTTAAAAGGATTCTGGGAATGGCCAGAAAGTGTAGAAAATAAGTGGAAAGCCCCAAATGGACTATACTGGGTCTGTGGGAAAAAAGCCTATAGTGAGCTACCTTGCAAATGGAAAGGATCCTGTACCCTGGGAATGATCAGACCTTCATTCTTCACACTACCCCGATCAGATAGTAACTTGTTAGGAGCTCCATTATATGAAACCCTTAGCAGAAAAAGAAGGGAAGCAAAAAGGGAACTCCCGAATGCTGGGGGAAATCAGAAATGGGGTAGTGAAGAATGGCCCGCAGAACGTATAATAGAATACTATGGTCCTGCAACATGGGCTCAGGATGGGAGTTGGGGTTACAGAACTCCAGTCTATTTACTTAACAGATTAATCAGACTGCAAGCCATAGTAGAAATAGTCTCGAATCACACCTCAGATGCTTTGGAGCTGCTGGCACAGCAGCACTCACAGATGAGGGCTTTTGTGTACCAGAATAGGATCGCTCTGGACTACCTGTTAGCAGAAGAGGGAGGTGTGTGTGGAAAATTCAATGAATCTGAGTGTTGCATTGAAATAAACGATTACGGGGAGACTATTAAGGGACTAGCAGCTGAAATAAAGAAGGTAGCTCATGTACCTGTCCAGAAATGGAACTCAATCCTCCAGGCCTCCTGGTGGGATCAATTGTTTGGGACAGGAGCTTGGTGGAAGAAAGTGGGGTTTTTCATCTTATGTTCAGTGGCTGGGGTTATCTTTTTACTATGTCTAATTCCTTGTTTTATCCGACTTATTCACACAGTAGTTCAAGGGATGCAAATAGCATCATTGCCAACAGATCCGGAATTGGCTTCAGGGGGTCTTAACAGAAATAATACAATACCAAAAATCATGCAATTGAATGAGAAAAAGAGCAGGGCAGCAGAAGTGCTGGCAAAGTTTGAGGCTCAAGTACAAGGAGGAGGGAAAGAAAGAACATATTGGGGTGAACCCGAAGAATAGAGGCACATTAGGAATAATGTAAACATTTTTTCATGTTTGGGGGATGGTTGGTTAAGAGGCTTTTTTATCAGAACGAGAAAAAAGGCAATAACCAGAACACGAATTAAATAGGTTTATATAGAAGGGGAGGGATTGTGATATATGTCCTAAAGTTAATTCGTGTTAAGCAATAAAATAATTCGTTTGCGGCAGAATGTAATAATGTATCATATAGCATTAATCTACTTTAAATTGGGTTTAAGATCAGTAAACTAAAAGATGTGTACAGGGTTAACTGAGACGAAAGCTGCACGGAGGGGCACGGGGAATTTCTGCCGGGAATCGTTGTAAAGACAGCACAAAGGAACGGAAAAGGGAGATGGGTGCCCTGATGATCTCCTGATTGTATCAGATCGCTATCTTATCTGTTCCGGCCCGATGTTACCATTTCCAAAACTTCTCTGGACGCAGCAATCATGACATTGTTCTGCTTTTGAGGAACTATTCAACGGACCCCGGACACGAACATGAATATCTAATGAAGCTACCGCGAGGCACGGGTCTCACGGTCTCAGTCGACTCTCCGCAAAAGACTGTATAAAAATCCGCAGTATGGGACCCAATTTGTGAACTGAGGGGGTAACAGGCTAGCAGAGTCGGTTACCGTGTTCACCCAGTGCCGAAATCCCGGGATTCGACGCTGTCCCTTTTAATTGTGGCTACCGGAGACTGTGTTTGAGTCTCAAAATAAAATTCTAAATTTTGATTCACTGAATTTGGCTTATCGAGTTTATTACAATGCATAAATTCCATTCAAACAAAGAACTGTCTCTGGTTAGTATCACTTTTGTCCTTTAATCTCTATGGCAACCACAAGGCTGAGCGAGGCAGGAGGAGTTGGTCTCTTCTGATAAGGAAGTAGTAAATTCTTTTTCTCTGAAAGATTTACGTTTTCCTGTGGTTGGTATATAAAAACATTTTAACTACAAAACTACATTTACTATACTATCAAACTATTAATACAACATTAACAATTAAAACAACATAAAACATATAGTAAATATCTTGCGGAGAGCCATATAATATGCACTTTTCACAGTTATTCAACACTTTTGTAAATAAAAGGCTTTGTAATTACCTGTGAATTTTGCAGTGCGAATTAGGGAAATATCCCGCGTGCTGCCCGGCCATAATAAACATGCACTTTCTAACTTTAAACTGTTAGAGAGTTTTTGTCCGTCACAGTTGGGTTTCGATACTCGATCAATACCCATATTTCTTTAATAAGTCATCTTGGCGAGCCCGCCAGGAGACTGCTCTCTCTGGCCGTGGGGCCAGTGGGGTCCAGGACCCCTCTGGGCGTCCACCCGGAATTTTCTGGGAAGAGGGCTCCTGCGGTCCTGCTGACTACCCAGTTGTAATAAATACGATTGACCAAATTCGAGAAATCAAAATTTTGGAATTTTATTGAGAGACAGAATGACAGTCTCGGACAGCCACAATTAAAAAGGACAGCGTCGAGCCTGGGATCGGCGCTGGGTGAACACAGTAACACACTTAGCTAGTATGTCACCCCCCAAGTTCACATTTCTGGCTTGGAGCAGTCTCTTTTTATACACTGGATCGCTGAGAGAAACTCAGGACTTTGAGGTTCCTCCTTCTGAGGCAGCCTCATTAGACATTCATGTTCCAGTTCTGGGATTCTGAATAGGGCAGCTGGAGAGAACAATGCCGTTGATGGTTGGGTCCAGGTGTGGCGTGAAGATGTTAATTTCAGGAGGAGACGGATGAGATATCCATCTGATGTAATCATCTGGTTCTCCAGGCTCTCATCTCCTTTTTCCGTTGTCTTTGTTCTCCCCTTAACGATTCCCGGCAGAGGCATCCTCGTGTCCCTTCTTCTGGTAATTCCAATCATGGTTTCTTCGTGTCCCTCCCATGTCTTTTCAGGCAAAAGAAATTCCTGTACCCTTCTCCGGGCCATTTTCATCTGAGTTAACTCTTAGCATACTGGATTAGAAACAAAACTTATAGGGGTTGAATTACATTTTACATCTTTTAACACGAATTAACTTTAGGACATATATCACAATCCCCCCCTTCTATCTTCACCTATTTAATTCGTGTTTTGGTTATAGCCTTTTTTCTCTTTCAAGATAAAAAAGCCTCTTAACTACTTTATTATTCTGATAGTATCCCTTCAGTTGCTACATTCCAATAGGTTATTTCTACATTTTCTTCCTGTACTCGGGCTTCAAATTTTGCAAGCATTTCTGCAGCCTTACTCTTTTTCTCGTTTAATTTCAAGATTTTTGAAACAGCACTATTTTTATTTAGTCCTCCTGAGGCCAACTCAGGGTCTATAGGAAGTGTTGCCACTTGCATTCCCTGGACTACCTAATGAGACAGGGTATCAAACAGGGCAAGAAGATTAACCCAGCTACTGAACACAGAATAAAAAATCTAACTTTCTTCCACCAATCTCCTGCCCCAAACAATTGGTCCCACCAGGAGGCTTGGAGTATAGAGTTCCATTTTTGAACGGGCACATGAGCCACCTTTTTGATTTCAGCGGCTAAATCTCTAATCGTTTCGCTATAGTTGTTGATTTCTATGCAACATTCCAAGTGATTGAATTTCCCGCACACACCCCCTTCCTCTGCCAACAGATAGTCTAGGGCAATTCTATTTTGGTAAACAAAAGCCCTCATTTGTGAGTGCTGTCGGGCTAAGAGTTCTAGTGCATCTGAGGTGTGATTTGAAACTATTTCTACTACAGCTTGCAGCCTAATTAGTCGGTTCAGTAGGTATACTGGGGTTCGGTAGCCCCAGCTTCCATCTTGTGCCCACGTGGCGGGGCCAAAATATTCTATGATGTGCTCTGCAGGCCATTCCTCTTCCCCCCATCACTGATTTCCTCCTGCTTGTGGAAGTTCTCTTTTTATCTCCCGTCTTTTCCGGCTGAGAGTCTCATACAAAGGAGCCCCTCGTAGGTTACTGCCAGTTCTGGGGAGTGTGAAGAAAAAAGGTCTAATCATCCCCAGGGTACAGGATCCTTTCCACTTTTGGGGTAATTCACTGTAAGCCTTTTTCCCACAGATCCAGTAAATCCCACTCGGGGCTTTCCATTTAATGTTTATACTTTCTGGTTTTTCCCAAAATTCCTTAAGGTCAGTCAGGGAGTAGTAGGGGTTAGCATTTGTTAATTTATGCCAGCATAGTTTAATTTCCTCTATCCAGTTACATCCTTTCTCTCTTTTTTTTTCCCAATACCCATTTGGTGGTTCGGGTTCCCACATTTTAGACTTGTTAGAATTCACTGTTAATGTGGATAGACATGGGGTATAACCTACTGTTTTACTATATGCGTTCCCTTCCCTGCTAATACAAATGGTCTCTATTATTCTTTTATCTAGTGTCCATCCCTCTGGCCGAGTCATTGTTTTTAGGATTTTGTTATCCCACCTTAGTAGTTGTTCAGGGGCCAAACTTTCCCCCTTCCAGGGCCATCTTTCTGCTGATTTTAGTCCCCCACAAATCTAACAGTTAGTTAGTCCTAATTCTGTGTCAATCTCTTGTACTAAATCCAAAAAGAGGTTTTTGCTAGAGGCGGATAAACTCCAATCACTAGACTGTCTTTCTAATTGTTCATATTGTTCACTAAGTGTCCTCATCCTCTCTTGTTCCATCCTTTTTCTTTTTGCTTCTAATTCCTGCCTCTTGAGTTCTAGGGCTACCTTTTGTATTTTATTTTCTGGGTCTAACCCTTCCTCATCCTTAGAAAAACAGAATACTTTTTCCAATTTTAGACATACCCTTTCATCGTTGTCACTTAATAAATCCAGTAATATGGGTCCTCCGTTTAAGGAGGCTGTCTGAAGTTTCTTATTCTGTCCCACCCAATATGTTTTCCTGTTTAGGGTGCACATTTCTAATTTGTTCTTATCATAACACAACTTGTTTACTTGTAAATATCCCACAAAAGTAGATTCCCTTTTACCCCCAATCCACACCGTTTTGTTACATTCTTTACAAGTGGGGATTAGAGGCAAGTTACTTAGCCCTCTCCTTTTCCTAGACATTGCTATTGGGTTATTGGTTTTGTTTATCTGGAGCCTGCTATTATATTTGCAGCCCCCTCTCCCTTGCAATTTGGGACAGTCTACTCATACTTTGGATTTTGAGACTTGGTCCCAGGCAGGCTCTAATTGAACCTCTTGCGGGTCAGTTCCCTTCCCCATTCTCTCCTTGGGGAGGCCATTCGTGGGGTACACGGCTAGACTCAGGATCACCAGGGTTACCCATAGGTGTATCCCTCTGCCCAACCCTACGCCCGTTGGGGTGCTACCAGTGGCGGGGTAAACCATCTTCTTGGCAGCAGGGATATTCTTCCGGGCCCCCATGGGTGCTCCTTTGAGCATACCGTCTTTTGTATTGTTCCCACTTGGCTACTTTTATTTGGTCATCTATGCAGGGTACTTTCACTGTCTTCTTACACTCAGTCACGAGTGGTTCCGCCCTTTTATTCAATTCTCCCCTTATCCCATTTGTGTAGTAATGGAACCACTCAAGAGAATCCAATTCAAAAAGGCCCGACTCTGTGGCAATGTATAGAAAAAGGTTTGTGAGCCTGTTCTCTTCTTTTAAACAATTTTCGCATAAACTCCAAGGCCTGGCTCCCCGGTAACAATGAGTCACTCAAATCTGTTTACAATACCCGCACTTAAAGTGAATAAATGGATGGCAGGGACACCCTGCTTGGTTACAACTTATCTGATAAGCGCTGGTCATTGGGTTTCCCGGTGAATCTTTAACTTCAAATCTCCCGGAGCTGAGGTGATTTTCTACTGCAGAGAGCTGTCTTGCAGTTCAATTCTTTTCACCCGAGACGAGTGGGTCCAGCCTTTTTCTGCTGTTCTCACAGCCGTGTCAGTGGTGAGGAGGATGAGGAAAGGTCCCTCCCAGTGAGGTGACAACGGGCTTTCCTTCCACGTCTTGATTAGCACCTTGTCCCCTGGTTGGATTTTGTGAATGGCGAATCCTAAGGGTGTGCTTTGTGCTATTAGTCCGCGATTTCGGAGTTCCTGTAAATTTTTGTTAATTAAAACAAGATAAGACTGCATCTGGCAATCTTCTAATCGAGGATGTCCCACTGGCATTCCGTGTTCATATGGCATTCCATATAGCATTTCGAAAGGGGATAAACCAGATCCTGAATGGGGTTGAGTTCTAATGTTAAGGAGAGCTAAAGGAAGGCACTTCACCCATGACATCTTAGTTTCTAGCATAAGCTTTGATAACTGGGCTTTTAGGGTCTGATTCATTCTTTCTACTTGCCCTGAACTCTGGGAGGTGTCAGGGTGTGTGATATTTTCATCTGATCCCAAGGGCATCTGCTAAGTGTTTCGTGATTTTGGATGTGAAGTGGGTTCCCTGATCTGAATCAATGGAGTCTGGGATTCCATATCTAGGAATTATTTCTTCCAATAACCTTCGTGCTACCATTTGGGCTGTTGCCCTAGGGCTGGGGAATGCCTCCTCCCAGTGGGTCAATTGATCCACTATTACTAATATATACCTATGTGTTGAGAGCTTATCAGAGCAGTGGCTCGCAGAAAAGGGACATGACATGATTAAACTAGTAAGAATTTAGGCCTCAAGGATATGCTATCCTTGAAGGAAGGCTTATGTGAAGAACAGGATGTAAGCCGGATGTGAAATTAGTCAAGTATGGGAAAACTAAAGATATGATGTACTGACTTTAACTGTTTTGCAATTATTGAGGTCGATGCTAAGTAATGCTTGCGTTAATTAGTTATGTCCAATGATGAGCTTGGCTTTTGCAATATGTATGAGCTAATTATGAAAAGTATAAAAATGTAAAGCAACCTTAATAAAGTGAGATCTGCTGACCATGACAGCATGAGGCATTTCTCCCGCGGCTCCGGTAACCCGACACCGACACCTATGTCTTCCGATTTTTGGTAGTTCGGTGAAGTCTACCTGAATTCTTCCAAAGGGGCGGTATGCTAAGGGCCGTCTACTCGGTGTAACTTGCCTGATTCTAGATTTATTAATCTTCTGGCATATCATGCAATTTTGGACCTCCTGTTTTGCTAATTCAAAAATACATTTGCATCCAAAAAATTTTAAGAATTGTTCGGCTAATGCCTGAGTTCCCCAGTGGGTTTGAGAATGCAATCTCTTTAGTATTGTCCGGGCATAAGTTTTGGGAATTAATTCTCGACCATCAGATAGTCTCCATTTTCCTTCTTCCAATGTTCCTCCTATCTTTTTGAACTCCTCAATTTCTCTTTTCGTAGGGTGAGGGGGAAATTCCTGGGGATCACCCGTGGGGCTTTTAGGGATGTTAAGGGTAAGAAGAGCTGCCCTTCTGGCCTCCTGATCAGCTAAGTTATTACCCCTTGTTCTGAACTGTAATCCTGTTTGATGTCCCTTCACATATACCACAGCAATAGCTTTTGGTTCTCTTATAGCCTTTAAGATCTGTCTTATTAAATCCTCATGCACTAAACTTTTCCCTCGAGTGTTTATTAGTCTCTTCTCTTCCCAAATTTTTTCCAAAAGTATGTACTACCCCAAAAGCATACTTGGAATCAGTAAAAATGGTTCCTACTTTTCCTTTTAGCTCTCTCAGAGCTTGTAATACGTCAAACAACTCGCATGCTTGGGCTGACCAAGAAGCATTTAATGGGCCTGATTTGATCACTTCCCCTGTTTTCCCATTTATAATGGCATAACCTGATTTCCTCTTCCCTTCTATGACTCTGGCTGAGCCGTCCACAAACCACTTTTCTCCCTCTTCCAGTTCCACATCTTCTAGGTCTTCCCTTACCTTTGTTTGCAATTCTATTAAGTCAGAGCAATTATGTGAAGGCCTGCCCAGTGTTTCCCTAAACAGAAATCCTGCTGGATTGCTAGCTTTTGTTGTCCTTAATTCTAATTCAGGGGCATGGATGAGAATGGCTTCGTACTTTAAAAGCTTTGCATCCGTAAGCCGTCTTTCAGCTTTTTGCTGTAAAATAGTTCTCACATTATGTGGGGTGTAAACTATGAGGGGAGCCCCAAACGTGATCTTTTTGGCTTCTTCCACTAATAGGGCCACGGCCACTATAGCTTGCAAACATGTGGGCCATCCCCTACTTACAGGGTCCAGTAATTTAGAGAGGTAGCCTACAGGTTTTCTGTCTTCAGCCCATTCTTGTGTTAAAACCCCATGAGCTGTGTGATTGCTTACATCCACAAATAACTGGAACTTCTTGTTTACGTTAGGGAGGCTCAGGACAGGGGCAGTTATCAGGGCTTCCTTTAGTCGTTGTAATTCCCTGTCATCTTGCTCAGTCCATTTTACCTTTTCTGTGGTTAATTTCTCATATAGAAATTTTGCCTTCTCGCTATACTCTTCTATCCATTGCCTACAGTAGCCCAAAAGCCTTAACATTTGGCGTATCTGTCTTTTATTCTTTGGGGGAGGTAATTCTAATATACCAGATACCCTTTCTGGATCTAACTTTTTCTTTCTTTTTATAATCCAGTGCCCCAGATATTTCACTTCTGGTTTGGTGAACTGCAATTTCTGCTTGGATACCTTTAAACCTTTCTCTCCCAAAAAGTTTAATAATTCAATGGTGCATTCTCTTACGTCCTCCTCTGTTTCTCTAGCCACTAGCAGGTCATCTACATACTGCAAGATTTTTGTCCTTTTCCTGGGGGAAAACTGACTTAGCAATTGCTCTAAGGCTTGTCCAAATAGGTTGGGCAAGTCCACAAATCCTTGAGGCAGGGAGGCCCATCTCAGTTGCTGCTTACGATTAGTTTCAGGGTCCTCCCATTGAAATGCAAAGAAGTCACGACTGCCTTCGGCTAAAGGGCAGGTCCAAAATGCATCTTTTAGGTCTATTACACTATACCATGTATCTTCTGGGGAGACCCTATTCAGAAGTGTGTATGGGTTTGCAACTACGGGAAATCGAGTTTTTGTTCTCTCATTTATTGCTCTCAAATCTTGCACTAGCCTATAACTCCCATCTGTCTTTTTAATGGCTAATATTGGGGTATTATGTCTGGACATACAGGGTTCCAAAATGCCTTTATTTATTAGGTCTTCTATGATAGGATTTAGTCCTCGTCTCCCTTCTAAAGGAATAGGATACTGTTTCACCCTTATGGGGTCTTCAGGCCTTTCGATCTCAATTGAAATAAGGTTCATGTCCAGCCTTCTTGCTTCCCTTCTCGTATGCTACACTTCGGGGTTAATTTTCTCCTCATCCTCACAGGTTAGTTTATATATACTGACTACTATCTGTGAATCCTTTATAATTAAATTAATACCTAGTGCAACTATTAAATCTCTGCCCAACAGGTTATAATCAGCTTCTTCTACCAACAACATATCCCCTAAACAGACTCTATTTTCAGATTCAATCTCTACATCTTTTACTATGGGAACCCTAAAAGGTTCTCCCTTAGCTCCTATAACTACCATAAATTCCTTGCTTACTTGGCATCCTGGAGGCAGCTGCTTAAACATACTTTTCTCAGCCCCAGAGTCTACTAAAAAATCCATTTCTGTTCCCTTGAGTCCAATTTTTAATGTTATCAAGGGCTCCCTTGATGTTAAGGACCCCAAAATGAAGAGCCCCCGACGTCCCTAATCTTCCTGAAACATCTTTTCATCTCTCATTTTTTTCTTGCAATCTTTTTTCATGTGCCCCTTTTTCTTACAATAAAAGCATTCCGGTCCCTCTCCTTGATTAACAGGGGTCTCTCTTTGCGGACGCACTGGTCCTTTTGAGGGTCTTTTCCTCAAGGTTTTTTCTAAGGCTTGAGGACGTTCTTGCTTCTGGGCTTCCCTTACAGCTGCTACCAGTACCCTAGCTTTTCTGCTTTTCCTCGTCCCTCCTCATGTATATTTTCTGGGCTTCCCTGAGTAACTCTTGCAATCCTTTCTCCTGCCACCCCTCGATTTCCTCTAATTTCTTCCGTATATCTTCCCCTGATTTGGCTACGAACTGGGTTTTTAGCAATACCTCTCCCACAGGAGAATCCGTATCCATCCCCGAGTATATTTGGAGACTTTTCCTTAACCTTTCTAACCATTCCGTAGGGGTTTCCTCTTTCCCTTGACATTCCCCAAAAACCTTGCTTAGATTCTGTCCCTGAGGTACCGCCTCCCTAATTCCCTGGATTATTATGTTTCTCATATCAATCATATTCCTTCTACCCTCTTTGGTTTGGGCGTTCCACCGGGGATCCTGGCTTGGCCATTTCTGATCCCCGGGGGTACTCTAGGGGTTCCGGCGCTCCCACTCCCTTATTCCTGCTTGCCGTATCATTTCTCTTTCTTCCGTGTTGAACAAGGACCTCAAAATCGCTGTGAGATCCTCATATGAGTATATGCTGGTTCCCAAGAACTCATCCAGCCTCTCAGATACTCCTAAGGGGTCATCCATAAGCTTTCCCATTTCCTTTTTAAAAGCTCTTATGTTGCTGGTATTAATCGGGACATTTACGTACCCGATAATTCCTGGGGCAGTAGGCACTTCCTGTAAGGGAAAGAGGTTAGCTCTCTCGCCTTCCCCTTCACTTTCTGTCTCATTCAATCTCTTTAGCTGCCTTCTAGTCCTCTTAGCGGGATGGGTATGCTTAGCCTCTAATGGAACCGGTGGTGCCAGCGTTGCGGGGCTGAGGAACGCTGCTAAATCTAGTTCAAGCGGCTGGGTGTCGAGGAGTGGGGCAGGGGTCTGAGGAACTTGTGTTAACCCCCCTGATGGTTGGGGAGCTGGCACAGGTTCTAATGGAGGAGGGAGCCCAACTGGTGGGAATGGAGCCACCGCCTGTGACTCTGGGGAAGGGGCAGATGGAAGAGGTGAGGGGCCAGGGATCCCTTGCCCCGAGGGATACCTTAATCCTACGGGGTCTTTGGGGTTTCCCTGATCTGGAAGAGGAGGGGGCGAGGGCACTACATAAGGCAGAGGAAGGTTATCTAAAGGTTCCCACTTATCACCCGAGGGGGATGTTGGACCCTTTAATTTTATGGGCAAAAGTCTAGCATCGATCCTTTCCTAGACCCGTGCATATTCCTGTTCCTCTTTACTTCCTGTCGGGGGCTTTCCCCAACATTCAGGTGGTTTCAGGGTCCTTGGCTCCCCTGCACAGCTCCGAGCCAAGCCGAAGGAAGAGACGGAGTTCTCAGGTTTAGATTTTTCAATGTTGCATACTTCGTTTATTGTTTCTTATCTTACAATTTTCTCGGAGTCCGACAAGATGTTCGCAGCTGCATGGATTCCTCACGTCTCCCCCCGAGCTGGGTTGTCCTTATCTTTTATACTAATTACTACGTATTTCTTGTTTACTATTTCTTACCAATGTCTATCACTATTACTAAAAAGGTCATCTTTACTTTGACCCAATCCTCACTAACTACTTTGTGCCACGTCAATGCAGCAATGGAGTGAGGGAAGAAGAAGGAGAAGAAGAAGGAGACAACGCCCCAGATTCTCCATCTTGTCCCCATTCACTTTGTCCTAGGGTAACTTTATGATGCCTGTATCCCCAATCGTCTGTTCTGTTTGTTCTGTATATTGAGTCCTGTGCCTTTAAGACTGGTTCTAAGAGCAAGGAGAAGCGCGGAGTTTGTTTTGAGAAAACTGCCTGACTCCTCCACATTCTGCTGCGGACAGCGTGTTCGGCGGAGGCTTGGAGAGACTGCAGGACAGATTTTTTTCTTTGCTTTTAGTTCGTTTCAGCTAGCTAGGGCAGAGAATTTCCCTGGACTGTTTTTTTCCTTTTTCTTGGAACTGTTTAAACCTGCTCTGGACTGAAAACCCAGGGGAGCACTGGGGGCTGCACCTGCGGCCCACCGGGGCCTGGACCTCGGCATTTTCCAGCAGCGCCGGAGGGACTGGGACTGAGGAGAGGCACTGAGAGAGAGCCGAGCTACACCCACGGCAAGGACTTTCTAAATTTGCCATCTCACTTCAGAAGGAGAGGTTTTATTGTTTCATACTATTCATTCTTTATACTTGTATGCACTTCATTTGTTTAGTAAAATAGTTTTTTCCACTTTTCTCCAAAGAGGGTTTTGGGTTTTTTTTTCCGGACCGGTTGGAGGGAGGGGCCACTTGCGTTTGCTTCCTTAGAGGAATCCTATACAGGGGTTTTCTCCCAAATTTGTCCCAAACCAGGACACACTTCAATGCTAGGAACCTAAAATTACTATTTTCTCACCCTGTGATAAGCTAAACTACTATTTTTTCACATTCTTGTGGCCTGTAAATCTTCTCTCAGTGTAGGAAGTTTTTCCCATGGACAGAAATCAAAGCCAGTGTCTCTCTGAGCTCTGGGCTGGGGTCCCAGACCCCCCTGCCCAGGTCCCTGACCCTCCAGGGCAACCAAAGGAATGCCCTGGACTCCAACAACTTCCCCCCTCCTTTACATAATTTACTAGTGCCGTGCAAATCCATCCTTCAAATGTCCCAAAGATAGGCCATGTTACGTGGTCCTGTACTTCTACTCCTCCCCATATCTCCATACAGTAGTGTATCATCTGTTTCTTGGACCGCCTTTTTCTTATAGGGCACTCGTCCCAATGTTCTAACATCCATCCCAAAGGACTTTCAATTGGGATTTCAGGGATCACTTTAACGGTTCCCTTTTTGGATTTCCCTGAGACCTTTTCTCTAGTTTTACTTTTCCCTTGTCCCATGTTGTGGGTCCACCAGTTACTGGCCCTTTAAGGGTGATCGCTCCCTTTCGGGGTTTTCCCTGGTGATTACGAGCTCTCTTTTCCACTTCTTACTCTCTCTCCCCTGGACCGTTCCTGGTCCTAGGCTGAAAAGTTTACCAGTCCCGGAACTCTTTTAAGGACGTAACCTTCCCTTTCAGCCTTCTTGTGACTGATCCCCCTTCCGAAACTCCCCGAGTTTCTGGGCTTGACGTGTGAGGTGCGTGTTTACCCCCGAAACTTTCGCTTCCCCCACAACCAACCACACCCCTCGCGGGGAAGTGGAACTGCGGTTTTGGGGTCCCACTCGCTTCGTGATAAAATCACGTCTTACTCCACACGCTCGGTCACCCCCACTCAACCACGCAATACTTACGAACCTTTTCCTGCGTGGGTTCTTCATGCACGTAGATTTTTACGAGTTGATCTTTTCCGCCGCGGCTCCGGAGGTTCTATTCCCCAGACCTCCCCGAGTTCCCCGAGAGTTCTGACCTCGTCTATCTCCCTTTTAAGTGTGGCTTTTGTTTTTAAGTCTGTCGTGTGGTTGATCGGTTTCACCCGGCCTCCCAGCTCCGCCAGGCCGCTGAATTCAGCAGGGCGCCTCCTGGTCAGAGACAGGGGTTCGACGGGGGTCCCGGTATCACTCCAATCACGTCGGGGTCACCAGAATTGTTATAAATAAAATGGACCAAATTAGATAAATCAAAATTTTGGAATTTTATTGAGAGACAGAATAACAGTCTCGGACAGCCACAATTAAAAAGGACAGCGTCGAGCCTGGGATCGGCGCTGGGTGAACACAGTAACACACTTAGCTAGTATGTCACCCCCCAAGTTCACATTTCTGGCTTGGAGCAGTCTCTTTTTATACACTGGATCGCTGAGAGAAATTCAGGACTTTGAGGTTCCTCCTTCTGAGGCAGCCTCATTAGACATTCATGTTCCAGTTCTGGGATTCTGAATAGGGCAGCTGGAGAGAACAATGCCGTTGATGGTTGGGTCCAGGTGTGGCGTGAAGATGTTAATTTCAGGAGGAGACGGATGAGATATCCATCTGATGTAATCATCTGGTTCTCCAGGCTCTCATCTCCTTTTTCCGTTGTCTTTGTTCTCCCCTTAACGATTCCCGGCAGAGGCATCCTCATGTCCCTTCTTCTGGTAATTCCAATCATGGTTTCTTCGTGTCCCTCCCATGTCTTTTCAGGCAAAAGAAATTCCTGTACCCTTCTCCGGGCCATTTTCATCTGAGTTAACTCTTAGCATACTGGATTAGAAACAAAACTTATAGGGGTTGAATTACATTTTACATCTTTTAACACGAATTAACTTTAGGACATATATCACACAGGGAAAGACCAGAACCTGCTGGAACTACAGACAAAAGGTATGTTTATATTTGAAAAGAGGTACCTTGGTATAGGTGGTTGGTAAGACACTGAGAGACGTCTCGTGCACAACATACGCCTCTTGGGTTTGTTTGTAAAAGTTGTGACAGCTCTGCGGAGCTTGGTATCAGTGGTTTGGTAGTCCGTGTCCCGTAGTGGGGACAGCGGCAACCTGTCTTTGTTGTGTCATCTTGCAGTTTAAAGGTGCCTTGGTAGTCCGTGTCCCGTAGTGGGGACAGTGGTAACGGGTTTTTTTTGCTGTGTCATCTTGCAGTTTAAAGATGACTTGGTAATCCATGTCCCGTGGGGGGGCAGCCGCGGCAGTAAAATAACCGGTGTTGTTGTTGTGTATTAGGAGCAGTGGTGCCTCTGGTTACAGTTTGTGGTTTAAAGGTACCTTGACAATCCATAATCTGAGTGGCTAGCCCATTCTGGGACGCGAAGGGTCCCGTTGTGGGTCGCGGAAAATCCCGATTGCGGCCCCGAGTGCACGGAGTGTGTGTGGTGTGAACAGATCCGTGTTTTGTAGTCTCGTGGTTTTGTGTGCATGTGTCTTCAGGTGTGGAAGAATTATTGGTGCACCGTATGTATCGTGGTCTGTGGGAGTTTGTGTAAGTGTTCTGATTTGTGTGATTTTGGAGTGTGTTAGTAACCTGTGTAAGTGTTTTTAAGAGTTTTGCAAGCTTGAAGTTGTAAAAGCCTTTTGAATTGCCCGCCTGATCAGCGGAGGGATCCCTCTGTTTGCAAGAGCGGAAGGATTTAAAGTTATTGTATTGTATCCAGATTGTGTGCTGGAGGAGAATTAGACTGTGTGTGAGCTTGAACAGCGTGTGCTTTTAGCAACAAGATTTTGCTGACATTTTGTTAGGTGAAAAAAGCATTTGTGTAAGTTTAAATTGATTAATTTTTGAGCTAAAAGGAGCAAGCGAGGTAAGGAGGTTTGAAACCTGAGCCAGCCCCAGCAATTGGGAGGGGGGTGATTTGTTTCCCTGGTAACCGCAGGGGAATCCAGGCTCTGCAGCCTCAGGCCGCGTCTCTAAATTCCCTGTAAAACCCTAAGAAGTTCTTTTGGTGAGTGAGTGTTTTAGTTGAAGGGAAAAAAGTTTTTGCTTGTTTGTGAGGCTTGCAGTTGCTAGAGTGCGTGGTAATATTTTCAAGTCCTGGTAGTGTAGTCCCTAACCACAGAGGAGTGGAGAGGCAGCGTGGGATCAGGGTTACCCCCCCACCTCCTTCTCACGGAGGGATTTGTGTGTGGTGTCCCGGCCGAAATCCGTAGGATTTTTCGGCGAGACCTTGTTGAAACTTCTGGTGGAGTGTGTTTGGGGTCGTGAGGGACCTCTGGTTATTTTCTCTGTGAGCCTAAAACGGTTGGTGTTTGGAGTTGGGTCTCTCTGAGAAAAGGCTTTGATTGTGTGCAGAAAGCAGAGAGCCCAGAACCTATGCCCAGAGCTAGCAGAAATAGCCGAGAAATTTTTGGTGCTGAGATACGCAATTGAAGTAGTCTACTTTGTGTTTTGTAACATCTTGGACCAAAAGGGATTCTAACCATGGGGGCAAATGAGAGCAAAGAGATTCCCAGAGGAAGCCCTTTAGGGTGTATCTTAACACACTGGAAAGAACTGGTGGGCAGTGGTGGTACCGAAACTAAGAGGGAGCTTGCTAAGCTTTGTACACAATGGGGGCCATTATATAAACTTGATGAAGGTGTGAAGTGGCCAATAAACGGTACATTGGACTATGAGAGAATATTACAATTGATGCTTTTCCTTCGGCGTGAACAAAAGTGGCAAGAAGTAGCTTATGCTGATATGTTTTTCACTCTCAGGAATCATCCCGAGTGGCAAAGGGATTGTGGAATGAGGTCACCATCTGATCCTTTAGTATTAGCCCTTGAAAAGGATAATAAAGCTACTAAAGGGAAGCCCAAAAGGTGTTGTTGTAGTACCTGCTCGATAAATCAGAGGTGCACCCATCCTGACAAAATATACCAAGCAGAGGCTTTGGAACAAGAGACAGAAGACATACTTAAGCCACCCCCTAGGAGGCAGGAAAGGAGGCGGGTGGTGGGGGACACAAATTCAGAACCATCATTGACTCCAACCTCCCCCACTTCATCTTTAGCTTCATCTTCCTTTGGGAGGACAGCAATTGAGGTAGGGGCTTCTCCACCCACTCCTAAACCCCAGGAACCACCCAAATTTTATCCACCACTGCCTAGCAGTGACAGTGAGTGGGATGAACCTGAACCCCTCCCACCAGGTCCTAAGATTCCCTCACAAGGACCTATAGCATCAAGAACCCAAAAACAAACCAGAGAGGTCATACAAGCACCTCTAAGACAAGCAATAACCTCTGATGGGGAAACAAAACTGATTAAAGTTCCCTTTTCCTCAATTGATTTAGAAATTTGGGAAAGGATTGCTAAGGGCTATCAAAGTGATCCAATAGGGGTTGCTAAGAAAATGAAGTTTATGATTAAGCAGCATTCACCTGATTGGGCAGACCTGCAACTGCTACTTGATGCCTTAACAGAAACTGAGAAGCAATTAGTTTTGAAAGTAGCTGTGGATCTAGCTGAGGATGATTGTAGAACAACACAGGAGGATGTTAAGGGTGTATTTCCCCTTCAAGACCCAGGTTGGGATCCTAATGATGATGAGGGGTTAGGACGGTTAAAGAGATACCAAGAACTGATAGTAAAAGGGTTAGAAAGAGCAATCCCCAAAACCATAAACTGGTCAGCCTTATATGCTATCAAACAGGGCCCCTCTCAAACACCTTCTGGATTTCTAGATCACCTGCGACACGCAATGCGCCGACACACCACCCTGGATCCTGGATCTGATGAAGGAACACAGCAATTAATAAATTTATTTTTAGGACAATCCACAGGAGATATCAGGCGGAAACTCCAGAAGATCTGGGGTCCAAACAGCCGGAATTTAGAAACTTTATTAGATGAGGCCTGGAGAGTTTTTAGTAACCAAGAAGAAGGGTATAAACAAGGGATGAAGAAACTAGCAGCAGCAGTAAAAGAAGGAGAAAAAGGAAAACATGGGCAAGGTCCACCAAAACAAGGACCACCCCGACTAGGAAAAGATCAATGTGCATTTTGTAAGAAATTTGGTCACTGGAAAAACCAGTGCCCAGAATTAAGAAAGGGTAATGAACATAGAAAAGGTGATCAGAAAAAGGAAAAAGTAGTTGCTCATGTAAAAGAGGACTGAAGGGGACCGGAGGGCCCTACCCTAGGGGACCCTCTGGTTATAGTTAAACTGGGGAACAACGAAAAAGAAGTGAAATTTTTGATAGGCACAGAGGCAACATTTTCAGTGTTGAATAAGGCCCTAATACCTGTAACCAATGACTATGTTAGGGTAAAGGGGGCAACTGGCCAATCTGAACGAGCTTATTTTTGCAAACCATTGAAGTATAAATTGGGAAAACAGTGAGGCATCCATCGATTTTTATACATGCCTAATGCTCCATCTGCACTTTTGGGCAGAGATTTGCTAGAGCAGCTGGAAGCAAGAATAATATTCAAAAATGGGGAAATTGGTTTGGAGGTAAAGGATCAACAATATGTAGAACTGTTAAGCTTAATGCTAATAACCAAAGAAATTGAAGTGGCAAGTGAAAAGGAAAATTTTAGGAAAATAATGGATCAAGTATTTCCAGGAGTGTGGGCCTCCAATATACCAGGAAGAGCAAAGAATGCACTCCCAGTGAAAATCAGGCTTAAAGAAGGAGGACAGCCAGTAAGGGTTAAACAATACCCCCTAAAGAAAGAAGATATAGAAGGGGTTAGCCCAACTATTGAGAACTTTCTGCAGCTAGGACTACTGAGAGAGTGTCAATCTGATTTTAATACTCCTATTCTGCCAGTAAAGAAACCTGATGGGTCATACAGATTAGTACAAGATTTAAGGGCTGTTAACAAGATAACTGAAGACTTGTATCCAGTGGTTGCCAATCCCTACACCTTGTTAATCCATTTAACACCTGAACTAACTTGGTTTACTGTTCTAGATCTAAAGGATGCTTTCTTTTGCCTCCCTCTCCATGAAGCCAGCCAGAAAATTTTTGCATTTGAGTGGGAAGGCCCTAAAAGTGGAAGAAAAACTGAGCTCACATGGTGTGTGTTACCGCAGGGGTACAAGAACTCCCCTACTATATTTGGGGAACAGCTTGCAAAGGATTTAGAGTCCTGGGAACCTCCACCAGGAGAAGGACAGTTACTCCAGTATGTGGATGATCTCTTAATAGCCACCCGGACCCAGGAGACATGCGTGGGCTGGATGGTAAGCCTCCTAAACTTTCTAGGCCTGCAGGGGTATCGAGTATCCCAGAAGAAAGCCCAAATGGTGAGGCAAACAGTTATTTACCTGGGTTACGAAGTAAGTGCTGGACAAAGGACTCTGGGGCAGGATCGCAAGGAAGCAATATGCCAGACCCCAAAACCTCAGACAGTGAAAGAACTAAGAACCTTTTTAGGCATGACAGGGTGGTGCAGACTGTGGATTTATTACTATGGGTTGCTTGTTAAACCTCTGTATGCCCTGATCATGGAAGGGAGCAGAGATCTTCAGTGGACAAAAGATGCAACCCGAGCCTTCGACCAACTAAAGAAAGCCCTTATGTTAGCTCCAGCCCTGGGACTTCCAAACCGGGAGTATGGGAGAACCAGTGATCCATGATTGCCTGGAGACCATTGAAGCCACATACTCGAGCTGCCCAGATCTGAAGGACACCCCGCTTGAGGATGCTGACACCTGGTTTACTGATGGAAGCAGCTATGTCGTCAGTGGAAGAAGGCACGCTGGGTATGCAGTTACCACAAGCAAAGAGGTAATAGAGTCTGGACCATTACCAACTAATACATCTGCACAGACGGCTGAAATACTTGCCTTAATCCGAGCCCTAGAGCTGGCAAAAGGAAAAGAGATCAACATCTACACGGACTCAAGGTATGCATTTGGAGTGGTTCATGCTCACGGAGCCATCTGGAAGGAAAGAGGACTGCTGAATTCACAAGGCAAGAGTATTAAACATGCACGAGAGATACTGAGGCTATTAGATGCCATACAACTACCTGAGAAAGTGGCCATAATGCACATCAAGGCACACCAAAAAGTGAGCTCTGAATTGGAAGAAGGGAATATGCTGGCAGACAGAGAGGCAAAAGAAGCAGCAAAAGGTGAGGTACCCGATAAGGCTGTTGAGGCAGCATTGATTCCAGATGGAAAAGTTTCTATTGAAGGTAAGCCAGTGTACAATAAGAAAGATAAGAAACTCATCAAGGTAGGAAAGGCAAGTTATAATCAGGAGGATGGGCTGTAACAGAAGAAGGGAAACTTGTAGTACCCTCCTATTTGTTGTGGTCATTAGTACAGAGGGAACATGAGAAAACACACTGGGGAATAGATGCCCTGTATAACCATTTGAAAGAAAGAATCATGGCCAGGAAATTGCAGGGCACAGTGATACAAGTAACTTGTCAGTGTAGTCTTTGCCTCCGAACTAACCCTAAAAATACCCCAAAGCCTAAAGTGGGACAAATTGGGAAAGGTTGTGGACCTAGGCAACAATGGCAAATTGATTTTACAGAACTGCCCAGGAAGGGAGGGTATCGTTACCTATTGGTGTTAACTGATACCTTTTCAGGATGGCCAGAAGCCTTTCCTGCCAGGACAGCTAAGGCCCGAGAGGTGACCAAAGCACTGTTGCAAGAAATAATACCACGATTTGGAGTTCCAGCCACCATATCCTCAGATAGGGGACCACACTTTATTTCAAAAATTGTGCAGCAAATAAGTCACCACCTGGGAATAGACTGGGAATTGCACACCCCATACCACCCTCAATCTAGCGGCCAGGTGGAAAAGATGAACCATTTGATTAAACAGCAAATTGTGAGATTGGGGCAAGAAGCAAAGTTGCCCTGGCCTCAGGCTCTCCCATTGGCCTTGTTGCGAATTCGGACAAAACCAAGGGCAAAAGAGAAACTAAGCTCTTTTGAAATATTGTATGGAAGGCCATATGCAGTTCAAGGGGGAACAGCATCCATTCAAGTAGGGGAAGAAACCCTGTGGTGGTGCAGAACTGTTTTATTAGATTTTTGTAAGAAGTTTATGTTATGGTTCGTTTCACTGTATCCCCAATTCTGTATCCCTTTTGTGTTGTCTGTATAATAAGGTGTTTTGTGTCAATCATCCCATACCTCACATGACATGTAACATCCCCTCTGCCCCAACCCCCTTCTCTGGGGCAGATTGTCTGTCACTCCCGGGGTCCCTCCCGGATTGTGAAATCTCCGGGAGAGGGCTTCAGGTGATAGGTAGCCTGGGGGAAATTCCTTTGGCTCTGGATTTTAGTGGTCTGAAGCTTGGGGGTGGGCACACCTTGTTACCCCCTGAATCCCCTGATTTGTTGTCTTGTTGTATCCTCCCTGGGACCCTCCCCCGCTTATAGGGGGTAGGAGGGAGGAAGAGGCTCTCTCAGCCGCTGGGTTCTCAGCCTGGAAGCTCTCAGCCGCTGGGTTCTCAGCCTGGAAGCTCTCAGCCGCTCGCCTCGGAGCTTGGAGATCTCTGCTAATAAACATCTTTTAACCTGCTAAGCTGAGAGCCAGCCTTTTCTCTTCTGCTGCTGTTGACTGTCACCTTGGGGTCCAGCTGCTAAGCCGAGAAGCCAAAACAAACTGGAAACTTTGTGTCTGTGTTGACCCGAGCTAGCTGGGAGTCAGCTCCCACCCGGAGCGGGGACACAACCGGACGCAAAACCCTACATGGATATATGGTGGCCCTAAATAAACAACTTAGAGAAATTGAGAAATATGTGGCTGGAACT
Source organism: Hirundo rustica (assembly GCF_015227805.2). Lineage (NCBI taxonomy): Eukaryota > Metazoa > Chordata > Aves > Passeriformes > Hirundinidae > Hirundo > Hirundo rustica. The sequence goes on along the minus strand of NC_053487.1, from coordinate 14,265,359 downwards.
CAAAACAGAGAACTAGATGGGCCAGTACATGATGTACAACCTGGGGATTATGTGTATGTTAAGTCTTTTGCAGAAAAAACCTTAGAACCACAGTGGGAAGGACCATTCCAGGTGCTCCTCACTACCTTCACTGCAATCAAGATCAAAGAACAGAAGGCCTGGATCCATCACTCCCGAGTGAAGAAAGCCCCAGAGGGAATTTGAAAGGCCACACCAGGTGATAACGAACTGAAGCTGAAGCTCACTCGGAACAACGAATAAATGGACTAAGAGTTATTTTGGACATTATGTGGAAAGTTGTAACTATTGTAGTAATTGCCTTAACCATAACAGGAGTCAACGCAATACCACAAAAGTATAATGTGACTGGGATATACCAGTGCCAAGGAAGAGCTTATGATCCTTACTCTCATAAGGCTTTAAACAAGATACTAAAAGTCACAAATGCAAGCTTGTGGGAGGGAAGAGATGTTTGGGGATGTCAGTATGCATTTGTACAGGATGGGTTCCATGAGGCTTACCATCCACCCATGAAACTCATCCGGATTAGTCCTGTATGCTGTGATAAATGCTTGAGTAAATCTCTGGAGTTTAGACGCAAAATAGAAGGGTGTGTGATAAGGGGGTATGACATTGGCTTTAACATCACTCAGGTATGTACTGAGTACCATAAGAACCAGACCAAGATCACTCCACCAGTGCCAAGAAAGGCTGTGATCACCAAGATGCCAGCTATTCCAGAAGTGGAGGAACAAATAACTCCTGTAGTTACCAAAATTGGGCCATATGCTATTAAGAAGACAGGAGTTCAGAAGCTGATAGTTAACCCAAAGTGGTCTTTAAAACGAGTAGAAATGGGAGTACAGGTAAATGCTTCACACATTCGGCCAGAATGTGCCCCATTTCTCAGGAACTCCTTTATGGACTGGACTACTTGGCTTCAAAAAAGTATGCCTCCCAATTTTAGGAACAAGAGGGATCTCACTGGATTGCTAGGAACAGGACTGGGAGTGCTGAACACAATAGATTCAGAAGTGTTACTGAATCAATTAACCACAATAGGGAGCGATTTAGTCAAACTACAACAACCTTTGCAATCCTCTCTACTAGCACTAGGTAACAATCACTGGAAATTGACCAAGATATTACCAGAATGGGAAGACACAGAGGAGCGAGATCATGAAGTAATAATTAACGCACTAGGCACAGCTAGTGAAAACATCTCGTTGGCCCTAGGGTGTACTCAGGCACAACTGTGGATGCAATCAGTGGCTGCCGCAGTTATCAGGGAAGGTGGAGAAGGAATATTCCCTGCTGAAATTCGCAAAATTGTCTGGGATAATGCCTCTGATATGGAGAGGGAACTTCAGTCCTGGTGGGTGTTGGTCAATTTCACCTATAACCCTGTGACTAGTGTAGTGACAGCCTTTGTTTTAACTATACACGATGCCTCAGTGGACTTAATACACCCAATAGTCCCCTTAGGATTAAACCACGAGGGAACTGTATTGTACCCTTCTGAACACAGAATGTGGGCACGAGAAATTAAAGGAAAGTGGCAAACTATTAATCTAGAGCCCTGTACTGTGAGGAGACAACTAGGATACATATGTGAAGGGACATTAGAGGGTGACAAAGACACTTGTTTAGACACAGACCAAAGTATTTGTCACTTTGAAACACATCCAGGCAAACAAACAACTTCACTTGTGTATATAGGACAAGGTTGTGTCTGTCTTAGGACAGCGTGCCCCATCATATAGACAACCAAATCATGAATGAGACTCAATTCAATTTGTGTGTTTGCAATTTTGTTAGAATTAAGGGATGCGATTTTTCCTATTGAGTACCCGTAATATCACATCAATATATAAAGGCCAACCTAGCCACTGTGCAGAAGATACTGCCTGTGCCCATAAGAATGAATTTGACTTTAGTTGCTCAATTGTTGTAACATCATGAATTGAGAGAAATCTTAAAAGAAATTAGAGATGAAGGGAAAAAGACATTAATTACTATACACCATGACACAGAGACCATCAAAGGGGTTTTTAAAAGGCTTGAGGAACATTTGTCTCATCATTGGTGGGATGTGCTTTCTGGGTGGTCACCAACAGCAACCAGAATACTGAATACCTTAATCCACCCTATAGTTGTGTTGCTTATTTTGGTCAGCATAAGTTTAGTGTTATCCATTGTAATACTTGTTTGGAACTGGAGGATGCTACGACGAGTGGCAGCTTTAACATCACTGTCAAAGGCGTATGGCTTGGTCTTGAGAGACACTAGCTGTACAGCTTGGATAGATGAGGAAGATTCTGTACACTGAGTAAAAGAATTTACTCATTTCAAAGAAGAAGTGGGGAATGAGATGTTAATTTTGAGGAACTAAGGATTTTTAGGAAAGTTAAGATAATAAGTTGCTGAATTAGCTGAAGTAGATAGGTAATCTTTGTTCGCAGTCAACAGAAGCCGGATCTTAGATAAGCTACCCTGGATTTAGTAAGTCACTGCTTGTCAGCTTTTTGTTTATGTAGCTGTGCTTGTATTGAAAAACAAAATGTGGTAAATAGGACATAAGATAGCTGCAGATTTCCTGCTTAAAGGACCCATTGAGCACAGGAAACTATAAGTTCTACCAAGGATTCATTTGCCATGAAAGCATTGAAAAGGTAGAAAGGTCAGGATGAGGAAGACTCATCTTACTTCCTCATTTTGGGTGACTACTCCCCAGAATAGACCCCCGACTCATTTTAGGAAACAAAGTACGCATGCTTAATAGCCTTTTTGCCAATTAGCATACGAAGCGAGGAATGGGAGGTGACAGGGGTATGAATATGCATTTGTATTTTGGGTATTCAACACTTTTGTAAATAAAAGGCTTTGTAATTACCTGTGAATTTGGCAGTTCGAATTAGGGAAATATCCCGCGTGCTGCCCAGCCGTAAGAAACATACACTTTCTAACTTTAAACTATTTGAGAGTTTTTGTACGTCACAGTTGGGTATCGATATTAGATCAATACCCATATTTCTTTAATAAGTCAATACAATTTTGCATGATAGAATGGGCAGAGAAGGAAATAAGATCTGACCACATTTATTGGCCCAGATACGGCTCTTTTGAGAACTAGATTTGTCAGCTTCTAAATGTATTTGAAAATTCAAAGGAATCGTTTAATCCCGAAGAAAGAGAATATGCCACATGTTGGACAGGAGATTTTAGGAGAATAAAAATCTTTCACGTATCAGAAACCCTCGAGATGAAACAAGAAAAGAAAAAGGGGAAAGAAAAGGGAGGGGGACAAGAAAAAAAGAAGGAAAAAGAGTGGGATCCTTTGCAGGCTTTGCCCCCTCTGTTCCTGCTCGCGCTCCCGCCGTTCGTGGCCGAGCCCCCTGTCCCGGGTCCCGCTTCAGCCCCGCCTGCCCCGGTTCCTGTCCCGAGTGCGGGCTCGCAGCCCGCTTCAGCCCCGCCTGCCCCAGTTCCCGTCTCAAGTGGCGGCTCGCAGCCTGCGGCAGCTGCGCCGGTCCCCGCATACACCCCATCCTCGGCCCCGCCGGTGAATTCGTCTGCCCCCGCCGCCAGGTCCGCAGCCGCCCTAAGGGCCGTGCCGGGGGTCCCTCCTGACGTGTGGTCTAAGACCACCGCCCCGACCGTCCCAGGGGTCCCGTCGGTCCCAGCCATCCTATCTCCAGTCGCTTTCCCCACTACCCTATCCCCGGCTGCCCTGCCCGTGCCGGCTGCGCTGGGCTCCGCCGCTGCTGCTTTGTCTCTGCCGGGAGCCGCTGACTCAGCTGCAACTGGCCCCATGCAGGCTGTCCGTGCTCCCCTCTGGTATCCCCCAGAACTGCCCCCTCCTCTGCCGGTCCCAGCAGCAAACCCCGCCTACGCTACGCCCTTGGAGGACCAAACCTCGGCGCTATGCCCACCCCTCACCCCCCTTCCTGCCCTGAGCTCCGTTCCCTCGGTAACCACAGCTACTGCTCAGAGAAACGACTTCTCCCTAGAAATGCCTTATGAAAACACTAGAAGTTCACTTAAAAGACAGCCCTCTCTGCATTCTTTCTCAAAACACGTGAAAAAGACTATAGAGGATAAAAACAAGAAATGGGATAAAGAAATTAGTCTATTTCCACTAAGAGAAGTCCTAATGGGAGGGGGTGGAACAGAGTTTGTAAATGCCTCTTTGACTTCTTCTGAGGTCAGAAATTTAAAAAAAGAAATCAAAGGAATTTTAGAAGATCCCATAGGCACAGTGGAACAATTAGACCAATTCTTAGGTCCGAATACTTATACTTGGGAAGAGATGCAGTCTATAATGAAAATAATATTTTCTCAGGAAGAAAGGCAATTAATCAGAGCAGCTGGAATAAAAGTTTGGGAAAAAGAGAACCCACAGGGCCCCCCCCGGAGAAGACAAAATGCCAACTGCGCCTCCTGAGTGGGGTCAAAATAATGAGGAGGGGAGGAAACACATGAATGAATATCGTAATTTAATAATCAAGGGAATAAAAGAGGCAGCATCCCTTAGGCAAAACGCTAAAAAAGCTTTTGAGGCACAGCAGGGAAAAGAAGAATCTCCAACTGAATGGTTGGACAGACTTAGGAGAAATATGAAACAATATTCCGGAATAGACCCTGAAACTAATGTGGGAAAAGCTTTGTTAAGGATTAACTTTGTTACTAATGCCTGGCCAGATATTAGAAAAAAATTAGAAAAAATTGAAGATTGGCATAATGAATCATTAGATGACTTATTAAAGCAGGCTCAGAAAGTTTATGTCCGAAGAGATGAAGAGAAAGCTAAACTGAAAGCAAAACTTGTGGCAGTCACCATGCGAGAAAACAATTTCCAAAAAAATCAAAAACATACAGACACTACTTCTAGATATAAAATTAGTAGAGACAGGGGAAAGGAAAAGAATAGAATCCCAATACAAACCAAGTCTCAGCAGCATTCCAGGAATGTCTGCTTTTACTGTGGGGGCGAGGGACATTATAGGAAAAATTGTCCTAAGCAGGTAATAGATCTGAAAATCTTCAAAGAGATGAGCACAGAGGAGGAATAGGGAGGTCAAAGGCTCTATTTTTTAGGGGACAAATACCATCTAGAGCCTGTGATAACTCTGAAAGTGGGTCCCCAAGGAGAAGAATTAGAATTTGTGGTAGATACAGGGGCAGAAAGAACCTGCCTGCTAAATGTACCAAAAGGTTATAGTGTGAGTAAAGATACTGCAAAAGTAACAGGGGCAAAAGGAGAAACTTTTACAGTTCCAGTCATTAAAGATGTAGTAATTGAAGGGGAAACTAAAATTTGGGTGGGAGATGTTTTATTGGTCCCAAAGGCAGGTAGCAACTTACTAGGAAGAGACTTACAAGTGAAATTAGGAATAGGGGTTATACCAGAAGATGGGAAAATGACAGCTAAAGTTTTAAAATTAGGCTAAGAGGATGAAGAAAAAATTAACAAGGAAGTTTGGGCTGGGGAAAGAAATAGGGGAGGGTTAAATATTGACCCTATAAGTGTTACAATAGAGAGAGAAGATTGTCCCATATGTGTACGTCAATACCCCATATCTTTAGAGGGACGAGAAGGTTTGAAGCCAGTAATAGAAGGACTAATAAAGGATGGGACACTAGAACCTTGCATGTCTTCCCATAATACCCCTATTCTCCCAGTAAAGAAGCCTGATGGGAGTTATAGAGTAGTACGAGATTTAAGGGAGGTTAACAAAAGAACTCGGTCCCGTTACCCAGTGGTACCCAATCCCTATACACTTCTAAGTAAAGTTCCACCCCAGCATCAGTGGTTTAGTGTAGTGGATCTTAAAGATGCTTTTTGGGCCTGTCCACTAGCCAAGGAGAGCTGAGATATCTTTGCCTTTGAATGGGAGGATCCAAAAACTAGAAGAAAGCAGCAATTAAGATGGACGAAATTACTGCAGGGGTTCACGGAGTCTCCAAACTTATTTGGGCAAGCTTTAGAAAAAATACTGCAAGCCTTCTCCACTCCTCCTAGAATACAAATTATCCAATATGTGGATGATCTTTTACTATCTGGGGAAGATAAAGTTGAAGTTAGAGAAGCTACAATAAAGCTTTTAAATTTTCTTGGAGAAAAAGGATTAAGGGTATCAAAAGGGAAACTGCAATTTGTAGAACTAGAAGTAAAATATCTTGGACACTTGATAAGTAAGGGTAGTCGAAGGCTCAGTCCAGAGAGAATTGCAGGAATTTTATCCCTTCCACCTCCCTCTTCAAAGAGGGAAATCAGAAAACTACTCAGATTATTGGGATATTGTAGATTATGGATTGAGGGGTACACACAGGCAGTAAAAATTTTGCATGAAAAATTGACAGAGGGAGATAATATAAAATGGACCAAGGAAGATGATGATAAATTAGAAAAATTAAAGTTAAAACTGGCCTCAATACCAGCTTTAAGCTTACCTTCACTAGAAAAACCCTTTCATCTGTATGTAAATGTAGAAAAGGGGGTAGCTCATGGAGTTCTAGTCCAGGAGTGGGGAGGAGTAAAGAGACCAGTAGCTTATTTATCAAAGATGTTGGACCCAGTGAGCCACGGCTGGCCAGTATGTATTCAAGCTATAGCCGCTACTGCAATCCTGGTAGAAGAAAGTTGTAAACTTACTTTTGGAGGTAAACTAATTGTGTGCACACCTCATGCGGTTTGAGATGTGTTAAATCAGAAAGTAGAAAAATGGTTGACAGACTCTAGAATGTTAAAATATGAAGCAATCTTGATAGATAGTGATGATCTGACATTAGAAGTAAACAGAAGTTTAAATCCAGCTCAATTCTTATATGGAGAACCAGCAGATAACCTAATACATAACTGTTTAGAAATTATCCAATACCAAACAAAAGTTCGAGGGGATCTTGAAGAACAAGCCCTTTCAGAAGGGGAAATAATCTATGTGGATGGTTCCTCCAGATGTCTACAAGGAAAAAGAATGTCAGGGTATGCAGTAGTTGATGGAAAACACATGCAAACTATTGAAAAAAGAAAATTACCTTCAAACTGGTCAGCTCAAACTTGTGAATTACATGCTGTAAAAAAGGCACTGGAATATTTAGCACACAAGAAAGGAACTATATATACTGATTCGAGGTATGCTTTTGGAGTAGTACATACTTTTGGAAAAATTTGGGAAGAAAGAGGATTACTTAACTCAAGAGGAAAAAGACTAGTACATGAGAGACTCATTTTAAAGATTTTAGAGGCATTAAAACTACCTGAAGAAATAGCTATAGTACACATTAAGGGACACCAAAGAGGAGTGACCCCAGAAATAAGAGGAAATAATTTAGCAGATCAGGAAGCTAAGGATGCAGCAGAAAATGGAGCTGAAAGAGTTATGTCAATATTAACTCCAAATAAAGAAAAATTGGAAATACCAAAGTTTAGTGAAGCAGAGAAAAAAGAATTAAACAAGATAGGAGGAGAACAGGCTGAATCAGGGAAATGGAAACTTCCTGATGGAAGACAATCACTTAATAAAATACTGGCTAGAAAAATATTAGAAGACATGCATCAGAAAACCCACTGGGGTTCTCAGGCTTTGTGTGATCATTTTTTAAGGAACTATGGATGCATTGGGATTTTTGGAGTAGCAAAGCAAGTAACTGAAAAATGTATAACTTGCCAAAGGATAAACAAAAAGGTGATGAGAAAAACAACATTAGGAGGTTGTGAGTTAGCTCTTCGACTATTTCAAAGTATCCAGGTAGATTTTACTGAACTTCCTCAAGTACAAAGATGGAAGTATTTATTAGTAATGACAGACCATCTAACTCATTGGGTAGAAGCAGTTCCCACTACCAGGGCCTCAGCCAACATAGTAAGTAAAACCCTTTTAGAACAGATTATTCCCAGATATGGAATGGTTAATAGAATAGACTCAGACAGAGGAACGCATTTTATGTCCAAAGTGTTACAACAAATAACTCATCTTTAGGGATAAAATGGGAGCTGCATACCCCATGGCATCCACAGAGTTCTGGTCGTGTAGAAAGGATGAACCAGACTTTGAAGAGAACTTTGACTAAATTAATAGTTGAAACACAAATGTCATGGGTACAATGCCTACCTTTGGCCTTATTAAGGATCCGAACACAACCCAGGTCAGACCTGGGAGTGTCACCCTATGAAATGATGTTTGGGTTACTCTTTTTAACCACCCAACATGAAAATGCTACCTATGAGGTAGGGGAAATGAGTGTTAAAAGATACGTTAACACCATTGCAAAAACTCTTGAAAACTTATAGTTGAAAGGAATAATCCCTCAAACCACACCTTTAGACTTTAAAATCCATAATGTTCATCCAGGGGAATGGGTGCTAGTAAAAACCTAGAAAGAACAATCTTTAACTCCTCAATGGGAAGGTCCTTTTCAGGTATTGCTGACGACCAAGGCTGCAATCCGGACCAAGGAACGAGGGTGGATCCACGCCAGCAGAATCAAAGGACCTGTGGAAGAACCTAAGGAGTGGACGATTACATCTAACCAGGTGATACAAAACTGACTCTTAAACGGGGACTGGGTGGTAATGAACTGGGAAAACCCAAATAGTCCAAGGAACATACACAGGATCACACCTAATTGGGAGATAAGGCCAAGCATATATCAGTGGTTTCAAGTACCGCCTAGACAAGCTTTGAGACTCCTCCGATACCCTCCTTGGGGAGGAATACTTCCACTCCAAACAAGAGCATCAGGACTGTTTCGGACAGAGAACTCTTGTATTCATGCCTTAGTCTGTGATTTATGCAAAGAGGAAGAGGAGTTGCAACTTCCATCAGTGCCAGTCCAAATACCCTGTTTGATCCACCCAAATACCAGACATGCTAGCTGGGTTAAATGTAAATGTTTAGATTGTGAGAAGAATTGGTATTGTGGCTCACACAATTGACGCTCTCATTGCAAGAAGTGTCAAGGGCCAAATCGATCTCCTATCCAGGTAGAATTTGAAGAAACTCAAATAATAACTTTGTTTTGTGGATGGGAATTATTAGTGCCTGTTAAATGGGAGATACCTGAAGAACGGTGAGAAACGACAGTTAAGGAGTGTCAAAAACGATTTGTCTGGAAATTAGCTAAGAGGAAGTGACAAGGAAATAGAGGGCAAGACCAGATTGGCCCCTGTATTCACCACCAAGAAGATCAAATACACCTGCTGTGGGTTGCAACCCCATAGGCATGGGAGGTGGGAATATAAGCCATAGTAGACCTCTGTTACTCCTTTTTCTGTCACTCAGTTTTTGTCTTCTCCCTTTTGGGATATCGACAAGGCCATGCTATAGGTGTTACCAAATGCTGTACATGGAAAGACACCAAGGTACTTTTTTCATTTCTCACACTCATGTCAACAGTCACTGTTATAACCTATCCAAATTAGGCAATTGCATACATAAAGGGAAGAAGTACTGGATTGCAGAGAACTTATGAACAAGTGGTAGCAGGATGGGAAGTCAATGCCCAGAAGAGGAGAGATGGATTTGTTTTACCTACATTACTGGGCACAAAGCACAAGATTTAGTAAAAGAGCAATTGATAAGCAAAAAGGCTAATTCAGTACAACCACCTAAGCCTGTGCCAATTTCGATCAACGATTTGTATACCAAACTTGAACAGCAATTAGAAAAAGAAATAGATATCTCAAGGATGGGTAAAAATCAGTTTGTAGAATTAGGAGAAAGAATAAGTAAGGAACTTAACATAACCAATTGTTGGGTCTGTGGAGGGGCTTTGATGTCAGAAGAATGGCCATGGAAAGGCAGCAGCTTAGGTCCAACTGAGCTTCTAAAATGGAACCAAGCAAGTACAAGTGGAGAAAACAGACCAGAAGGGTGGATTTTAAGCTCACCAATGATAGGGGAAGAATGTCTCTGGCGCACTGGGAAAAGGTTCCTTCATGAAGTAGGAAAAACACCCTGTAAAAGATATAAGGTTAGTAATGGAACTTCTGTATAGTGGTGTCCTAGGGTAACTTTATGATGCTTGTATCCCCAATCGTCTGTTCTGTTTGTGCTGTATATTGAGTTCTGTGCCTTTAAGACTGGTTCTAAGAGCAAGGAGAAGCGCGGAGTTTGTTTTGAGAAAACTACCTGTCTCCTCCACATTCTTCTGCGGACGGGGTGTTCGGCGGAGGCTTGGAGAGACTGCAGGACAGAGATTTTTTTTTTTGCTTTTAGTTAGTTTCAGCTAGCTAGGGCAGAGAAGTTCCCTGGACTGTTTTTTTTTCCTTTTTCTTGGAACTGTTTAAACCTGCTCTGGACTGAAAACCCAGGGGAGCACTGGGGGCTGCACCTGCGGCCCACCGGGGCCTGGACCTCGGCATTTTCCAGCAGCGCCGGAGGGACTGGGACTGAGGAGAGGCACTGAGAGAGAGAGCCGAGCTACACCCACGGCAAGGACTTTCTCAAATTGCCATCTCACTTCAGAAGGAGAAGTTTTATTGTTTCATATTATTCATTCTTTATACTTGTATGCACTTCATTTGTTTAGTAAAATAGTTTTTTCCACTTTTCTCCAAAGGGTTTTTTTTTTTTTTTTTTACCGGACCAGTTGGAGGGAGGGGCCACTTGCGTTTGCTTCCTTAGAGGGATCCTATACAGGGGTTTTCTCCCAAATTTGTCCCAAACCAGGACATACTTCTAACTGGCGCCCACTGCGGGGCTCGAGAGAGTGGAAAAAACTTGTATTGATTATTATTAACTGCATTTTTTGGTTGTCCTTTGGGTGGGGATTAAACAGTCAGTGGCCATGTTGCTTCTTGAATTCCTAATGTCTCTTAGAATGGAGTCTTTTCTGCATTTCTGTTTCCTAGGCTTTTTTGAGGTCTTAATACCTTTCTGGTCCCTAGGTTTGTTTTCTTACCCAGAAATAGCTCCAATATTGTCCCTAACATACAGCTTTTACACTAGGGATGCACAAATTAGAATAGTTATTTTGCTGGGTTTGGTGATTATGGTTTACAAGAAGCTTATAAAGATACTGGAGTTTGTTCTGGGTATGTTCGGTTTATGGTTTTTTCGTCCTACCCTGCGTCCTAGTTCCAGCAGCATGTTTTGGGGATTTATCAACAATTGCACCCAGTTTGTTAGAGGAGGAGTAGGGGATGAGGCCCTTCAGCCTCTTCTTTCCTTCTTCTCTTTTGAGTCAGTTACATCACTTTTGGAGAATGTTCAGGGTCTCCTGAATGTCAAAGACACCACCTTCCTGGTATTTCACCTGGTGACTTTCCTCTATATAGTTTATAGCTTTTCTAGAATGAGTCACACACTGCTAAACACTGTAGGGCAGCAGATAGAGGCAAGGGAGCAGGGAGATAAATCAGTCACTCAGGCTGCAGCCAACCCCACAGCTATTCAGGCTGCAGCTAAACCAGACAGTGAGGCTAAGACACCGGCAGTTGCTGCAGTAAAGAAGGGAAAGAAGCACACGGACAAAACCGATCGACCAGTAGACGATGATTCAGGTGAACGATCCTCAATGCCTCCTGACACCCAGTCAGGAGTCAAACCAACTGACACACAATCAGAAGCTGAAGCAACTGATGATACACAGTCAGAAGCCCAACCAACTGATACAAAATCGGAAGCCAAATCAACTGGCACAAGATCGGGAGTCCAACCAACTAGCACACGATCAGAAGCCCAACCAGCTGCTACAAGATCAGAAGCCCGACCAACTGCTACAAGATCAGGAGTCCGACCAACTGCTGCAAGAGCAGGAGATACTATTGAGTCCTTTTCCCTGAAGGACCTTTGTGGCCTAAGAAAGGATTATACTCGACGACCTGATGAATCTATAATTAGTTGGTTAGTCCATCTTTGGGATGCTGCAGGCGAGGCTACAATACTGGATGGCACTGAAGCGAGACATCTTGGGTCCCTATCACATGATCCAGTTATTGACCAAGAAATGATGAGGGAGGCTAGTCCTTGCAGTCTCTGGGAACGGGTCCTGAGAAGTGTGGCACAAAGATATCTGTGTGCCAACGATCTCTATATGCAGCAAACCCAGTGGAAAACCATTGAACAAGGGATCCAGCGCTTGAGGGAAATGGCAGTGGCGGAGATTGTCTTCTCAGATGACATAAACACTAGGAACCCCGACTTGGTACCATGTACACCTGTGATGTGGCGAAAACTTGTACGACTTGGGCCACAAGAATACTCCTCTGCTTTAGCAATAATGAAGCGGGATGAGACAGAGGAGATCGTGCTTGATATGGCGAAGAAGCTCCGAACATATGCAGATGCCGTGCATGGTCCAACACATGCAAGAATTGCAGCTCTGAAAACACAGGTGCGGGGATTAGCAGACAAGATGGAGGGAGGGGCCACTTGGGTTTGCTTCCTTAGAGGGATCCTATACAGGGGTTTTCTCCCAAATTTGTCCCAAACCAGGACACACTGGGAAAAAGTGGGAGGATTATTAACCTCCGGAGTCAAACAGGGAGACAATGTTGCATCTCAGTTTATCCTGGTGCTCCTTTTAATTTGGAAAGAAATAAATAAGAAAGATATGAAAGAACAGCCACAGCAAACCCCCCCTTCCACCGTTTTCCCTAATCCCTTCTTCCATTCCCTCTGCCCCTGAGCTGGGAGAGATGTGTGGGGCAGCCCGAGAAACACAGGGGGCCTGGCAAGAAAGCCACTGTTCCCCTGGTCCCTCGCTTCCCTCTCAGCACCCTGGCTCTATCAGCTGTGCGCAGGCTGACAGAGAACTTTCCCTGTATCCCTCTTTCCCAGTTGCTGTACCTAAAATTTTGTGTTTTGCTAACCCTGAAAATAAACCCCCTTATCCCCAAAATGGAGGGGGCCACATGGCCAGGACTAATAATGGCGGCAGCCATGCGGCCAACCCCATCTTACCCTTCTCCTTCCCACAATCCCTTTCTCCCACTCGTCCCCTCCCCAAACCCTTTCTGGTCCCACAACCCCTTCCTCTCCCCAGACACCACCTCCCCCTTCCCCATGTTCCCGCCCTGCATGACATCATACTGCAACCCCGCCTCCAGACATTGCAGTCATAGTTCCCATGGTTGCTCCACCCCCCCGGACAGCTCCAACCCCCTTCCTGTTTCCAACGCCCCCCCACCCAGTTCCCACGGGGGTGGGGCCAGGGCCTATGGGGGTGGGGCTGGGGCCAGGGCCCACGGGGGTGGGTCCAGGGGTGGGGCTGGCAGGGGGGGGGATGGTCCCAACAGTTCCCAAGGGGGTGGGACCCTGGGGGGGGGGGGGGTGATCCTCCCAGCAGTTCCTAAGGGGAGAATGGGGCTGGGGGAGAGGGTGGGGGGAAAGGTGAGCCCCCAGCCAGTTCCCATGGAACCGGGACCAGTTCAGAAAGCCCTAAAGATCAAAACCAAGAAAAAGAAACTATACCCATAGCTGCCCCTGTCACATATACTGGTAAGAGAAGAGAAGAGCAATTAGAAGTTACCAGCCCTTCTCTCACAAAGATATGAAGGAATTATGCAAGAACCAAATACAATTTGGCCCAGATTGTGAGATCTTTAAAGGGATGATGAGGGCAACTTTAACATCTGCTGAGTTAGTGCCAACAGATCTCAAAGATATTTTCCAGTGTCTTCTTACACCCTCAGAGTTTGATCTCTGGGAAAGAACCTGGAAAAGATCATTGAGGGGACTCCTAGAAGACCTTAAGCAAAGCACCCAGGGTGCAAAGGATATAGAAGGGAGTGATATCACATATGAACATCTGTGCGGTGAGGGGCAGTGGACTAACCCTGAGGACCAAGCTCGAGTGTTATCAAAATTCGTTCTAGATAAAACCTGTAGTGTTGCAGAAAAGGTTTTTAACCAATTACCAACAGCTGAAATAACTAGTAGCTATGTCAATATTAAGCAATGTGCCTCAGAAAGTTTCTTGCAGTTTGTCGACTGGCTTCGAGCACAAATAGAAAGACAAGTACAAGACCCAATGGCACAGGCAGAATTAATTAAGGAGATGGCTCAGAGGAATGCCAACAAAGCCTGCCGCAGAGTAATCCTAGGACTGCCTAACGACCCTTCACCCACACTGGCACAAATAATTGAATCATGTACCAAGAAAGCAGAACTGTTCAGCACACCAGAGAGAAAGCCTGGATTAACCAACCCAAAGACTGTAGCAGCTGTATCACCAGAAGTGAAGTGGCAACAAACGTCACCAGGACAACTTCAACACATCATCTGCTTCCAGTGTAAAAAGCCTGGACACTTTGCCAAGGACTGTCCCTAAAGCCAGCAGAAGAAGAAAAGGAATCAGAAAGATGGAACTACCAACAATTAAAAAAAAATAGGACCAGAGCATGAGCCCGTGCCACGCGATAACATAAATGCAGTGGGCCCCACTGTGGGAAAAGACTCTCTCTTAACAAAAAAAGGGTAGGAAGGGAAGCTGGGTGCGGGGCAGAAAAAAAGATAAAAATTAGGAATGTTTGTCTGACAAAGCTTGGCAGCCTCTTGAGTGTTTCAAGCTTGTGACTACAGAGGCTTTTCTTTTCAGGTCTGCCCACTGGACAGTCATTGAAGTGGACTTGCCAGAGAAATCACGAGATTTAACAGTAGATCACACAGGACTGAACAGTGAGTATTTTGTTATTGGGGACACAGCACACACACCCATGGAGACTGAGATTGCTCCCATGACCATTAAGGGAAACATGCCTAAACTCATTCTCCTGGCGTATTGCCCTCAACCACCCTTCTATTTGGCCAAGGGGCAAATCATCACCCAGGCCATTCCCACTCCAGCGGGAGTCCCAGTAGATGACAAAACACCTGATGTCTACTGGGCAGAAGTGGTTGGCGAGGACAAACCCATAATGGGATGCAACCTGACCCGTGGGAGAGACCATCTCCATGTGGAAGGCTTACTTGACACCAGATCACACGTTACAGTTATACCCGAAAAGATGTGGCCATCACATTGGGACTTGCAACCCGTAGCTGGCAAACTTCAAGGTATAGGAGGGCTCCAATTGGCATAAATCTCAAAAAGCATTGTGCAAGTTGAGGGGCTGGACAGAAAATATGCCAGTGTCCATCCGTTTGTCATTGACTATAAGGCTCCCTTGTGGGGGAGAGACACCATGTCCCAGTGGGGGGGTCAAATTAGTTATCCCTAAAACCCCCCAGGATTTCTAGAGGCGGCCACTGTGGAGCGCCCTACCCAAAAGTTAACGTGGCTGGATGACACCCTAGTCTGGGTAAATCAGTGGCCACTCAGTAAGGAAAGGATGAAGGTGCTCAAGGAGCTTATAGAGGAGCAATTAGCCAAAGGTCACATAGAAGAGACAACCAGTCCTTGGAATTCCCCAATCTTTGTAATAAAGAAGCCAGGGAAGGATAAGTGGAGGCTCCTCCATGACCTCCAGGAAATAAACAAAGTAATTGAGGACATGGGGTCACTCCAACCAAGGATGCCTTCCCCAACAATGCTCCCTTGAAATTGGCAATTGGTTGTCCTAAAGATCAAGGACTGTTTCTTCCAAATTCCACTACACCCAGAAGATGCCCCACAGTTTGCATTCTCAGTTCCTACCATTAATCGAGAAGCCCCAATGAAGCACTACTACTGGAAAGTACTGCCTCAGGGCATGAAATGCAGTCCTTCCATCTGCCAGTGGTACGTGGCTTTATTGCTGTCCCCGGTGCGCGCCAAAAGAAGGGAAGCCATCATTCTCCATTACATGGATGATGTGCTTGTGTGTGCCTCCAATGACACAATACTCCAACACACACTTGACCTAGTGGTTAAAGTTTTAACCTTTGCTGGATTCCAACTGCAGGAAGACAAAGTTCAAAGGGTGCCACCTTGGAAGTACCTGGGCTTGAAGATCACTGCGCGGACCGTTGTTCCACAAAAATTAGAAATCAAGAGTGATCCCAAAACCCTAGCAGATCTCCATTCCCTGTGTGGGTCTTTGAACTGGGTCAGGCCCTGTCTAGGTCTCACCAACAAGGACCTAGATCCCCTCAACAATTTATTGAGGGGGGAGAGAGAGCTGATCTCTCCCAGAGAACTGACCCCAGAGGCAAAAACCACAATCAAAAAAGCACAAAAATCTTTGACTGAGAGGCAGGCTCACTGTTATCAACCCGAGCTGCCTTTCCAATTCATTGTTCTGGGAAAGTTGCCACACTTGCATGGTTTGATATTCCAATGGATCGAAGGGGCAGAGAGATTCAAACTTAATAACAGAGTGGGTTTTCCTCTCCCACCAATGATCTAAGACCATCACAAGGCCACAAGAGCTGATAGCTCAGCTGATCCAAAAAACCAGGTTGAGACTGCATGAGCTGGCTGGTTGTGACTTTGCGTGTATTCACCTCCCAGTCAAGCTTTCTGGGAAGGAACTCTCCCAAGAGGCTGACCAAAGAGATGTTTGAGTGTCTGCTCCAGGGAAACGCCAACCTCCAGTTATCCCTGGACAGCTACAGTGGACAAATATCAGTCCACGCTCCGTCACACAAATCATTCAACAAGGAGTTCCACCTCATTCCTCCTGAGAAAAGGAGCCGTAGGACGATCAAAGCTCTCACAGTGTTCACTGACGCGTCTGGGGGTCCCACAAGTTGGTGATGACTTGGAGAAATCCCCAAACTCAGCATTGGGAAGTTGATGTGGAGTTTGTGGAGGGATCGCCCCAAGTCACTGAACTGGCCACAGTCGTGAGAGCCTTTGAGAAATTCTCGGAGACGATTAATTTGGTCACCGACTCAGCCTACGTGGCGGGGGTAGAGTCCAGGGCAGAGCAGGCAGTTCTCAAAGACATCGAGAACGAGCGTCTCTTCAAGCTGCTCTAAAAACTAATTTATTTAGTTTTGCATCAAGAGCACCCATTTTATGTGATGCACATAAAGTCACATACCGATTTGCCAGGCGAGATCGGAGAGGGTAATCGCAAGGCAGATTCCCTTGCAGCCCCAGCAGAAATGGCACGCCTTCCAGATGTTTTCCAACAGGCAAAGCTAAGTCACCAGCAACACCATCAAAATGCGCCAGGCCTGATGCGTCAGTTCCAGCTAACACGGGGTCAGGCTCGAGCCATAGTGGCCACCTGTCCCAATTGCCAGGTCCAAGCCATGCCATTACTAGGTATGGGGGCTAACCCCCGAGGTCTTGAGAGCTGCAAAGGGTGGCAAACAGACATCACACACATTCCCAGTTTCGGTCTCCTTAAATATGTGCATGTAAGTATTGACACTTACTCAAACGCAGCTTATGCCTCTGCTCACACAGGGGAAACGGCTGCACAGGCCAAACCGCATCTTGTGCAAGCCTTTTCAGTACTGGGGATCCCTAGGAAAATCAAAACTGACAATGGCCCAGTGTAAAAAAGCAAGGAATTCCTAGAGTTTGTCCAGCAGTGGGGAGTGGAGCATACAACAGGCATCCCCCACTCCCCCACAGGTCAATCTGTGGTTGAGCGTGCCCACCAAACATTCAAACAGGTCCTGGCTAGGCAGAGCAGTTCCACAGTGTGGATGTCACCACAACAAAAACTCTGCAAAGCCCTGTTCACAATTAATTTTCTGAATTGTTCATTTGAAAATATGAGTCCTCTGCTGGTACATCACTTTAACAGCAGCAATCAGTTTAAGTAGTCACAGCATCCACCAGTTCTAATTAGGGACCCAGAAACCTGGGAGATCAAAGGTCCCTATGAGTGCGTGACCTGGGGACGTGGCTATGCGTGCGTATCCACCCCCTCAGGCCCACGTTGGATACCCCAAAAGTGGGTAAAACCTTCTGTCCCCAAAAATCCAGCACCAGCAGAAGACAATGAGAAGCAAGCAGCTGTTGCTTCAAAAAGAAGACACTGCCGGAAAAAGGGAGAAAACCCTTCCTAAGATCTAGTTAATTTCAGCAGATCTCTGACTTTTAATATGCTTTAAACATATTTGTTTTTCCCTTTAGAGAAAAAAAACCCTACCTCCCACTCAACCTCACCATGAGCCCTGTCCATGTTCTCATCCTGTTCGCGCTGAGCAGTCTGACTGCTGCGTGGATTGTCCCTCAACCACGCTAAAACATCTGGGTGACTGGCACAGACACTCCAACAAGAAAATATATGCCTGTCCACTGCAGCAGCAAGAGACCCTATGTCTACCTGCCTGGTAGGGATTCCCCTGCAAGCTGGAGAGTATCCAGCCAGTTTTGACACAAGTATACATAACCCAGGTCCCAAATCACACAACACAAGACCAAACGAAGTCCATCAGCGGCAGGCTGTAATGATTAAGAATCCCATAGAAGAGTGGTTACCAAAGCTGCCCAGAGCAGCTCATGAACCCCAAGAATTAGAGCTGTTAGGTTCCTCTCCAGCACCATACTGCATTCACTTTATCTTTACCCCATTGTCTAACACTAAAGCCTTTCACAACATACTACAATATCGAGAAGAGTTCACTGCCAAAAGGTGGTGTAATATTCTAAGCCATGTTACAGCAGACAATCCATACCATTCACATCCCAAAAGCCTCCCTAGGGGTCTGTTCCTAATTTGTGGAGATAGAGCATGGGCAGGAATCCCATCCCGGCTTTTAGGAGAGCCATGTGCCATCAGGCGCTTGTCCCTGTTGGCACCCAACCAAACCTTGATTAGTGAATGGACTCGAAGAAACAATTCGGCCAACGAAATTCATAAGCAAAGCATTGACAATTTGGTCCCAAATTGTAATTCAGAAATTTTTCATTAGGCCAAGTCAAAAAGAATTGCTTCATCCCTCTTCCTTCCATGGGTTGCAGCAGCCAAAGCTCTAGGTGAATTGGGCCACCTAGAGTGTTGGGTAGTCAAACAGGCAAACTTGACATCCACTGCCATCAGCTCCCTCCTAGGGGACGAGGAAATTAGCAGGCAGGCCACACTCCAAAATTGTGCAGCCATAGACTTCCTCCTGCTACTGCATGAACACGAGTGCCAAAAATTTGAAGGACTCTATTGCATGAATTTAACATCAAAAGCACCCAACGTCCACACTGCCCTCAAAGAACTGACAAGCTTGGTTGGACAGGTAAAGCAAGAATCCGAAGACTGGTTCAGCGGACTGTTCAAAGGACGGGGACTCTTAGGGTGGTGGACTTCAACAGTTAAAACAATTCTGTTGTTTTTTGTTGTTTTGTTTTTAATTGTGTTAGCATTCGGAGTTCTCAGTTGTTTAGTTTTAAAAACCCTCAACAGTTTTATCCCTACTACCTCAGAAGTCAGCCATGGAGAATTTGTGGACCAAGAGCAGCCTAACTGGCCCGCAAATCACAAGTGGTGGACAAATTAATATTCTGAATCGAAATAGGCCCAACGCCATTCTTTTAACTTTATTCTAACAAAAAAAGGGTGAGATGCTGTAGTGCACTAAATAGTTCATTTTTGTTATTATATTGCACTGGGTGGTTTATCACATTTGCACACAAAAATAGTTTTATTATATTTTGCACATGGTATGTTTTGTACCCCTTCTGGGTTCTGGTGTTGGTATCCTCTAGTCAGTCCCTCCCTATGCCCCCCCCCCCCCCCCCCCCCAGTTGTTTCCCATTGGTTATGGTTCCTCTCCCTGCCCCTTTCCCCCCGGGTTTAAAAATCCCTGCCATGAGTTTCTCTCTTATTCTGTTCCTCCTGGAGTTTGGGTTCTACAATAAACCTGTGGGACCGTGGTCCCGAGGAAGAAAAAGAGCACCTCTGTCTTTTACCTTCTGTCCATTATCTGGGTAATGCACCGGGGTCTGGAGCTAGCCAAGATTTGACCCCGAGAGCGAGGAACCCCAATAGCTGAGTAAACTGTTGTTGTCCCCTGCTGTGTCTTTTGTGCTCTGAGATCACTAAACGAACCATCATGACCCCAGCTTGTATTAGCGGATAGTGACAGTTGGGGGGAGTGAAAGAGAGAAGTTGAGTGAGCAGCTGCGTGGAGCTTAATTTCCAGCTGGGCTTAAACCATGACACCACTGTATAAGACTTTGGGAATAGAGAGAATATTACATTCACCATATCTCCCACAATCTCCAGTACAAGTAGAAATGATGAATAGAACATTACAGGAAAAGATGTGCATGCACTAATGTAAAATGGCCATAAGCCTTCAATTTGGCTCTGTGGGATGTCCAGAATACTCCAAGACAAACTGTAGGACTAATGCCAGCAGATATTCTCTTTGTGAGACACTTAGCTATACCAGGAACTTATATTCATCTCCAGCCTGTTGGATGGAGATTAATGCTTCACCCAACTTGTTATATATATGAAGAAAGGATTTGAGGAGGGGAGAAAGTATGCACAATGGTATCATCCCAGCCCACCTGAAATGCAGGTACATGAAATACAATCTGGGGATGAAGTGTTAATCAAGATATTCTCATGAAAATCCAAATCAGAACCTAAATGGGAATGTTAGGAAAATTATTTCACAAATACCAGAGGTTTATGTCCAAAAAGGAGACAGAGGAGTCCTTTTTACTTTATTCAAATAAAGGGAGAGGCCATGGGGCATTTCCCCTGGGGTCTCTCAGATTTTCAGACGATGCAGCCTCCTTTTTATCCTAATTTCCCGGCCGCATTTCCCGCTCTCTTTCCTAATTGGCTGAGCGTCCTAGGGTGACTGTGTATCCCCCAATCGTCTATTGGGTGCAAAGCGGGGGGGGAATCGCCATTGTTTTTCCCCAGGAAAACTCTGCTCATCGGAGTGACCTTGAATTGGGGGAGTTGGAACACTGCAAGACGAAAGAAGCTCTGTTGTTTTATTTTCCCCGGCAGTTAGTTAGTTTAGTGCTAGTGTAGTAAGACGCTGTAGAATAGCAGAAGCTTTTGGGGTTTTTTTCCTTTTTTTTTTTTTTCTTTTTTTCCTCTTTTTTTCCCTTCCTTTTTTTCTTTTTTGCCCTCTCCTCAGAACTGTTCCAATGTCTCTGGACTAAGGACCTGGGGGAAGCACCGGGGGCCTCCACAGGGGACCCACCTCACCAAGACCAGCCCTGCACATCTTTTCTCCCAGCGCCAGCGGAGACAGAGCGGTGGAGCACAGTGACTATCTTCAAGAGGAGACTTTCTTTAAGTTTGTTATCCCTCCGTAAGCGACACGAAGCTCTTGTCATCGGGTATTGTGCTGGGAGTGCGTTGCCTGTTTAATAAACAGGTTTTTTCCACTTCTCTCTGAGGAAGTCTTTTCCCGAACCGGTTGGGGGAGGGGAGGGGGAGCCCAGTGGGAGGGTTTCCCCCAAAATCTGCCTGAAACCACCACACTGAGGTACTTGAGAGGTACAGACTTCCTGAAATGCCTAAAACCTAAGATTCCCCTTTTAATGTATAACCCCCCCCAATTTTTAATTCTTATGGGATATATGGGTTTTTCCACATTGTTGCTTTCATCTTTCAATACCCAATTTCATTTACAAACAAACCTATGGTTTGTTTGTAAAGGCAAGTATCTTCTTTTCCATTCATCAATCAATAGAATCCTTCCCATTGTTTCTCTTATCTCTCAGTGCTAGTTTTATCTACCAGCAGACCCAGGGCTTGTTAGTAAAGACAAATCTTGTCATTCCTCTCAATCCCTCCTCTTTTATTTTTAATAACTGTCTTTACAAACTTTAGTTATCATTGACTTAATTTTTTGTTCTTGGGTCTTTTTTGGTTTTGCAATTATTTGCAGTGACATCACTTTCTGTCCTTTTGTAGCCATCTCTGGATCAGTAGGCATGACTACTACCTTCGTCCCTCTGATCACATGTTGAATAAGTTGTACTAAGCAAGGGATCATGCATGGTAAAAAGATAAGAGTTGCTACCACACATGAGAGGAAGAAAAGCATTTGTTTAACCCATAGTCCACCAGGTAACCATGAAAACATGTCCCATTTCCATCCTTTCTATGTTTGGACTGGTATATGAGCTAACTTTCTTATTTCTTTTGTTAATTGTTTCACTACTTTTCCATTGTCATCTATTTGCAAACAGCAGTTTGAGTCATTTAATTTGCCACACACTCCTCCTTCTTCTGCTAATAAATAATCTAATACCATTTGATGTTGGAATATTGCATTTCTCATCTGAGTAGATTGGTCAGCAAGAAGGTCAAGAGCTGTAGCTGGCTGGTTCATTATTACTACAAAGACAGCTTGCAACCTAATTATCTGATTTAAATTATAAATGGGTTCTCTGGCACCTGATATTAATTCATTAGGATTCCATGTGGCTGGTCCATAGTGTTGTATGATTCGTTCAGGTGGCCATTCATCCTTTCCCCACTTTTGGGTGCTCCCTCCCACCAGGGATGTATCAATTGACCACTTTTCTCTAATTAGATCATCATATACTTTGATTCCTAATTGATTTCCCTGAACTTGTGGTAGTAGAAAGGACAATGGTCTAATATACCCCACATAACATATCCCTGACCAGTATGGGGGTAGCCTGCGGTAAGCATACTGGCCACAAATCCAGTAATGCCATCTTAAAGCCCAGGTCCCATTGGCAAAGGGACCTTTCCAATTTTCATCATCAATTGGTGGGTCAAAGTAAAGCTTATTTCCTGGGCCTAGTGGTCCCCCAACAATAGTGGCCCCACCATAAGAATCACAGTATTTGCATTTCCAAGCTCCCACATGAGGTTTCTACTTGCAGTTACATCCCAGATCTGTTTTATTGGATCCAGACCAGAACCTATAAAAAAGAGTCTGAGTTTCATTCCGGTGCTGCCACTTCCACTGATAGTCACAGACCACATGTGTCCTACTTGTGGAATAATCTCTGGCGCAGCTTAAAAATAAAGGGTCAAAAACCCTATCCTTTCCCACTGCTTTACAGCCTTCAAAATCCTTTTGGTGATTATGGAAGGAACACCTTACCCAGCTACCATTAGTGAGCTTAACATGTGTTTGATTCCATCTGCCTTGATATCTGGAACAATCATAAGGAGGGCAGTTGGGGGTCCAACAATCTAAACCCAAAGATAAAGTCCAGTCACAGACACTTTTTTCCACATATACGCCTCCTGTTCTATTTAGACAATAAATGCCTCTTTGAGAAGAATGAAGCTGCCATGGACTTCCTTCTTCATCCCAAAATCCTGTTCCATTATGGACCTCACTCAGGGTGCTAACCCACCATTTAGGTTTGACTGGGCTGGCCACCCATGGCCAGTCTTCAGACCCCCCTGGCCCTCCGCAGACCCAACAATTGCTGAGGTTAAAGGTTTTTGCTACTTCTTCTCCTAAGGTTAAAAAATTATTTTCCCACTTTTGACCCCAACCTAACTGACAATATAAAGGTAAGGTTATTAAGAGAAAAATTCTAATGGTGTAATCTAATCTCCTAACCTAATTTTCACTTTCATGTTGTCCTCCACACCACCTGTGGCATGCGAAGGCACAGAAACAGCTTAACATAAAGAAAACAATGACAGCAAAGATTGGCCCTCAGTGACTGGAGATCTGAGAGGGGGGATGCCCACACAAACTATTTCAGCAGGCACTCTGTGGGCAGGCACACGAGGCTTCCCCCGATGTCAACGCACAGGCTACTGCTCCAGTCCACTCCTGCGGAGTGTCAGTCGTGGCTTCCCATCCTTTTCTTCCAGCTGAGATGTTCAAATCTCTGGGGCCTCAGAGACTTTGACCCGAGTGTGGTGGGTCCACCCGTGTTCTGCTGTATTGGTGACTGTTTCTGTGGTCAGAAACACTTGGAAAGGTCCACACCACTTAGCCACTAGTGGTGCTTCTTTCCACTCCTTTAATAGGACCCAATTTCCTGGTTGGATGTTGTGAACAGCAAAGTCCAAAGGTAGAGTATGTGCCAGTGGAGCTTCCTGTCAAAGAGGTTTCACAAGAGAAAGTATCCTGGACACATATTTGTGACTGGGATACTCAAAGCAATCACACGAGAGACGAGAAATTTCGCAGGGCTGAGAGTTCCTCCGAGAGAGCCCAAGGGCTGAGCCAAGGCCGAGAACCCCTCTGCCTGTTTATTTCTTACTTTTTATACATTTGTGGGTCTGGCAGTGGATTGGCTTTTGGAGTTATCACCTCCCAGCCGAATGGCCGGACCAACTGTCAGTTACAATTGTTTTCAGGTTAGAAATATGCAAACAAAGGACAGAGAATGAAAAACAAAGGATTTGTTTATGTTACATGTGTGAGAAAAAGTGAAAACTGCTCCTAATATTGTACAGTATCTAAAAGGTCTGACTCCATTTTATGAACAATCAAAAGGCTTTAAAAAACTTAGAAAAACCAGGGTGGCACATATTGTTTTAAATATACAAATATACATCACTTATCTCTACCCCCTCACTAGGCTGGGAATTATAAAGGTAAGGAATTCTAAACATCAATTCAAAGGGTGATAATTGAATATCTCCCCTGGGTCTAGCCCTTATTCTTGCTAAAGCCAGTGGCAAGAGCTGTACTCATGGCATCTTAGTTTCTATTATCAGCTTCAAAAAGTGTTTATTTCTCCACTCATCCTCTCAACCCGGCCTGAACCCCGGGGATGCCAGGGGGTGTGGAGGTTCCATCGTATCCTTAGAGCAGTCATAACTCCTTGAAGAATTTTTCCTGAAAAATGAGATCCCCTATCTGAGTCTATTGCTTCTACAATCCCATATCTTGGAACTATTTGTTCCAAATTTGTTCCAAAAATACTTTAATAACTGGTCCTGTACATGCTGAAATGGCTGGAAATGCTTCTGGCCACCCTGTTAACTGACATACTATTACCAGAAGGTATTTAAACTTTGTCACTCGTGGCATTTCATTAAAATCCACCTGGCATCTCTGGAAGGGACGTATAGCCCAAGGCCTCCCTCCCCTGGCAAGTTTCTTTGTAACTCTGTTATTGGTTTTAGCACAAATCAAACAATCTTCAATAGCTCACTTTGCCAGGGTAAAAAGACCCACAGCAGCATACATTTTGAGGGAGGCTTCTTCCAGTCCTCGGGAGCCCCAATGACTCCCTTCAGGGAGTTGTTTTAATAACTGTAAGGCCAGAGCTTTTGTTATCCACTGTTTACCATCCCTTGTAAACCAATTACCCCGTTTTTCCTCTGCCCCACTCTTTAATTATCTCAAGTTCTTCTGGTGAAAAAGACGGATTCTCTGGCAGTGATGCAGTTACTGGGAGCAAGGGGAGGATCTTTGAGATTTCTGGCAACAATGCAGTTTTTTGAGCTTCTTCATCAGCCAGTCGGTTTCCTATTGCCTCCTCTGAGTACCCTGTTTGGTGCCCTTTAATGTGTATTATTGCTACCCTTTTTGGTAAGTTCACCACCTCCAATAGGCGAGAGATTAAGTTCTCATGAGCTAACTTCTTTCTCCTGCAGGTTAATAAACCTTTTCCTTCCCATAGTTTCCCAAATGCATGTATCACCCCATATGCATATTTAGAATCAGTAAATATATTCACTGTCTTATCCCGGTACAATTCATAGGATCTCACAAGCTGTCTGAGCTGACCAGGTGGATGGTAACCTCCCCCCTTCCTTTAGTTGCTTTCCATTCACGATAGAGTATCCTGTAAATCGTTTCCCTTCTACCACCTTTGAAGACCCATCAATAAACACATTTTCCCCCTCAGGCCATGGAGTATCTCGTAAATCTTTTCTAGCCTGGGTCTGGAGATCTAATACCTGAATGCAGTCATGGGTTTCTCCCTCCCCCTCTTCTTCAGGGCCGTTCAAACAGGAGGCTGGGTTAAACCCTCCCCCACTTTTAAATTCTAAATCCTCCTGTTCCATTAAGCAAGACACATACTGTAATAACTGAGCTCTGGTCATCCATTTAGAGGCTTTCTCAGTTAACAAAGCTTTAATCTGGTGTGAAACATTAACAATCAGATAACCTCCCCTTGTCAGCTTTCGAGCCTCAACCACCATCAGATCTGTAGCTGCACAGTTTTGCAGAAAATGGGGCCAACCCCTGTGGGAGTTCTTTTGAGAGACCCAGATGACCGTCGATGGCAAGAAGAAAGAGAGTCTGCTCTTTCCAGGGAGAATCAGGGCTTTATTTGGGTTCCAGCCCCTTAGCAAGTCCGGAGCCCATAGCTAGCTCCTTCCTTGTCCCCATTTCCAGGTGAAAGAGACTGCCCCTCTCTCTCCCAGGGCTTTTTCCCAGGGGGGAAGGGCCCAGAGGCAGGGACAAGCCACTACCCAATCAGGGATAAGGTGGGAGTGGAACAGAGTTGGGTTACATTCCAGTGTGGGGGATGGGCGCAGCTGAGCAGGGACAAACCACATGATACAGTTTCCAAGGGGAGCAGAGGAAAACATTACAAACTCAATGAAACACAATATAACCCCAATTAACACACTGTAACATCTCCCTCTTTCTTATTAAATTGAGAAGCAGGAAGGCTCAGCCCATGGGAGATGTTCAGAGTTCGGACCTTACAGAATTACAGAATTACAGAATTAATTACAGAATTACAGAATTACAGAATTACAGAATTACAGAATTTTTTTAGGTTGGAAGAGACCTTCAAGATCATTGAGTCCAACCCATCTCTAATACCTCAACTAGACCATGACACTAAGTGCCACATCCAGTCTTTTTTTAAGCACTTCTGGGGATGGTGACTCCACCACCTCCCCAGGCAAGCCATTCCAGTACTTTATCACTCTTTCAGTGAAAAACTTTTCCTAATATCCAGCTTATATTTCCCTTGTCATAGCTTGAGACTGTGTCTTCTTGTTCTGTCCATTGTTGCCTGAAGAAAGAGACCAACCCCTAGCTGACCACAGCCACCCTTCAGGAAGTTGTAGAGTGTGATAAGGTCACCTCTGAGTCTCCTTTTCTCCAGGCTAAACAACCCCAGTTCCCTCAGTCGTTCTTCATACGGCTTGTGCTCCAAGCCCCTCACCAGCCTCGTTGCCCTCCTCTGGACGTGCTCAAGCATCTCAATGTCCTTCCTAAACTGAGGGGACCAGAACTGGACACAGCACTCAAGGTGTGGCCTCACCAGTGGAGAGTACAGGGGAAGAATGACCTCCCTGCTCCTGCTGGCCACACCATTCCTGATACAGACCAGGATGCCATTGGCCTTCTTGGCCACCAGGGCACACTGCTGGCTCATGTTCAGCTGGTTGTCGACCAGTACCCCCAGGTCCCTTTCCTCCTGGGCACTGTCCAGCCACACCGTCCCCAGCCTATAATGTTGCAGGAGGTTATTGCGGCCAAAGTGCAGGACTCGGCACTTGGACTTATTAAACTTCATCTTGTTAGACTCTGCCCATCTGTCCAATCATTCCAGGTCTTTCTGCAAAGCCCTTCGTCCTTCCAACAGGTCGACACACACTCCCAGCTTAGTGTCATCTGCAAATTTACTAATGAAAGACTCCATGCCTTCATCCATGCCATCAATAAAAATATTGAACAGAACTGGCCCCAGCACAGACCCCTAAGGGACACCACTAGTGACTGGCTACCAGCTGGATGCAGCACCGTTCACCACCACTCTCTGGGCCCGGCCATCCAGCCAATTCCTAACCCAGCGAAGAGTGTTCTTGTCCAAGCCACGAGCTGCCAGCTTATTTAAGAGTATGCTGTGGGAGACAGTGTCAAAGGCTTTGCTGAAGTCCAAATAGACAACATCCACAGCCTTCCCTGCATCCACCAGGCAGGTCACCTGGTCATAAAAGAAGATCAGGTTGGTCAAACATGACCTACCCCTCCTAAACCCATGCTGGCTGGGTCTGATACCCGGGCCATCCTGTAAGTTCTGTGTGATGGCACTTAATATAAACTGTTCCATTATTTTGCCAGGTACTGAGGTCAGGCTGACTGGTCTATAATTACCAGGATCCTCCTTTGCACCCTTTTTGTGAATGGGTGTCACATTGGCCAGCTTCCAGTCATCTGGAACCTCACCAGTGAGCCAAGACTGATGGTAGATGATGGAGAGTGGCTTAGCAAGCTCATCTGCCAGCTCTCTCATCACTCTGGGATGGATCCTGTCTGGTCCCATAGACCTTGAGTATCTTTAAAGTAGAAGAAGAAAAAAAATGACATCTAGTGCCAATAAACTGTTCAGAAAAATACAGTTAAGGTGTTGAGGGTTAAGTTTCCTGTAGAATTTCCCCCCCCCCCCCCAAGTTGCTAGGAGACTAAATGCTGAGTGCTTAACCTGGACAAAAAGAAGCTGATCACTTAGTTTGAGGGAGGGAGAAAAGCTCCTGGAGAGAGAGCTGAGGGTGGGGGGTCACGCAGCTCTTGACTCTCGTCTTCCGGGGAGTACGGATCAGAGACTACTGGCTGCTGAAGTCCACGGTTAACGGAGAAGTCTGGTCCTGGAAATTCTACCATCTGTTGGAGCACCCAGGAATTCGGAGTTTTCTTCGCTGTCCTGCTGGATTTTAGGTCAGCCCGGGTCCAGCCGCTACGGCTTCTCCGGCACTGCCAACTCTGCCTGCCGAGGACACCCCCCTGCCTGCGGAGGACAGTCCACCACGCCCGGCTTCCAGCCATCAGCGCCAGAGCTTCCACCATTTGTCCTTGGGGTTCTTGGTTCTGTTCTACTATTATTATAATTGCTGTTGTTTTTTTTGTCTGTCCTGTTATATTTACTAGTAAAGGACTGTTGTTCCTTTTTCCCCATAGCTCTGACAAAAAGTTTTCTTTTTAATCTTCCAAATTATAATAACATGGAGGGAAGGATTTGAATTCCTCCTTTCCTGGAGAGGCCTGCCTCTCCTTAGCAGACACCTGTCTTTTCAAACCAAGACATAAGGGAAAATGATAATTAGAAGGAGAGGGTTAGGTGCTTTCTCCTCCTCCAGGCAGCCCTGGCCACTTGTGGGGCCTCTGCAGGTGGCTTTGCACTTTTAGGGATGAAAGGTTTCACCCACTTGGTTGGCACCCACTTGGGACCTGAGGGAGTGGACATGCAGGCATACCCACGACCCCAAATGATCAGATCATGAGGACCCTCTGTTTCCCTGGTTGCTGGATCCTTTACCATTACCGGTGGCTTTGCTTTCAGCTGCAGTTAGCAGTTCTCTCTGAAATGGCACACAATTGGTGGGTTAAGATTTTCAAATGCGCAATTTAAAAAGTTCAGAGTGAACATGGCTTTGGACAACTGGATTTGGGGTGTTTCTAATTTTAGAGACTGATGTTGTTGGCTGAGGACGCTTTTGAGATTTTGGTGGGTCCTTTCCACGATGGCCTGACCTGTCAGGGAGTAGGGGATGCCTGATTTGTGCTCTACTCCCCATTGCTGCAGGAAGCTTCTGAACTCCTTGGATGTGTACGTGGGTCCATTATCAGTTTTTATTGATTTGGGGATGCCCAGGAAGGAGAAAGCCTGTATTAGGTGTTTCATGGCATCACTAGACTTCTCCCCTGAGTGGGCAGAGGCATAGACAGCTCCAGAAAAGGTGTCTACAGATACATGGACATACTTTTGCCTAACAAAGGACATGATGTGTGTCACGTCTGTCTGCCATACCTCACAGCTGTTCAATCCCCTGGGGTTTGCTCCTGCACTCAGAGCTGGGAGTGCTTGTTGCTGGCACGAGGGACACATTGACACAATTGCCCGAGCCTGTTCCCGAGTTAGGTGGAACTGGCGGACTAGGCCTGGTGCATTCTGGTGAAAAAGCCTGTGATATATGTTCTAAAGTTAATTCGTGCTAATAGGATATAAAATGTAATACAAGCCATATAAATATAAGTTTTGTATAAACTAGCATATTATAAGTTAAGCTTTGTTCAAACCAGCATATTGTGAATTAACTCAGGGGAAGGTGGCTTAACAAAATAAAGGAATTTCTCTAGCCCGAAAAGGCATGGGAGGGACACGAGGAAAACATGATTGGAATTACCAGAAAGAGGAACGAGAAAATGCCGCTGCCGGGAATCCTTGAAAGGGAACAAAAGGCGACGGAAAACGGAGATGATAGCCCGGAGAACCAGATGATTACCTTAGATCGATATCTAGATCGTCTCCGCCAGAAATTAACATCTCCACACCACACCTGGACCCAACCATAAACAGTATTGTCCTCCTCCGCCAATCTAATCAGACTCTCGGAACTGAGACCTGCATGAGTAATGAAGATGTCTCGGAGGAAGGACCGTCGAAATCCCGAGTCTCTCTCCGCGATCCAGTGTATAAAAAGAGACTGCTGCAAACCGAAAATGTGAACTTGGGGGATAACAGACTGGCAGAGTATGTTATCAAGTGTTCACCCAGCGGCGACCCCGGGCTCGACGCTGTCCTTTTAATTGTGGCTGTCCGAGACTGTCATTTTGTCTCTCAATAAAATTCTAAATTTTGATTTATCTAATTTGGTCGATCTTATTTATAACAGCTGATGGCTGATTTTGGCTTGTCCAAAGATGTTTGGGAGTGGGGCCATCTCCACAGGCGCAGCAAGAGCATCAGCCCTTCTGTTGTCCTCGGCTATGAATCCTGGTAAATCGGTGTGTGATCTGATGTGCATCACATAAAATTGTTGCTCTTGGTGGAAGATCAGATTTACTAGTTTTGAGAGCAAGTTGAAAAGTGCAGCATTGGAGACCTCACTCAGTACAGCTTGTTCAGCTCTGGATACTACACCTGCTACATAGGCCGAATCTGTGATCAAATTGAATGGTTCAGGAAACCTTTCAAAAGCTCTAACAACTGCAGCCAACTCAGCTACCTGAGGTGATCCTTCCACCTCAACAATATCTTTTTCCCACTGCTGAGTTTGAGGATCTTTCCGTGTTATTAGTGATTTATGAGATGTTCCAGATGCATCTGTAAAAACGGTTAAAGCCTTTAAAGGCCTCCAGCTCTGAACACTTTTTAATGATAATTTGAACTAAATTTGTTCTCTAAATAATTTGTGGGCAGGCCAACAAATAGAAATTTGACCTGTGTAGCTATCCAGAGCAAACTGCACAGCTTAATTTTCATGAAGCAGGTGCTCCAACATTGCTTTTGTGATTTGGCCTGAGTTTATCTCAGTTGGGATGTGAATACACTCAAAACCACATCCTGCCAACACCCTGATCCGGGTCCTGGCCTTCCAGATCAATTCTGCTACCAGTTCCTGTGTCCTGGTCATTCTTTTGGACCGGTGCTGACTGAGGAAAACCCACTCTATGATTAAGAGGGCATCCTTACAGTCTTTGTCCTATTTTGATTTTTCCACTCTTTCCCACTGAAAAATCATCCCGTGTAAGTGTGGCAATTTGCCTAAAATGATGAATTTAAGTGGCAAGTCTGATTTGCACCTGTTGGCCTGTCTGGTGGCCATACAGTCCTGTACCTTTTCTAGGGCTGCTCTTGCCTCTTGGGTGAGGGTCCTAGGAGAACTTAGCTCCTCTCCCCCTTTCAACAGATTAAAGAGGGGATCTAGGTCCTCAGTGGTCAGACCTAGCCAAGATCTTACCCAATTTAAGGACCCACACAACTGCTGGACATCTGCTAAGGTCTTGATGTTATTTTGGACAGCCAATTTTTGCAGCACAATGGTCCGCTTACCAATCTCCAGACCCAGGTACTTCCAAGGCGGCATCCTTTGAATCTTTTCCTCCTGAAGCTCGAACCCTGCAGCAACCAAAGAATCGATTGTCAGGTCAAGCGCGTGGGACAGTTAGTCATCATTGGGGGCACACACGAGCGCATCATCCATGTAGTGCAGGATGATGGCTTCTCCTACAGCTGCGCACACTGGGGACAGCAGGGAAGAGAGGTACCACTGACAAATAGATGGCGAGTTTTTCATCCCTTGGGGAAGAAATTTCCAGTGGTATCTTTTCCTCGGGGCTTCTCGGTTGAGGGTAGGGACCGAGAAGGCGAAATGTGGGTCATCGTCAGTGTGATATATGTCCTAAAGTTAATTCGTGTTAAGCAATATGATATGTAATTGATTCACTGTAAAATGGAATAATATACCATGAAAATTTGATCTACTTTAAGTTTAGTTTAAGATCAGTAAACCTAAAGGTGTGTATAGGGTTAACTAAGACGAAAACTGCACAGAGGGACACAAAGAATTCCTGCTGAGAACCGCTTTAGAACAATCCTACAGAAAGGCACAAAAGGACGGAAAAGGGAGATGGGTGCCCTGATGACCGAATGATTACATCAGATTGATATCTTATCTGTTCCGGCCGGTGTTAACATTTCCAAACCTTCTCCAGACACGGCAATCACGGCATTGTTCCACCTTGAAAATCCATTCAACTGACCCCAGACCTGAACATGAATACATAATGGAGCTACCACGGAGGGGGGAGTCCTACAGTCTCGGTCCACTCTCAGCGAAAGACTGTATAAAACCCAGTATGAACAGAGGGGGTGACCGACTGACAGAGTTTGTTACCGTGTTCACCCAGTGCCAAAATCCCGGGATTCGACACTGTCCCTTTTAATTGTGGCTACCAGAGACTGTGTTTAAGTCTCAAAATAAAATTCTAAATTTTGATTTACTGAATTTGGCTTGTCGAGTTTATTACAGTCAGGGTACAGAGGAATCTGGAAAAAACAATCTTTGATATCAATAATTGCCAAATTCCAATTTTGGGGAAGCATTGCTGGGGATGGCATCCGTGGCTGGAGGGAACCCATGTCCTCGATGACATTATTAATTTGACGGAGATTGTGCAGGAGCCGCCATTTGCCTTTGTTTGCCTTTTTGATAACAAAGACTGGGGAATTCCACGGAGACGTGGTTCCCACAATGTGGCCTTTAGCTAGCTGTTCATCCACTAGCTCCTGAAGTGCCTTCAATTTTACTTTACTGAGCGGCCACTGCTCTACCCAGATGGGTGAATCAGTTTTCCAATTGAGTTTCTGGGTAGGGCGCTCTTCAGTGACTGCAGCTTGAAAAACCGGGGGGGCATCTGGAATGCCAATTGTGACCCCCCACTGGGCCATCAGGTCTCTCCCTCACAAGGGCTCTGAATAATCCAAAACAAATGGACACAGTGTAGCTAATTGTCCATTTGGCCCCTTAATTTGCACAACACTTTTTGACTCTTTTGCCAATTTCATTCCCCCTATACCTTTTACGTGCCCAGCTACATTTTGCATTTCCCAATGTGAGGGCCACATCTTTTCCGGTACAAACGTTATATCCGCACCTGTGTCCAAAACCCCTTTGAGGTTTATTGCCTCCCCACTGTGACGGACCTCACACCCTATTATGAGTTTTTCCCTCCCAATAACTCGTGTGGGGCAAACATCAAGGTGTTTGTTCCTTGTGATGTATTTTTCAGGGAACGGATCAGGTGCTGGAATTGCCTGAGCTATTATCTGTCCCTTAGGCAGAAACAAAGGTAGAGGGACACAGCGCAGCCAGAGAATTAGTTGTTTAGGGTTTGAGATGAGACCCGGAAGGATCTTGACCTCTCTCGGTGCGTGCTTGGTGTCCCCAAGGATGACATACTTACTGCCAACATGTTGCTAGGAGCCTGGCACCTGTAGATCCAATGAACCTAAATGCCAGTCTGTGTCACTTAGGTGCAAGAACTCTGTCAGTTGCAACCTAAAAGGCTTTTGGAGACATTCTGTGGTTAGACAGGGTCTGCTCATGTCATGATCTGAAAGGGTCACATCTGGTGACTTCTACTGAAAGGTAGAACTGGTGATAACAGGATTATTTAATTTAACATTTGCATTTTCTAGTTTTTTCTCCCCCCTCCTCGGATTTGCCCTATTTATGTCGGCACGCTGGGCAAGTAAGCACTGACATTTTAGTTTTTTGAAAAATTCCCTTTGAACTCTTGAGACCTCCCGCCCCCATTGTCCTGAAACTCCAGAAATTGCTTCTTTAAAGGGCATTGAGATGCCCAATGTCCAGCCTGATTGCACAGGAGGCACGTTGTTCTTCTCTTGGTTGGTGGCTGTGGCACAGGCACAGGGGGCATGGCGTGTGCTGCGGCAGCTCTTTGCGGTGGTCTGAATGCACCTCTGGAACTGTGATTAAGGTGTGCTGCCATGAAAGGGACCTTCTGGGTACATACGTGCAGCATGTTATCTAAGGTTGGCACTGGTTCCAAGGGCAGGCTGAGGATGGCTGCCTCGCACTGTTCATTTGCATTGGTCAGCGCCATCTCCTCCAGGACCTGTTCTTGGGCTCCTTCATTCTTAACCTGTAACTCGATAGCTCGGGTTAATCATTCCACAAACGTTACAAAAGGTTCTGATGGAAGGTGCTTTATTTTACTGTAAGGTTGGAAAGACCCATTGGGTTAGATTGAAAAGAACGCTTTTAAAGCAGTCTCTTTAATGCGCTCTAAAACAGCTAAAGGAATTTCTTGAGCTTGCTTGAGTGCTGCGACCCATTCCTCATCACCACATAGATGTTCTAATCGAATTGGCAAATTATTATTATCAACAGCCGTTTCAGGATTGTGCCAAAGCTCAGGGAGTAAATCTCTTAATCTTCTTTTCCATGTGGAGTCCCAAAACCTAAACTGTGTGGATGAAAGGAGGGCAGAAAAAAGCTGCCGGAGGTCAAAGGGAACAATAGGATTCCCTGCTAAATTTGCTTTTAAAAGGCTGCGAAAGTATTCACTTTCACGTCCAAATTTGGCCTGAGCTTTGCATAAATCCTGAATCGCTTGTTGGGGGAAAGGGTCCCAATCACCGTGGATAACTGTTGGAGTCTAGGGCATTCCTTTGGTTGCCCTGGAGGGTCAGGGACTTGGGCAGGGGGGTCTGGGACCCTAGCTTAGAGCTTAGAGCTTAGAGAGACACTGGATTTGATTTCAGTCCATGGGAGAGGCTTCTTGCACTGCAGGAAGCATTGCAGGCCACAAGAGTGTAAAAATAGTAGTTTAGTATATCACAGGGTGAAAAAACAGTGAGTTTGGGATTCTTAGCATTGAAGTGAATGGGGCAAGATGGAGAATTTAGGGCGTTGTCTCTTTCTTCTTCCTTCTTGTTCCCTCACTCTATTTCTGCAGTAACGTTGGCACAAAGTAGTTAGTGAGGATTGGGTCAGAGTAAAGATGACCTTTTTAGTAATAGTGATAGACATTGGTAATAAATAGTAAATAAAGAATACGTAGCAATTAGTATAAAAGATAAGGACAGCCCAAAGACGGGGGGAGTCACCAGATGTCCGAGCCGCGGCAAACATCTTTTGGACACTGAGAAAATTGTAAGATAAGAACTAATAAACGAAGCATGTAACCTTGAAGACTCCGTCTTTTCCTGCGTTTGGCACAGAGCTTTGCAGAGGGCCAGAACTCTAAAACCACCTGAATGCCGGGGAATTTAAGCTCCTAAAAAGGAGCCCCCGACAACTGCCGTCCCTGAGATGGGCAGAAGAAACTGCCGTCCCCCAGATGGGACAGAAACAACTGGCACCCCAGATGGGACAGAAGCCACAGGCGTCTCTGGTCAGGCAGCCACAGGCGTCTCTGGATGCACGACATCTGGCATCCCTGAAGGAGAAAAATAAGACCTCTGCAGCAACATCAAAGCTCTCAGAAGATCAAAGCCAAACCAAGACAACTCCGGAGAAGAAACACCTATCTGGCCAAGAAGAAGAAGAACAGCTCGTTTTCAATTCGTCCCAGACGACGGTTTTCCAAGGGGCCCTGGAAACCGTCACCCTGAGATCTGCGGGCAGTGATCAGGACACACCCTGAGGCGGACTGGACACAGCTGCAGCAAGCCTTTCGGCTTTGGTGAGACAGTGAGATTTAGAACACACACCATGGGGTCAAACATTTCACAAGAAAAGATTTCTAGACAAAAAAAAAAGATAAGATAGCTGCGAGGTTTGTAACCGCAGCGGGGGGAGAATTAAATTAAAAGTTATAACAGAAAATAGTAGTGAAAAGGAAAATAGCAGAGCTTTATCTGTGGGGCAGGGAGTGCCAGGAGACAGAGGAATGCTATCTTCAAGGTCAATAGCTCCTCCAGAGTATGGAGGAGGGGGGAACTCTCATGCATTTCAAGATTCGTCAGAAAATTCGTCAAAAACCCCAAAATTAATTCCAAGAAAAGGGAAGCTTTTAATTCACCCAAAAGAACAGGGGAAATTGGACATGCTTTTGTTTCAAGCAGTTCCAGGGCAAACCCCACATCCTTCCCGAGAAGGCGGGGGGAGAAACCCACCGCGGAGTCCCTTTGCACATCCAAAGTCACTGCGAGACATCATCTCGCCGTTCCTTTCCCTCTCCGTGGAGGGACAGAGCACGGGGGGGGGAAGGCGGAGCGGCCGAGGCGCCGGGGAAGCGGCGCGCACAGAAAGCCGGTCCTAACTCATCTCGTCAGAGCGCGTCGGGGCGCGGGGAAGCGCGGACGGAGGACGCGTCGAGCGAGATAGAGGCGGACCGCGGGGGAGGTCAGTTTGCGCAGTGCGGGGGGTGTGAAACAGCGAGCAACGGAGCTGGAGCGGGGGGAGACCCGAGAACCGAGCAGGCGGCTTGGCGCACGCAGATGACGCAAGCTAGGGGAAACAGAGCTCAAAACACATTCGCGTCGCGAAGCGCCGGGAGAGGGCTGCCGAACACGGAAGTACAGAGTCGAGAACTACAAATCCCAGAAAGCCATGCGGCATGTTCAAACGCAGGCGCAGCAAGGGCAGGGAAAGGCCCAGAGCACAATTCTGTTCAGAGGGGGGCAGATTCAAATGACGAAAGGGACGGGACGAGTCCTGAGCGTGAGAGGGGGCGGGATATCCCGCCGGAGACCGCCGGGCCGGATCAGGCAGGGGCGGAACGGGCGGAGACGGAGCTGGCAGGGACGGGGCGTGGCCGAGGCGGGGAGAGCCTCGAAGGTACCACCCCCAGGCGGCTGACGTCGCGGGGCCAGACTCCGCCCACTTGCAGTTTCCAAGTCCCTGGATCTCCTGCTTATGGAGACTCAAGGGCAGCTGCAGGGATGTTACCGATGGGGGCACATTCAAAAATATCTCAGATTTTACAGGTATTTCCAAGGAAAGAAGCTGCAGAAAAACTTGAGGATGCTCAGCAAACTCTGGTTCCTGTTCAGCGGGAGAAAGAGAAAGAGAAAGAAAAAGAAACAGGACCAAATGACATGCAGCTTCCAAAACATCCTGGAGAGGATGAAGCAGCAGCAAAGCCACAAACAAAGGAGACAGTTTCGGAGGCAGACACCGCACAAGCTTCTGCCAAAACAGAATTCAGTCCAACAGAATGGACAGACATAAAGAAATGTTCAATGGGTGCAAAGAGCATGAATATGCCAGTGAATTATAGTACACAGAATGTAAACCCGAGATGGGAGAGTTTAGATTGTGAAGTTGTCAGGGATCAGATGAATCTCTTGAAAGGGGATTGTTTTGTAACATCATTGCCATTCTTTCTTGCAGTGTTGGGAGAAAAAATGCCGTTGTATGAGTTAATTTTTCAGTGGGATTCATCACAAAAAGACCCATTGTTGATTTTAGAGTGGAATTTTTTATCTTACAGGTCTCTGAGGATGATCCTCACAAGTCAGGAAATGATAGCTCAGATCATCATCAAAGCTAGGACCAGGCTGCAAACAATGGCAGGCAAAGATTTTACAACAATTTACCTGCCTTTGAAAAAAGAATATTTTGATTAGGCATTGCAGAAATCAGAGAACTTGCAGATTGCATTGTTAGATCACTCTGGTGTTTGTACTATTCATTTCCCAAGTCACAGATTGTTGAAGGCAAAAATAAGTTTCAGGGAAAAGCCAAAGGATAACATCACAGGAGAGTGGAAATCAGATATAAGAATAGTACAAGGGTCACCACAAATAGTGGAATTAGCAGGAGTGGTCAGAGCTTTTGAGCTGTTTCAGCAACCTTTTAGTTTGATCACAAACTCAGCTTGTGTAGCTGGTGTGGTCGGAAGACTTAGAGATTCACTTTTGAGAAAAGTTGACAGTGAAAGTTTGTATTCATATTTGCTGTGCATGAGGACATTGTTGCAAAACAGAAAACATAAATACTTTGTCTCTGACATGAGGGCACATTCATCCCTCCTGAGATTTTTGGTGGAAGGCAATGCACACGCAGACAAATTGACCATGACAATTTCAAGGACTTTACCAAACATTTTTGAACAGGCAAAATTGAATCATGCATTCTTTCATCAGAATGCTCAAGCACTAATGGGAAGTTTTCACATTTCCAAAAGTCAGGCAAAGGAAATCATTAGTGCTTGTCCAGATTGTGAGCTTGTGCAGTCTTCTGCATTCATAGGAGCAGTCAATCTAAGAGCGAAACTGAAGGAAAATCCTTCAGTTCTGATCAGAAACCCAGAAACAGGGCAAATTGAAAGGCCATTCAAATTAATAACTTGGGGTAAGGGATTTGCTTGTGTTTTCACAGCAGTTGGACTGGCAGCAAAGCACGTGAAATCGTACCGAGTCCAGAAAACAGAGACAGACCCCAAGACTGGAGGAAGAGAAGTGGGCACGCAGATGGAAGCCGGTGTCAAGACAGCAGACATCCCTTCGTTCTACATGCAAAAGAGACTTTAGGACTTGTTTTCTTGGGGGCTTAGGTGGTGTTGCATTTTTAGAGATTCCCAGGGAAAAGAGGGCATTGGAAATGAAAGAACTATCCTTGTGCCTCATTCTCTCCTTAGTTGCCTTGAGCAGTGCAGCAGTTTTGCCCGCGGCTCAACCAAAAGAGAATGTTTGAGAAACTCTAGCCAATGCATCAGGTTTGGATACCATCTGGCTGACACACTCAAAGCCAGGGGAAACCTTTTTCAACATGTTTGGTGGAGTTGCCAGTGAGCAAATGACCGATTCCTGAAAACATCCCTCCAGTGATTTCAAAGTCCATTGTAAATCCAGTGGACCAATGGAATGTTTGGATAAAATTCCTTCCTGTGGCTCCTTTTGAACCCCAGAAACTAAAAATTCTTGGGTCAGTCCAAATGCAATTCTGTGTAAAATTCGGCCTTTCCGGAGTGGCAAAAAATAAAGCTACAGACGTCACTCCAAACATCAATTTTTACAGAAATTCATCGTCTTGGTGTAATTACACTAAGATGCTGAAGAAACCATCCAATCATGTTCCAGCTCAGTTGCCGAGGGGAAACTTTTTCATTTGTGGGGACAAAATCTGGCCCACAATCCTAGCAAATGCCACAGGTGATCCATGCAGCAGTGGAATGCTTTCATTGCTAACACCCGACATGGCATTGATGAGAAAACTAAAACAGAGAGGGAAAAGATCAGTTCAGATGTATGATCCAAATTGTGATGATGATGTTCAAACATAGAGCAAGGCTCAGAGAATTGCAGTTGCAATTTTTTCACCACAGGCAGCGTC
The DNA here is from genome assembly GCF_015227805.2 of Hirundo rustica. NCBI lineage: Eukaryota > Metazoa > Chordata > Aves > Passeriformes > Hirundinidae > Hirundo > Hirundo rustica. The sequence continues at coordinate 14,226,112 of NC_053487.1, read as the reverse complement.
AGGAGCAGCCTTGACACAATTAGATCAAGTGGGTTGTTAGCTGAGCAAACATGCCCGAGCCATCTCTCTTGCACTGAGTGACATGTTGTTATACATTGACAGTGTAAGACAAGCAAGTCTCCAAAACGGGGCAGTGATTGATGATCTTTTGCTGACCCATGGGCATGGGTGCGAGGAATTTGAGAGAATGTGCTGCATGAATTTGTCAGATCATTCCAAATCCATTCATGAGAACATCAGGCAATTGCAAGAGAATGTGAACAAACTTGGAGAGGTAACTGAGACATGGATGGATGGAGTTTTCAATTTGTTTAACCTTTCACCATTGTAGAAGGAAATTTTGAAGATAGTTATATATATTTTAGTAAGGCTTGTAATCCTTCTCATGATTTTGCCGTGTTTGTTTCCATGCATACGGCAAACCATAGACAGAATGGGAATGGCCAAAGAGGTGTTCTTAGTTCAAACAGGAGGGGGAGATGTTGGAGTCCAGGGTATTCCTTTGGTTGCCCTGGAGGGTCAGGGACCTGGGCAGGGGGGTCTGGGACCCCAGCCCAGAGCCCAGAGCTCAGAGAGACACTGGATTTGATTTCAGTCCATGGGAGAGGCTTCTTGCACTGCAGGAAGCATTGCAGGCCACAAGAGTGTAAAAATAGTAGTTTAGTATATCACAGGGTGAAAAAACAGTGAGTTTGGGATTCTTAGCATTGAAGTGAATGGGGCAAGATGGAGAATTTAGGGCGTTGTCTCTTTCTTCTTCCTTCTCGTTCCCTCACTCCATTTCTGCAGTAACGTTGGCACAAAGTAGTTAGTGAGGATTGGGTCAGAGTAAAGATGACCTTTTTAGTAATAGTGATAGACATTGGTAATAAATAGTAAATAAAGAATACGTAGCAATTAGTATAAAAGATAAGGACAGCCCAAAGACGGGGGGAGTCACCAGATGTCCGAGCCGCGGCAAACATCTTTTGGACACTGAGAAAATTGTAAGATAAGAACTAATAAACGAAGCATGTAACCTTGAAGACTCCGTCTTTTCCTGCGTTTGGCACAGAGCTTTGCAGAGGGCCAGAACTCTAAAACCACCTGAATGCCGGGGAATTTAAGCTCCTAAAAAGGAGCCCCCGACAACTGCCGTCCCTGAGATGGGCAGAAGAAACTGCCGTCCCCCAGATGAGACAGAAACAGATAACACCCTCCCTTTTTGACTGTCAGTATGTGACAGGGGTGGCAGAAAAGCCAGGATCACTTCCTGCTTCCAGGTTCCCGGCTTCCACCCCCTCCCCTCCAGAGCATGGGAACTGGGACTGTGGGGGGGGGAAACCGTGGGAACCAGGGGCAGGGAGGGGCTGGAGGCTTGAGTCACAAGGGGCAGAGTTGGAGGGTGGAGGTTTGAGGGTAGGGGGCAGAGTAAGAGGAGAGGGCAGTGCCAGGGACAGCACCGAAGGGAGGGAGGGGTCTGGGGAGAGGAAGGGATTGCGAAAAGGATTGTGGGAAGGAGGGGCAAACAAAGAGAAAGGCTCCTTGTGACTCGAGAGCTCATGGCTTTGGCCATTTTGGGAAACACTGGAGTCCCCTCCATCTTGTGACCCCCCTCCCGAACTAAGACTAGCTTGGGATTCACTAAGATGGGGGTTTTGTATACTCGGACTTCCTGTAAAAGCAAACCGAACCCGGAGTTTACAAACTGCGGAAGAAGGGAGTTTTGGGGAAAGTTTAGGGGTTTCTCAAGGAATATTTGATTTTGGGGAAGGGATTTTTGGGTCAGGATAGGAAGAAACTGAGGAGACTGGGGAAAATCCATAAGGAAACGTTTTTTTTTTTCTTTTCATTTTGTTTTTGCAATGCAAATGAAATCTGCAAGCTCCAAAGAGCAAAATTTGCTTTTTCTTTATCATTAGGGGAGCTTGATTGAGACAATTTTTTTACAACAACTTCCCAAAATTCTGGGGATCTTATTTGCTCAGATGATACATCTGGAAATTGAGCAAATAACCACTGAAGGAAATTTTTTAATTGCTTCTTGGAAATATGGGTTTTCCCATTGTCTGAGACACGTAAAATCTGATAATAGGCTCTTTTTTGAGACACAATAGCCTAGCACCCATTTTTGGCTCAGATTTTAAGTTTCTATGTCCCCTTTTTAACTGTGACTGAGAAACTGAAAGGAAAAAAACCTCGCATGAGAGAGAGGGGAAAAAAAGCCAAAAAGGGGAAACAGTTTCCTTTTCCACCCACCCCCAGGCTGCCGAAAGAAAGCACTTTGAAGGTTTTTCACTGAAAGCAGAAACCTTCCGCGAAAGGAAAAACTCTTTTCTCTGAGGTTCAATGCCCCTTAAAAAGATTTTCCCTTAAAAAACCGAAAGTGGTACTCACCGAAAATCCAGCGTTCCTTTCCTTTCTTTCCCAATCACTCCTTTTGCCTGAGACTGACCCTTTTTGGTGAAAAAAGAGCTCCCAGTCTCTGATCCCAGGATCAGCTTTGCACGAACATGTGGTCACCTTCTCTGGGAGCAGCTTGCCGGTGGAGGGCTTCTTCGCAGCATTCCGATGGAATTTTTGAGTCCAAAGGAGAAAACTGCAGCCCTGCCCATGGAATCCTGTGTTTCAGAGACTCCACAGTGAATGCCAAGCCTGAAGGGTCTGTGTGGTATTTATTTACGAGACTAGACGACCACCGATGGCAAAAAGAAAGAGCCTGCTCTTTGTCCGGAGGGGAAAATATTGCTTTATTCTCCAGTCCTGCCCTGCTTGGCTGGAGATCTTCCCGATAGCTCGCTGGTGCCAGAGAGAGCTCGGCCCCGCCCATACGGGGGCTTTTTCCCCAGGGCACAGGGCCCAGAGGCAGGGACAAACCACTACCCAATCAGGGATAAATTGGGCAGGGAACAGAGTTGGGTGTCACCCTGGTTTTTCTGAGTTTTTTAAAGCCTTTTGATTGTTCATAAAATGGAGTCAGACTTTTAGCTACTGTACAATATTAGGAGCAGTTTTCACTTTTTCCCACACATGTAACATAAACAAATCCTTTGTTTTTCATTCTCTGTCCTTTGTTTGCATATTTCTAACCTGAAAACAATTGTAACTGACAGTCTGGCCATTTGGCAGGAAGGTGAAAACTCCAGAAGCCAATCCACTGCCAGACCCACAAATGTATAAAAAGTAAGAAATAAACAGGCAGAGGGGCTCTCGGCCTTGGCTCAGCCTTGAGCTTGCTCAGAGGAACTCTCTGCCCTGCGAAATCTCTCATCTCCGTGTGATTGCTTTGCGTAGCCCGATCACAAGTTGGGTTACATTTCAGTGTGGGGGATGGGCACTGCTGGGCAAGGACAGACCACGTGATACAGAGAAAAAACATTACAAATCCGATGAAACACAATATAAACTCAATTAATGCATTACAACACTCTCATTCTGAAGTAAAATGGCAAATTGAGAAAGTCCTTGCAGTGGGTTAGCTCAGCTCACTCAGTTTCTTATCAGTCCCTCCAGAGGTCTAGGCCTCAGTGGGCTGCAGGTGCAAGCTTCCAGTGCTCCTCTGGGTTTTTCAGTCCGGAGCAGGTTTAAACAGTCCCAAGAAAAAGGAAAAAAAAAAACCAAACAGTCCAGGAAGCTTCTCTGCCTCAGCTAGCTAAAACTCACTAAAAGCAAAGGGAATCTCTGTCCCACTGCTGTCTGTACTTCAGACGAACAGTCTGGAGAAGTAATGCAGAGGAGGAGTGCTGTTTTCAAAACAAACTCCGCACTTCTCATTCTCCCTGCTTCGCTCTCAGAACCAATCTTAAAGGTACAGAACACAATATCCAACACAAACAGAACAGACAATTGGGGATATAAGCATCAAAAAGTCATCCCAGGACAACAAGTTATATATCATACTAGTTTAATTACAGGAACTGTTAGAGGAATTTGGAGAAACCAATTTTGTCAAAGTATACCTTCTAATCCTCTGACTAGATATAATACAGGCCTTCACAGCTTTGTCAGAGCTTTTTCCCAACTTTAAGAATTCTACACTTAGAAAAAGCCATAGTGAACATCTCAGCAGAGATGGAAATAATTGCAAACTCAATGGCAGATGCCATTGGACAGTTACTAACAGAAATTAATTCTTTAAAATAAGTAGTATTTCAAAACTGCATGGTATTAGATATGATCACAGCACAAATGGGAGGAGTCTGTACATTGATAAATACCAGTTGTACTTACATAGCTGCTCAATCACAGCAAGTAAAAATAGATATACATACAATCTGGTAACATGCAAAGATACACCATGAAGTAACAAAGGATGATACATCTTGGTCAACTCACTTATGGGACACACATCTTGGCTCCCTAATCTAAATTGGTTGAAACAATTATTTATGGGAATCTTGTTGTTAGGAATAATCATTTTGTGTACATGCATGTTAGAGTGCAAGCCCCCCGGGGGAACCCAGGGGGAGAGAAGGATACAGGGGTTGAATTGAAGACTTTGGAGAAACTAAAATAAATTAAGCCACATAAATATGAAGTAGAAGCTTAGACTTTAGTTTAAAGCAAATAGACTGTAAGTGCCTTAAGAATCAGTCAGCTAGCACAAGAGCCCAGAGCCCTAAGGCCTGGTAGCTCAGCTTTAGACATAACAAAAACATTTTAGAACATCACTCACAGTACTACATAGAGTAGGTACAATTTTTACATAAATAAGATAGAAGCTTTTATGTTAATAGATATGCTATATAATAGAACTTTTTAATGTTACTAGATATGCTACATGCGTAGATTTTTGTGTAAGGTCTGATACCAATTTTCATAGTTTTTCGTAGTTTTACATACTTTCACAGTTAAGTTTAGATTGGCATGGAGAGAATGTTTTAGAATTGTGTTCTTAGTTGATTGGCTAACCTATAGATAGGGATATGAATATACATTTATGATTTAGGGATAAAAATCCCCTGGTTTTGGGGCAATGGGTTTGATTCATCGATTCTTCGATGGTCGATCTGATATGGAGGATGTTTATGAGTATAAAAATACAGGATTTTAGAAGCAGCTTTTAGTGATTTTGTAAAAGTAAAGAAACAGCTTGTACTGAGAACACATAAAAGATTAGCTATTAAGCTTGGTTGTTAGGTAGTTACTAAGTAAATTCATATAGGTAAGATGTATAATGTTGAAACTTAGTAAAGCAGGACCTAGGTATTTGTCAAAGATCAATAAAGCAGAACTTTTTGGCTTGAGTCCAGAAAAATCAAGCTCCTAATCTTTGGCAAGAGCAAAGTGACCTGAAAAATAGCCAAACCTCCACTGCGAAGCGAAGATCAACCTGAGGAAGACGTCGGCCTTCCTCCCAAGACCCCAACTCACGACCACCCGGAGGCGTGACAGCTAATTAGAATACAAAGCAAGAGAAGGTGGGGAATAGGCAGGTGGGGAGGTGTGGGTTTGTAAGACCAATGTGTATTTAAACCTGGACTTTTCTTGACCAGGTACTTACAGTTTGGAGGCAATAACCCCCTGTGTGTGCCAGCTGGGAATAAAACATACCTGCTTTACAATTTCTAATTGTAAAGTCCTAATTCTATGCTTCAGATCCATCCTCCTGCCATCTACAGCAAGAGAGAATGGGGCTTTGCCAGTGAGCTGTTGTCAAGGAGCAGTTGCCAGGACTTTGTAAGGTATTACTGCTTGGGAGGTGCTGCCGCTGCTGTCGCTGCCCCTGTTATGGCAGTAGCCCCTGCTACTTCGGCCTCTGCTGCAGAAAACGCTGCTTGGAACAGAACTCTGGGCCAGGAACCTGCCTTTTCCCCATGGCTTGGACCCCTTTGTCAATCTGCCTTGCCCCCGTGGCTGGGATTCCTTGTCAATCTGTTTTCCCCCATGGTTGGGACTCTCTTAAGCTGCTTTTATGCTCCACTGGGACCTTAAGTACTGTAACTTTTAGTAAGACCACATACTTAGAACTCTTGCCTTCGAGACTGATGCATTAATATAAAAAACAACTTTGTAATAACCAGAAAATGCTCTTGGCCTTTTAAGACCCTATACCCATGAACAGCTTGACACATGCATATTTAGCCAGTGCTTTTTGTGGTGCTGTCAGAAAACCATAGTGTCTTAGGATGATTGGAAGAGATATAAATTGAGACACAGAGTAGAAAGGGGAACATATATATGGAGAATAAACACACGATAATTTGTGAAAGAATTCACAAAAGTAAAAAGAAAGAGGAAATTGAATCCTAAATGGTATGTAACAAAAGGTTAACCACAAGTAACACTGTAAAAAGATGTGCAGGTAAAGCAGGCAAGACAGAAAAGAAAGCAAGATAGCAGGGCAAGTGAGATAACAAATGCCATCAAGAGCAAGACAGCAAGTTTTAATCGAACTAACTGCAAAATTAGCTCAAAACAAGTTAGACTGAAAAAAAAAAAAAATAAGCACCAGGCATGCACTGAAGATAGAGATTAAAAAGTTCAAATGTGAGGAAGACTACAGAAGCCTTCATAAAAAAAACACCAGAAGACTGACAACCACCACAGAAGGAACTGATGAATGGGCAAAAGCAACAAACTATTGTAAAACCATGACATAGTTTTATGCAAATATGAGCATGCTAATGATATGTTGTAATCATGATGTTGTGCAGGAGGACTTTTAAAATGTAACTGAAGGCTGAAGAAGATTGAGTGAGTTTTTGGTGGAGAGATCCCTCTCACTCCTAGCGCTGAATAAACAAATACATGCTCTGTAGCCATCTGAATCTAGTTTTATTTTCTTGCCCGGTTTTGGGCTTCATGTTAAACCCTATGGTCTGGTCCAAAAGAGCCAGGGGTGGAGATTGGAATGGAAATACCCTTAAAATGTTGTAAACCATGGTTTGAGTTTCATGTTATAGGAATTAGTATAGCAGAAACCACCTGAACCAATGGAGGACAAGCCTTAAAAGAAGCAGTGCAAGTGCAGCAGTGACCTGACCTGAACTGGCTTTGCTGCCCAGTAACTGCACACAACACACCACCTCTTCTGTCCTGGGTGACCACCATAGCAGATGGAGCCCAAATTCTTAAACTAAATGAACTCAATGTACATTTAATGAACATTTTGCACATGTGGTCCATAGACTAAGGGAATGATATCTGTGTATTATATCAAAGAATGTGAGGGGGGTTGGTGGTTAGCGAGAATGTATGGGATAGTGTGGAACCTGAAAATTATGTAAATGGTATGAAATAAGGGGTGGATAATGTGCTGGTTTTGACTAGGATAGAGCTAATTTTTTCCATAGAAGCTTGTATAGAGATATGTTTTGGATTTGTGCTGAAAACAATGTTGTTAAGAGAGGGATGTTTTAGTTATTGCTGAGCAGTTCTTATGAAGAGTGTCTTGGTTTGGGAAGACAGGTATGTGCCAGGAAAAGCTGGAGTTTCCCTTGGAATGGAGAATGTAAACTGTCCCCCCCCCCTCCAAATTATTATAATTTTGCAATTAAAGGCTTTCAGGCAAAGATTTGGGAATAGGAATAACAGTTCTTTACTAGGAATATTAAGAATACAAACGTAGTAGTACAAAAAAACCAAGTAAATAAACAAAAAACCCTAGAAACCCTGACAGTCAGAAATATGACTTGACACCCTGTTGGTAAGTGTGTTGGGAGCAGTCCAAAGTAAGTCCTACCGGAGTGGCAGATGTGGTTCTGTTGGAGTAGAGATGATCCTGTAGAAAAGGGTCCAGTAATGGTAAGATGGGTCCAGTCTTCCTCTGGGAATCCAGTGGAAAAAACCAGATAACTGGTGCTCCTGGGTCCCAGTTTTTATCTAGGTAGGAACAGTTGGCTCCCCGCACTGGGTGGAGCATCTCACAATGGGATGATGCAATATGTCATGTCATTGGTGAGCCTTAATGGCTCATTACCGGAAGATATCCCCCAGAGGGTGGACGGGTTGTGGAAGAGATAAGGAACACTGCCCCACTTGGTTTTAACAGCTGGCCCATTATCAGAAGGCACCCTCCCCCTCCCCCCGGAGTTATGAGGAATGGGTTATACATGAGCTAAAGAAAACACCTCCCCAATCTGTTTCAACAGATGGCAATAGAATAAACATTTTTGCTTACATAACCCAAGACAAAGAGTCAAGGCCTATTTTGCTCCTCACATCACCCAGTGAACAGACTGGGGGTACACAAGAAATTTGGAGGGGACACAGCCAGGACAGCTGACCCTAACAGACTGTTGGAGGTTAGGATTGTTCTTTCTTTTTTTCTTTTTCTCTCAGGGAATTTTCTCCCATCTGTTGCCTAAGAGATAGCAACCAGTACTTAGGAGAGACAAAAGAAGTGGCTAAGGTGGGGGGAGGGGGGCAGCTGCATTCTCCTAGCTGAGGGGCTTTCTTTTGGAAGGGCAGAGATACTGCAAGATTTTGTCTGTGTGGTGATGGGTTGGGCTGGGCTTGGCTTGTTTTGCTCTTGAGATCTGAGATGTGAGGGTAGACAGGCTGCAGTCACTGTGGGAAGAATTCTCCAAAACTGGGGAGATCTGTGTTCTACTATTTTCTCCTACTGTGAGGCTCTGCTCGTAAGAGTGGTCATTGTACTGGGACCTTATTAACACCCTACCTCACTAGAAAAGACCTTCACCATCTATTCGAGTGCCTCAGGGGAAAACTCAGGACCCTGAGCCCCTTCCTGCTCCAAGGGATCCTCTCCTGCCTGCGTTCAGGAGCCCAGCTGCCACTGTCCAGCTCTGCTGTTTTTCTGCTACTGCTCCGGGTTTTTTGCTACACTTATAACCCAGTACCCCGTGCCTGCTGGGACACCCCAGCTCCTGCTACAGCTGCGGAGTTTCTTCACAGCTCTGTTTGCGATCACGAGTGTGCCCACCTCTGTCATTCCAGTTGCTACTCCAGAGTTCCTGCTACAGCCCATCTGGAAGGGCACTGGGATCAGCTGCCCTGTGAGGTTGTAAAGGAAGCCCCTTTTCTATCTCTTCCGCCGGTTTACCTGCAATTTACCATGTAGCGAAGGCAATGGCGCTGGCACCACAGCGCCCCCTGCAGCTGCAGGAGAATCATCTCACCTACCCTGCCCAACCAGGAGCCAACAGTGCCCCTGCCTGCTGTGACCATAACTATACCAAAGAGGAAAGTGCCTGACAGCTGAGAAAAGGCTGTTATTGGGTTTCTGGTTTTGTTTCTTGTTGCTGCCATTTTTGTTGTTTGTTTGACTTGTTATATATATACATACTAGTAAAGAACAGTTATTCATTTCCCATATCTTTGCCTGAAAGCCCCATAATTTCAAAGTTATAATAATTCGGAGGGATATTTTCCATTCTAAGGGAGGTTCATGCCTTCCTTGGCAGACACCTGCTTTTCAAACCAAGGCAGATCTTCGCACCCAACATGAGGCTTGAGGGCATCGAGAGTAAAGGGTGGAAAAGGAATAACAGTCCCTGGGTAACCTATTTTTGTGTGCTGAATATAGAAAACTCATTAAGTGACATGATGTGGTCTAGCCTATCCTGGTTTGGTTGGCACATGGTTGTGGCTACGTTTTTCCCATTTGCAGCTCCTATCTAAACATGGGTCCTATGTAGCAGGATTTTTGGAGACAGACACAGAGGGGCCTTACAGTGCTGGGAAAGTTCTGTTGTTTTAGCACTGTCAAGGACGTTGAGCCTGAGAACCAGGACACTGAGCCTGAGAACCAGCTTTTTCCCTTAACAAAACTGAAAACAAGTAACTGCAAAAGAATGCTTATGCAGATAACACTAGTGAATAGGATAGCAGCCTGGGGCTCGTGGACATGAGGGATAGCCAATAGCTAGTAGTAAAATGCCACATGAACAGCTTATGCACTAGAATGATATATGTATAAAAGAACCCTGTGTACTCTCAATAAACGAGCATTCACCATTATTTCTGTGAAGAAGGTGTCTGACTCGGGCTGCTCCCTGCAGTTTTTCAAATCACCTTTAGTCCTATGACTAAGGCTACCATGGCTGTTATCCAGTTTGCACAATGGGTCAAAAAGGTGAGGAATTAATGGATTTTTACCTTCCTCTGAAAGGGTGGCACATGTATACATGGCTATCATACACTAAATGTATGTTTTTGGGGTTTCATTAATAATGGTACCTATTGTGAGGAAGTAACACTGGATGAAGTTTTCTCCAGCCCCTTCACCCATTTCTTTTGGCCTACCCCACCAGCTTCCGACGGGTTCAGATTTTCTCTAGATGATACACATAGGTTGCTAATAGGCCTATTCTTTTTAGCACTCAGATATAAGGTGAGATTGCCTTGGGTAACCACCCTGGCATCTACCCCAGAGACTAGGGATACTGTCCCCGAGCCTGACACTGCCCAACAGCTCACCATAGAAATAAACCACCCAGATTGGATGGGGGTAATGGAGAAGATGCCAGGTGCTGAGGGAATACACTTTCCCAGTTGGTAGGAAACCCTGTCCCTGCCTCAAAGAGGGAGAATCTGATGGTCCAGCAGTGGAACACAGGCACATTACAACTGTCCAGGTTCCATCTGAACCACAAGGGCAGCCACAGCCAGAAGCAGTTGCCCCTGTGAGGAGGAAGTATAAGACCAAAGCAGTATACCCAGTTAATGATGATGGGGAACCAGTGCCCTCAAAACCAGCAGGGGAGCCAGAGCCTGAAATCATTGAGTCTCTGTCATATGACAGTCTCCATAATCTGTGAAAAGATATTGTGCAACCTGGGTGCGAGGTTTATTTGACTTGGTAACCTTGGATTTGGGACGTTATGAGTCCAGGAGTGCAACTGGATAGTGGCAAAGCTAGGAATTTGAGATCCTTGACCCAGATGTGGGAATTGATCAAGTGTTCATGAGGGAGCCAGGGCCCCTTTCTCTCTAGGAGTGGCTTTTAAAGAGTGTAAGAGAGAGTTTGATTCAGAGAGACAGAAAGTAGGATGGCCATCAAAGAATGCGCTGGAAAACCATTGAGAAAGGGACTCAACACATGAGAGAAGTGGCAGTACTAGAGGTACTACTTGGACGGGTCGGACAGCAAGATAGTGACCCTGTGTAGTGGTTTCATGTTTGCCAATTTCTGTTTTCCAAATTAGTGTAGTGGTTTGAGTGTCTACTAGAATTATTTATTCTTTTTCTGCTGTGAGATAGTATTAGGAGAAAAGCAAAGCAGGCTCAAAACTTAAAAGGGAACAAAACCAGGTTTATTAACAAAACTATGAGAGAGAAAAAATTAATAAGAATCCGAATAAAACCTTCAAAACACTTCCCTCTCTCCCAACAGCTCCTTTTCTTTCTCACAAAAAAACATATAAAGACAAAACTTGGAACTCCAAGTCAGTTTACCACTTATAGTCTCATCAGTTCATTTAGAGAGAGAAGTCTCTTTTAGTCTACCATGGAACTTTCCACAAGAAAAAAACAGTCCACTTGTGGCTTTTAACTCTCACAGAAATAGCCGCCCAGGAATCTGTAATTGTGAAGTCCCTCCCATATCATGCAGCCTTTCCCGTGGCTGCATATGGGCCATGAAATTCATGGGGTATCATTTTAAAGATGAACGGTTCCAAAAGCAAAGGTTTCTTCATCTCCAGGAACAGAGGTCTTTGCTCTCTCTAAGGGCAGATCCTCATCTTCATCTCATCTTTCTCTCTCTCTGTTTAAGTTTCTCATAAGATCACAGCTGCTTCAATATTTACTTAGTCCATCATAAATGCCTTTGCCCACATCTGCAATCTGAATACTTTCATCTCCCCAATGCATATTTTCCCACGATTTAAAGGGATATTCTAGCATATTACAGTCTGTTACCATGGCTCACAAAAGATTTTCAGCCTAAAACCAAGGCATTTTCTCATCTCTTCCTTCTAAGATGTAACTCTTGGCTGACTTTGATATATTCATATTATCTCTTTACATGCCCCACTCTGGCTTTTCTCTCACTCAGAGAAAGGTTAGTGCTTTGCAAGTTTCATCTGTGCAAGGAAAGAGTTAACATTCTCTCAAGTCTGCAGAGGCCATGATGATTCTTTCCTGGGAAATGGCCAAAGGTTGTAAATTCAGGTCATGCCGGGCTGGGCCAGGATCTCTCATGTGGCTGCGCCCCTCCCTCTGCAAGGGGTCTTGGTAGCAGTGGCTAGAGCATGCTGAGGGGAAAGGATGGCAAGGATCTCACAGCTTCATACCTGCGGCTTGGGCTTTTCCCCCCCTTCCTCTGCCCAGGAGTCATCAGGCCCGCCCCCACCCCAGCAAGGAGAGAGCTGGGGCCAGCTTACCTCTCCCAAGACCAGAAGAAAAAAGGGAAAGATTCCCAGAATTTTCTGATTTTAACATGTGTATTCCCAGAGGTGTGTCAACTTTCTACTGGTTTAACCAGATATCAATATTCAACCTTAGTCATTGATTGGGTTTTGCTATAACTTCCTAGAAAAGTCACTTCCATAGGTGGCTTCCTTTCCTCATCAAACATCAATAAATGCAAAACCAACACACCCTGACAAGGTCAGGTGCACAGGGCAATTGTTGTGGAACCTGACAAATCCGGGGCCATCCAAATACATGACCTTCATTGCAACAATTAATGCTGAGGACAATCAAGAGATGGTGGGTTCTGTTGCCAATAGGCTCAGGTATTATGAGAGTATTGTCAATGGCCCAATACAGGCTCATGTCTCTGCTGTGGTTAAGGACCTCAAAGAGGAGATTAGAGAGGAGGTAATGGAGGAGATGAGGAAGAACAGTTCCCATGTGGCACCACTGAGAGTCATGGGCCCCAGTGTCAGAGCCCGACATCCCTCAGCTAGGGAGAAAGGGTAAACCCCACAAGCTTACCTGTGGTTCTTCCTGTGTGACCATGGGCAAGACATGAGAAGGTGGGATGGAAAACCCACTTCTGTCCTGGCAGCACAGGTGCATCAGCTTAAGGAGGAAAATGCTAACCAAGGGAGTTCCTCTAAAGTGAAGGTAGCCTCAGCTTCCCATGATCGAGCTGCCAGGTATGACAGAAGGGATGATGATACGTCTGATTTTCTTGAAGGAACCTCCAGAATGTATGCCCAGGGAAGCAGTGATACTAGGAGGGGCCCTGCCTTAGCCAGGAAGAGGCATAGGAGAATCATGTATTTTGGACTGTGTGGACACGATGGCCTGGCACATCAGAGCCACAGAAATATGAAGCTTTGGTTGATACTGGTGCACAGCGTACCCTAATGCCATTGGGACATGTAGGGGCAGAACCTGTTTCTATTGCTGGGGTGACAGGGGGATCAAAGCAGTTGACCCTGTTGGAAACTGAGGTGAGCTTGACTGGGAAGGAGTGTGTGGTGGGTCTAATGTTGGCTAAACACCAATGCACCTATTAGAGTTATTTACTCCTTTTCTGTTGCGAGAGGATTAGAAGAGCAAAGCAGGCTCAAATTTTAAAGGGTATAAAGAAAACTTTATTTAAAGAGAACTGAAAGGAAAGAAAAAATAGGAATCAGAATAAAACTTTCAGAACGCTTCTCCTTCCCCCACAAGCTTCTTTTTTTTCCCACTGACAACATATAGAAACAAAACCTTGGGATTTAGGTTTGTTTACCACCTCTAAAATAGTCTTTCATCAGTTCTCTTAGGGAGAGGAGTCTATTTTGCCATGTCATGGAGACTTCTCCACAAGAAAACAGTTCTCTCCTGGCTTCAATTCTCATGAATAGCAGCCACCCAGAAATCTGCCTTCGTGAAGTCCCTCCCATCTCATGCAACCGTCCCACATCTGCATTCATGGGCCATGTCAAACTTATGGGGTACTATTTTAAGGATGAGCTGTTCAAAAGCAAAGGTTCTCTTCGTCTATCTCTGAGATCATCTTCATCTCTGGGAACAGAGGTCTTCTTCTTCTTTTCCTGGGGGCAAAGGGTCTTCATCACTCTCATTTCTCTCTGTTCAAGCTTCTCATGTGATCACAGTTACTTCAACATTTACTTGCTTCAGCATGAATGCCTTTGCTCATGTCTGCAATCTGAACACTCCACCTCCGTACACTGTTTTAATGAATTAAGGGATGTTTTTAGTGTATCATAGTCCATCACCATGGCTTTGCAAAAGAATTTTAGTCTAAGACTAAGGCATCTCCTCATTCTCCTCCCATCTGGGACTTAACTCCTTCTTCATTGTTTCTCTACATGTCTTTACTTTGTCGTTTTCTCTCACTTGAGCAAGGATTAATATCCTACAAGTTTTATCTGTGCAATGAAAGAGTTAATATCTCGCCCAGGGCCTGCAGTAGTCGTGATGGTCGAAGCAATCACGATGACAGATTCAGGCCACACTGGGGCTGTGCCAGGATCTCAGGGCCCTCGGCCAGAATGGCAGTGGCCACTTTGGCCGCATGGCTAGTCTCAGGCCTGTACTGAGTTTAATTCCAGCCACGGGTCAGCATGACTGTGCTGCAGGGGGAGAACTGGCCTGGTGGCAAGATGTTAACAGCCGCTGGGTTCTGGCCCAACCAGGACGTGGCCTCTAGGCCTCCCCTCCCCCTGCCTGGCATTTGCTGGGGGGCCGACCAGACGGGGCCTGGTGGGATCCCTGGGAAGGGGTCTGGTCCCTTGGCAGGGCCTGCCTGGCCTGGCCCAGCCACATGGAGGAGGGTGGGCCAGCCTGTTACCTGTTCCCAGGCCAGAAGAAGAGGCTTTCCCGGGGTTTGTTTGATTTTTAGCATGAGTGCTCACATAGGTGTGTTCAGCTTCCTAGAGGTTTAACAAGGTGTCAGTATTCAAAACTAGTCACTGATTGGTTTTGTCAGGCACGGAGGAAACTGTTAGGAGCTTCTCTTAAAAAAATCATTTCCGTGGGTGGCTTCTTCCCTCCTCACTAAATGTCAATCAATGCAAAACCACCACAGAGTGGCAGAAACATCCTATTGTGACTGATCCAGAGGCCCCGTGTATTCTGGGCATAGATTTCCTCTGGAGCGGCTATTTAAAAGACCCTAAAGAACTCACATGGGCTTTTGGAATAGCTGTTGTGGAGGCACAGGGCATAAGGAAATTGTACACTTTGCATGGACTGTCCAAGAATCCTTCTGCAGTTAGACTCCTGAAGATGGAGGAATAAGTACCAATTGCCACCTTGACAGTGCACTGCCAGCAGTGTCAGACGAATCGAGATGCTGTGATCCCCATCCACAAGATGATCTATGAGCTGGAGAGCCTAGGGGTGGTCAGCAAGGCCCACTCACCCTTCCACAGTCCCATTTAGCCTGTGTGCAAGTCTGACGAAAAATGGAGATTGACTGTGGACTACCGTGGCTTGAATGAAGTGACCCCACCATTGAGCGCTGCTGTGGTTAGAGCTCCAATACGAGCTGGAGTCAAAGGCAGCAAAGTGGTATGCCACTATTGACATTGCTAATGCATTTTCCTCCATTCCTCTGGCAGCAGAATGCAGTCCTCAGTTTGCCTTTGCCTGGAGGGGTGTGCAGTACACCTGAAACCGACTG
This sequence comes from Hirundo rustica, assembly GCF_015227805.2. Taxonomy (NCBI): domain Eukaryota; kingdom Metazoa; phylum Chordata; class Aves; order Passeriformes; family Hirundinidae; genus Hirundo; species Hirundo rustica. The sequence goes on along the minus strand of NC_053487.1, from coordinate 14,210,640 downwards.
CCCCCAGGGTGGAAGCATAGCCCCACCATGTGTCATGGACTGATCCAGGCTGCACTGGAAAAGGGTGAGGGTCCAGAACATCTGCAGTACATTGATGACATCATTGTGTGGGGGAACACGGCAATGGAAGTGTTTGAGAAAGGAGAGAAAATTTTCCAGATTCTCCTGGAAGCCGGCTTTGCCACCAAGAAGAGTGTTGTGGTTTCAGGCAGATTTTGGGAGAAACCCTCCCACTGGGCCCCCCTCCCCTCCCCCAACTGGTTCGGGAAAAGACTTCCTCAGAGAGAAGTGGAAAAAACCTGTTTATTAAACAGGCAAAGCACTCCCAGCACAATACCCGATGACAAGAGCTTCGTGCCGCTTATGGAGGGATAACAAACTTAAAGAAAGAAAGTCTCCTCTTGAAGATAGTCACTGTGCTCCACCGCTCCGTCTCCGCTGGCGCTGGGAGAAAAGGAGATGTGCAGGGCTGGTCTTGGTGGGGTGGGTCCCCTGTGGAGGCCCCCGGTGCTTCCCCAGGTCCTTAGTCCAGAGACGTTGGAACAGTTCTGAGGAGAGGGCAAAAAAGAAAAAAGGAAGGAAAAAAAAAGAGGAAAAAAGAAAAAAAAAGCAAAAAAGCTTCAGCTATTCTACAGCATCTAACTATGCTAGCACTAAACTAACTAACTGCTGGGGAAAAAAACAGCAGAGCTTCTTTCGTCTTGTAGTGTTCCAACTCCTCGACTTCAAGGTCACTCCGATGAGCAGAGTTTTCCTGGGGAAAAACAAACCGCTCTTCCCCCCCCACTTTGCACCCAATAGACGATTGGGGGATACACAGTCACCCTAGGACAAAGAGCAAAGTCAAGGGACTTGCTCGAGAGATCCAGTTCCTGGAAGGAAAGTGGCAAGATGGACGGTGTCAGGTTCCCACTGAGGTCATCAATAAGATCACCCCGATGCCTCCACCAACCAGCAAAAAGGAGACACAAGCTTTCCTAGGTGCCATAGGCTTTTGGAGAATGCACATTCCTGATTACAGCCAGATTGTGAGCTGCGTCCGGTTGTGTCCCCGCTCCGGGTGGGAGCTGACCCCCAGCTAGCTCGGGTCAACACAGACACAAAGTTTCCAGTTCGTTTTGGCTTCTCGGCTCAGCAGCTGGACCCAAAGGTGACAGTCAACAGCAGCAGAAGAGAAAAGGCTGGCTCTCAGCTTAGCAGGTTAAAGGATGTTTATTAGCAGAGATCTCCAAGCTCCGAGGCGAGCGGCTGAGAACCCAGTGGCTGAGAGAGCTTGCTCCTCCCTCCCACCCCCTATAAGTGGGGGAGGGTCCCAGGGAGGATACAACAAGACAACAAATCAGGGATTTCAGGGGGTAACAAGGTGTGCCCACCCCCAAGCTTCAGACCACTAAAATCCAGAGCTAAAGGAATTTCCCCCAGGCTACCTATCACCTGAAGCCCTCTGCCGGAGATTTCACAATCCGGGAGGGACCCCGGGAGTGACAGACAATCTGCCCCAGAGAAGGGGGTTGGGGCAGAGGGGATGTTACATGTCATGTGAGGTATGGGATGATTGACACAAAACACCTTATTATACAGACAACACAAAAGGGATACAGAATTGGGGATACAGTGAAACGAACCATAACATAAACTTCTTACAAAAATCTAATAAAACAGTTCTGCACCACCACAGTGAGCATTCTCTACCTGGTTACCCACAAGAACGATTTCCACTGGGGGCCTGAAGAGCAACAAGCCTTCACCCAGATCAAGCAGGATATAGCTCATGCAGTAGCTCTTAGCCCAGTCAGGACAGGACCAGAGGTGAAGGATGTGGTCTACTCTGCAGCTGGGGGCAATAGGCTTTCCTGGAGCCTTTGGCAGAAGGTGTCTGGTGAGACTCGAGGCCGACCACTGGGATTCTGGAGCTGAAGTTACAGAGGGTCTGAAGCCAACTACACTCCCACAGAGAAGAAAATTCTTGCTGCCTATGGAGTTCAAGCCGCCTCAGAGGTTACTGGCACCCCAGCTACCAGTGCTGGGATGGATGTTCAAAGGAAAGGTTCCCTCTACCCACCACGCCACCAAAGCCACATGGAGTAAATGGATTGCCCTCATCACACTGTGAGCCCCTATTGGAAACCTGAATCGCTTTGGGATCTTGGAAATACAAACTGGCCCAAAGGTGAAAACTTTGGTCTGACTGACAAAGAGGAGCAGGAACAGGTAACTCGTGCTGAGGAAGCTCCACCATGCAACCAACTGCCGTAAGAAGAAACATGATACGCTCTTTTCACTGATGGTTCCTGTCCCATCCTAGGGACAAAATGAAAATGAAAAGCAGCTGTATGGAACCCCACACAACAGGTCGTAGAAGCTACTGAAGGAGAAGGTGGATTGAGCCAACTTGCTGAATTCAAAGCCATTCAATTGGCCCTGGACATTGCTGAAAGAGAGAAATGGCCAAAGCTCTACCTCTACACTGATTCATGGATGGTAGCCAATGCTCTGTGGGGCTGGCTGGAAAGGTGGAAAAAAGGCCAACTGGCAGCATAGAGGAAGAACAGTCTGGGCTGCTGAAGAATGGCAAAGCATTGCCACTCAGGTAGAGAATCTACCTGTGAAAATCTGTCATGTAGAGGCCCATGTCCCCAAGTGTTGCAATGCATTAATTGGGTTTATATTTGTAATATTCTTTTCTATCTGTCCTTGCCCAGCAGTGCCCATCCCCCTCACTGAGATGTAACCTAATCCTGTTTCCTCCCGCTGATCACTGATTGGGTGGTGCCTCTGGGTCTCGCCTATGGGCCCTGCCCCCTGGGGGAAAAAGCCATGGCGGGGGAGGGGCCAGCACTCTCTGGCATCGGCTGTCCATTGGGAAGGGTCTCCAAAGCTGAGCAGGACATAAGAATAAAAGCAGAAATATCCCACTGAAGTCAGAGAGTCAAGACTCTTCTTTTACCTTTGGCGGCCATCTTGTCTCGTAGGGAAGGCTACACCCAAGAGTTGGGCTAATGAGGAGCACCAGAACAACAAACAGGTAGATCAGGCTGCAGAAATCAAGGGGTCACATGGAGATTTGGACTGACAACACAAGGGAGAGTTTTTCCTAGCTTGATGGGCCCATGATGCCTCAAGCCATCAGGGCAGAGATGCCACCTATAAAAGGGCACAAGAAGAAGGGGTGGATCTAACCATGGACAGTATCTCCCAGGTTATCCATGATTGTGAGAAGTGCGCTACAATCAAGCAGGCCAAGCGGGTGAAGCCCCTGTGGTATGGCGGGCGGTGGTCCAAATATAAGTATGGGGAGGCCTGGCAGATCGATTACATCACTCTGCCTCAAATCCACCAAAGCAAGTGTTACATGTTCACAATGGTAGAAGCCACCACTGCATGACTGGAGAACTACCCTGTTCCTCATGCTACTGCCCATAACACCATTCTAGGCCTTGAAAAGCAAGTACTTTGGTGGCATGGTACCTCTGACAGAACTGAGTCAGACAACAGAACTTATTTCAAGAATAGCCTTATAAACACCTGGGCTAGGGAACATGGTATTGAGTGAGCATACCATATTCCTTATCATGCACAAGCTGCTGGGAAAGTTGAGCAGTGCAACAAACTTCTTAAGACCACCTTGAAGGCACTGGGGGGGGGAACTTTCAAAAATTGGGAGCTGCATTTATCAAGGGCTACCTGGTTAATTAACACCAGAGGCTCCACTAATTGAGCAGGCCCTGCCCAATCTGAACCCTTGTGAACAACAGATGGAGATAAGGTTCCAGTTGTACACATGAAAGGTATGCTAGGAAAAACTGTTTGGATTAACTCTGCCTCAAGCAAAGACAAACCCATCCATGGGGTTGTCCTTACTCAGGGACCAGGTTGCACCTGGTGAGTGACGCAGAGGAGGGAGAGACAATGCATACCTCAAGGGGACCTTGTTTTGGGGTAAAACATCCATCACACTGCACCTGTATCTAGATCTAGATGTATATATGTATATAATTAGGGTAATGCATGTATGTGTATAGTTATATGTATAGATATGCATGTTTGCAGCTGAGATGTATTAATTTGGGCATTAATCAAATGGTATGGGATAAGGGGTGGAATGTCTTGGGAACGGTTTTTATCCTGTACCCTTTTTTTGGTTTTTTTTTGTTTTGTTTTGTTTTTGTTCTGGAAATGGTCACACACACGCACATACACCCCCTGGCTCCGGGAGTATCCTGATGGGTGAGAGCCAGCCCGGGATCCTATGAGGGCTGGGGATGGGGTGGTTGCTTCCTTCCAGTGGAATGATCATCTCCACAGTGTAAGAGTCTGTCTGAAGTTCCCCTCATTTGCCTCACGATCGTCATAAGGACCCCAAGGACCCCACTGCAGTTCTGGCCTGCTCGAGGTGGATGCTTGCCAATCATCTGCAGGCACATTTTCCTGTGTCACCACGCCATGGTACACGGGCTTTGAGCAGTGTAATGGTAGTTCTGTACCTGAAGATTACACCTGCTTCATGGTCCCTGCTTCACAACAATAGCCTATGAATTTCCCCACCTCTTGGCCAAGGGAACTTTCTGGGGTAACTTTGGTGGTCCCCCACGGAAAATCCTTCATCTGCTTCGCAACCACCGTGACAGACAGAGATCAAAACCCCCTTCCAAGGACTGAGATTGAGACCCCTATATGAAGCCCCTCTGAAGGACTGAGACATGAGACCCCTACAACCCTAATACAGGGTGTGGGGGCTGACTTAACTGAAGCAAGATGTTTGCCTGGAGGCGTGATCATTGGACCAAGAAGACAATGGCTCTTGCTTACTGCTAAGAACATGGACTACCTGTTCCCCCTCGGTGGCTTCAATAGATTTACCTGTTCCCCCCCATGATTGAGGACTATAATAAAAACCCCTGAGTTAACCAGAGATTTTGAGAGACTCTCCCTGACGTGACAGGCGGACCCATCGACCGGACCATGAGGACTCTGTCTCCACGTTTGGTAGCTATATCCCCCCTTTCCTCTACCTCTTTCTCTCTCTCTCTCTCTCACTCTTAATCCCTCTATCGCATTTGCTATGGTCAATCAATAAAAGGTGCATTTATTTTAATGCTAAAATCCCCTCTGTGTTGTGTTTTGCACTCTGAGATCAGTAAATGAACCATCACAACCCCCGCTTGTACGAGCGAATCGTGACACACAGCCACACAGCATGGTGCCTACGACTCGAGATATTGTTGCCTTGTGGTTTTTTGCCCATTTTTTTTCTTTTCCTTCGGCACACTGACTGGAGCTTACTGGCTTGCTTCTCTGCTCCTTTGCTTCCTCAGAAACCCAGAGCCAGTGTGTGCTGCGCTGGAAGCCTGCTGTTCCCCTGCTAGGGCCACTCTCTCTGCTCAGCCAAACCCCAGGACCAGCCATTGAAGGTGAGCTATCCAGGAAAGTGATTCCCTGCCCAGCCCCGCTGTTCTCTAACACTGCTTCAGGGCTTCTTGCTACACTTTAACCAAACACCCAGATGCCCTGTGGCTTCTGGCACACCCCAGAGTTTCTGTTACATTTTGTTTGCCACCCCCAGCTGTGCCCGCCTCTACCATACCAGCTTGCTGCTTCCAAAGTTTCCTGCTGCAGTCACAGAATCGCAGAATCACAAAATCACAGAATCACTAGGTTGGAAGAGACCTTTAAGATCATGGAGCCCAACCCATGCCCTAACACCTCAACTAAACCATGGCACTGAGTGCCACATCCAATCTTTTTTTAAACACATCGAGGGATGGTGACTCAACCACCTTTTTGGGCAGACAATTCCAGTACTTTATCACTCTTTCCATAAAAAACTTTTCCCTAATATCCAACCTATATTTCCCTTGGCACAGCTTAAGACTGTGTCCACCCGTTCTGTCAATTGCTGCCTGGAAAAAGAGACCAACCCTTACATGACTACAACCGCCTTTCAGGTAGTTGTAGAGTGATAAGGTCACCTCTGAATCTCCTTTTCTCCAGGCTAAATAACCTGAACTCCACTCCCTCAGCCATTCTTCATAGGGCTTGTGTTCCAAACCCCTCACCAGCCTCATTGCCCTCCTCTGGATGTGTTTAAGTATATCCATATCCTTCCTGAACAGAGGAGCACAGAACTGGGCACAGTACTCAAGGTGCGGCCTTACCTGTGCCAAGTACAGGGGAAGAATGATCTCCCTGGTATAGCAATGTATCTGAATAACTTAGGCCATTCTGTGTACCAGCCAAACTGTTTGTAAGTAATCTTATCAAACCACCTGTAGTTTTTGTTATCAGAACCCTCAGGAATTCATCAAGGTTACTGAGACAACAACAGGACTAAAATAAGAACAAAGAGCCTGAGAAACTGACTACCAAGAATGCAAAACCTAGATAAAGGAGGCACGATGGGATGATGGACTTTGACCAATTAGGTGTCCTGAAGGGCTTGTGCTGGATATGTGGACAAGGCAAGGGAACCAATCAAAGGATGTGTGAATGCGTGAACAAGCAGCTTAGAATCTATAACTGTAGCTTAATGTAAACAATAAATGGCTTCTGCTTCAATCATATTGATTGTGTGCTCAGATGTCCCAATCTCCTGCATACTGGTGAACTCCACGACGTGATAGAAGAACGCGTGACTTTGAAGCAGACCAGGACTCTTTGAACTTTGAAGGAGTGTGAAGAGGGTGCGGCAGAGAGAAAAAGGCAGGAGGGCCCAGTCAGAGGCTGCCGCAGCGGGCTGCGTCAGGGGGAGTTGGGTGAGGCTCCACTCGGAGTCAGGAGCAAGGACTCACCTGGGAAAAGGCTCCGGAGAAAAGACCCAGTACGCTGCAGCGGGTACACCAATATCAGGTGAACAACCAGGGCTGGAGGAATAATGGGAAAAGCTTTGTCCAAGGAGGAGGAAGCTACATTACATCTCCTCCAGCATATACTTTTGAAGAAAGGAAATAAGTATGACCAGGAGGTCTTAAAGAGGTTATTAAAATGGGGTTAGGAGAGAGGATTTTTTGCCACCCCCAGGAGTGTATTTGATACTCTCGAATGGGACAGGTTGGGAATGCAGCTTTGGGAAGCAGTAGGCTATGGATTAAAAGAAACAAAAGGACTGAGTACAAAGTGGAAGGTGATTATCATGGCTCTGAGGCAATTAAAGGCAGAAAAAACAGCTGCAGCAGGGGTGGTTGTCACTTTGGAGCCAGATGACCCTGCAGTCGCATTTCCGGCTTATGCGTGAGAGGTTTTTTTGGGGGGAACTGTTATACCGTCTCTACTTTCCACACCCCCGGAGACAGAATTACAGGCTCCGAAGGCGGCTGAAAACAGTAACAATGCAGAAGTCCGTGCAGCCTCCACAACCCATAGTAGAAGAAAAAATGCAGGTGGAAGTGCCGTTACATCCACCGGCTTCAGGTTTACCCACGGGGTGTCCGGCAGTTTCCCCCGAAGCCCGAAGAGTTAACAGGAGCGGTGGCGGGAGGATGAGTCAAACCCCCCCCTCCCCCCCCCCCCCCCCCCCCCCCCAAGCCTGAATCACCTCAGCTTAGCCATAGCAGCCATTCAAATGCAGAGCTCAGGTATTAACATGCAGAATGCACACACCACTTTGAAGAAAGCGCAAGTGCAAGCTAGACTAGTGTCACGATCTGGTACAAGCAGGGGTAGTGATGGTTCGTTTACCGATCTTAGAGTGCAAAACACAACACAGAGGGGGTATCAGTATTAATCAAAACAAATGCACTTTTTATTGTTTGACCACAGCAAATGCGATAGAAGGATTAAGAGAGAGAGAAAAAGATAGAGAAAGTGAGAGAGGAAAGAGGGTGTATAGCTACCAAACGTGGAGATGAAGTCCTCGTGGTCCGGTCGATGGATCCGCCTGTCACGTCAGGGAGAGTCTCTCAAAATCTCTGGTTAACTCAGGGGGTTTTATTATAGTCCTCCATCGCGGGGGGAACAGGTAATAAGTCTGTTGAAGCCACCGAGGGGGAACAGGTAGTCCGTGTTCTCAGCAGTAAGCGAGAGCCATTGTCTTCTTGGTCCAACGATCACACCTGCAGGCAAACAGTTCACTTCGGTTAAGTCATCCCACAGCCCCCCCCCCCCCCCCCCTCCCCCGTATTGGGGTTATAGGGGTCTCATGTCTCAGTCCTGAGAGGGGCTTCGTATAGAAGTGTTAGGGGTCAAGTTTGGTTTTGGGTTTTTTTCCTTTCCCTATAGAATTTTTCCCCCCCATAAGTTGCAAAGAGACTAAATACTGATGCTTAAAGGGTACTTGACCCACACAAAAGAAGTATCAAGGGCGGTAGATCACGCAGTTTAGGGGGGAGGGAAAGGCTCGGGGGCTCCGGGAGCGAAGGGTGGTTTCGGAGAGGACGGTCTGGCGACTGCTGGCTGCGTGAGGAGTCCACTGTTAACAGAGGGTCCGGTCCTGGGAATTCTACCACCATCCATCATCTGCTGGAGTGCCCAGGAATTCGGAGCTCCTCTCCTGCCCTGCTGGAGCTGGGCCAGCCCTGCCCAGCCTTCGCGGCTTCTTCAGCACTGCTCACTTTGCCGGAACACCCCCCCTTTTGCCTGCCAGGACACCCCCCTGCCTGCTGGGGACCCTCGCCATTCCATCCACCATTCCAGCTTGGTGCTCTCGGGGTCCCAAGGGATCAGACTGCCCCGGGCTTTGTGAAACAAAGCCCCTCGAGGTTCCTGGTTCTGTTTATTATTAATGCTGTAGTTGTTTGTTTGCCTTGTTATACTTACTAGTAAAGAACTGTTATTCCTTTCCCCATAGCTCTGCCTGAAAAGCCTCTTTAATCTTCTAAATTATAATAACTTGGAGGGAAGGGATTGGAATTCCCCATTCCTAGAGAGGCCCTGCCTCTCCCTAGCAGATACCTGTCTTTCAAACCAAGACAAGAGGTCTCAATCTCAGTCCTTGGGAGGGGGCTTAGATCTCTGTGTGTCATGGTGGTTGTGAAACAGATGAGCGATTTTCTGTGGGGGACCACCAAAGTTACCCCAGAAAGTCCACTTGGCCAAGGGGTGGGGAAATTCATAGGATATTGCCGTGAAGCAGGGAGCGAGAAGCGGGTGCAAACTTCAGGTACAGATTTGCCATTACACTGCTCAAAGCCAGTGTACCGTGGCGTGGTGACACAGTGTTGAGGGTTAAGTCTCCTGTAGAATTCCCCCCCCCCCCAAGTTGCTAGGAGACTAAATGCTGAGTACTTAACCTGGACAAAAGAACTGATAACTTAGTTTTGGGGGAGGGAAAAAAGCTCCCGGAGAGAGCTGAGGGTGGGGGGATCTCGCGGCTCGTTTCTTCCGGGGGGGAGCACCGATCCGGCCACAGCTGGCTGCTGGAGTCCACGGGTAACGGAGGGGTCTGGCCCTGGGAATTCTACCATCTGTTGGAGCACCCAGGAATTCGGAGTTTTCTTCGCTGTCCTGCTAGATTTTGGGTGAGCCTGGGTCTCGCGGCTGCGGCTTCTCCGGCACTGCCACCTCTGCCTGCCGAGGACACCCCCTGCCTGCGGAGGACAGTCCACCACGCCCGGCTTCCAGCCATCAGCACCGGAGCTTCCACCGTTTGCCCTCGGGGTTCTTAGTTCTGTTCTACTATTGTTATAATTGCTGTTGGTTTTTTTGTCTGTCCTGTTATATTTACTAGTAAAAGACTGTTATTCCTTTTCCCCATAGCTCTGACTGAAAAGTTTTATTTTAATTTTCCAAATTATAACACGGAGGGAAGGATTCAAATTCCTCATTTCCTAGAGAGGCCTGCCTCTCCATAGCAGACACCTGTCTTTTCAAAACCAAGACAGAATTTGGCGCCCATATCGTGGGGCATTGAGAGGAAAAGGAATAACAGTTCTTAAGTGCCTACATTGCTGTGTACTGGATATCATGTGGTCTGGCTTAACCTGGTTCGGGTGGCATGTGGGTGTGGCCATATTCCTCCCATTTGCAGGCCCTTTTCTAAACATGGGCCCTGTAACTAAGGTTACTGTGGCTGTCATCAATCTTGCTATATGGGTTAACGAAGTGAGGAAATCGTGGATTTTTAATTTCCTCTGGAAGTCAGGCACATGGATTCAGGGCTATCATACACTAACTGTGTGTTTCTGGAGTTACTTTAACAATGGTACCTACTGTGAGGAAATGACACCGGGGGAAATTTTTTCACAACCCTTCACCCAGCTCTTTGGGCCTACCCCACCAGTCTTTGAAGGGTTCAAATCTCTGAATGTTAATGACATCATACAGTGGCTGGTGTTGCTAGTATGCCTGTTCTGTTTAGCATTTAGAGATAAGGGGAGACTGACCTGGATAACCACCCTGATACCTACCCTAGAGAATAAGGATACTGCCCCACAGCCTGAGCCCGTCCCACAGCCTAGCCCATCCCACAGTCTGACCCTGCCCCACAGCCTGACCCTGCCCCACAGCCTGAGCCCGTCCCACAGCCTGACCCTGCCCCACAGCCTGACCCTGCCCCACAGCCTGAGCCCGTCCCACAACCTGACACTGTCCCACAGCCTGCCTCAGGAATAAACCACCCAGATTGGGTGAAGGAGATCCGTGAGATGGGCCAGATGCTCAGGGAGTACCTTTCCCCTGTAGTAGCCTCATTAGCCCCAGCTGCTGGGAAACCCTCCCCCTGCCCCAACAAAGGAGAGTCTGATAGTGCAGCAGCAGAACCCACAGACGTTACAACCGTCCAGGTTCCAGCTGAACCACAGGGGCAGCCACAGCCAGCAGCAGTGGCCCCTGTGGAAACAAAGAAGTATAAGGTGAAATCAGAGCACCCAGGCAACAAGGATAAGAAAGGAGGGCCCTCACAACCCACAGGAGAGTCAGAGGTTGAGATCATCACTGAGTCCCTGACATATGAAAGTCGCCGTAATCTGCAAAAAGATCTTGCACGGCGGGGACATGAGGCTTATACAGCCTGGTTACTTCAGGTCTGGGACCTTATAGGTACAGGCGTGCAACTAGATAGTAGTGAGGCAAGGAATTTGGGACCCTTGACCCAGGACTCAGGTGTGAATCAGGTATTCGTAAGGGCGCCAGGGCCCCTTTCCCTTAGGGAGCGGCTTTTAATGAGTGTACGGGAGAGGTTTGTCCACAGAGACAGAATGCAGGAGCACCATCATAGAATGCGCTGGAAGACCCTTGAGGAAGGGATCCAACAGCTGAGAGAAGTGGCAGTATTGGAGGTACTCTTTGGGAGGGGTGGACAGCATGATAATGACCCCGACAAAGTCAGGTGCACAGGGCAAATGCTGTAGAATCTGGCAACTCTAGGACCATCTCAATACGCCACATACATTGCAACAATTCATCCTGATAACAACCGAGAGACAGTGGGTTCTGTAGCCAACAAGCTTAGAAATTACGAGAGTATAATCAGTGGCCCAGTGCAGGCTCAGGTCTCTGCTGTGGCTAAGGAACTCAGAGAGGAGATAAGGGAGAAGATGGAGGAGGTGACAGAGAAGATGGAGGAGATGATGAGGAGGAACAGTTCCCATGTGGCACCGGTGTGAGTTACAGGCCCCAGAGTCAGAGCTCAACAGCCCCCAGCTAGAGAGAGAGGGTACACCCCACGAGCTGACCTGTGGTACTTTCTGCGTGACCATGGGAAAGACATGGGAAGGTGGGATGGGAAACCCACTTCTGCCCTGGCAGCACGGGTGCGTGAGCTCAAGGAGAGAAACACTAACCGAGGGGGTTCCACTAAGATGAAGGTAGCCTCGACATCACACGACCAGGCTGCCAGGTATTATAGAAGTGAGGATATGTCAGATCCCCATGAAGGAACCTCTACCATGTATGCCCAGGAGGGGAATAATGACCAGTGCTAGAGGGGCCCTGCCTCTAGCCAGGGAGAAGCACGGGAAAACCGGGTCTATTGGATGGTGTGGATCCGATGGCCTGGCACATCAGAGCCACAGAAATATGAAGCTTTAGTTGATACTGGTTCTCAGTGTACCCTGATACCATCAGAATATGTGGGGACAGAACCTATTTCCATTCCTGAGGTGATGGGGGGATCACAGGAATTGACTCTGTTGGAAGCTGAGGTGAGCCTGACTGGGAAGGAGTGGCAGAAACATCCAATTGTGACTGGCTCAAGGGCCCCATGTATTTTGGGCATAGACTTCCTCCGGAATAGTTATTACAAAGACACTAAAGGACTCAGGTGGGCTTTTAGAATAACAGCTGTGGAGGCAGAGGGCATTAAGAAATTGAATAGCTTGCCTGGACTGTCGGAGAACCCATCTGCAGTAGGACTTCTAGAGGTAGAAGAGCAACGAGTTCCAGTTGCCACCTCGACGGTGCACCGCCAACAGTATCGGACAAATCGAGATGCCGTGATCCCCATCCACAAGATGATTCAGGAGCTGGAGAGCCAAGGGGTGGTCAGCAAAACCCACTCACCCTTCAACAGCCCCATCTGGCCTGTGCGCAAGTTTGACAGAGAATGGAGATTGACTGTGGACTATCGTGCCTTGAATCAAGTGACTCCACCATTGAGCGCTGCTGTGCCGGACATGCTGGAACTCCAGTACGAGCTGGAATCCAAGGCAGCAAAATGGTATGCCACAATTGACATTGCTAATGCATTTTTCTCCATTCCTTTGGCTGCAGAATGCAGGCCTCAGTTTGCTTTCACCTGGAGGGGCGTGCAGTACACCTGGAACCGACTGCCCCAGGGGTGGAAACACAGCCCCACCATCTGCCATGGACTGACCCAGGCTGCACTAGAAAAGGGTGAGGCTCCGGAGCACCTACAGTATATCGATGACATCATTGTGTGGGAGAACACGGCAATGGAAGTGTTTGAGAAAGGAGAGAAGATCATCCAGATTCTCCTGAAAGCTGGTTTTGCCATCAAGCAGAGCAAGGTCAAGGGACCTGCCCGAGAGATCCAGTTCCTGGGAGTAAAGTGGCAAGATGGACAGCGGCAGATTCCCACTGAGGTCATCAATAAGATCACTGCAATGTCCCCACCAACCAGCAAAAAGGAGACACAAGCTTTCCTAGGCGCTATAGGATTCTGGAGGATGCACATTCCTGAGTACAGCCAGATTGTGAGCCCTCTCTACCTGGTCACCCGCAAGAAAAACAATTTCCACTGGGGCCCTGAACAGCAACAAGCCTTTGCCCAGATCAAGCAGGAGATCGCTCATGCAGTAGCCCTTAGCCCAGTCAGGATGGGACCAGATGTGAAGAACGTGCTCTACTCAGCAGCTGGGAAAAATGGCCTGTCCTGGAGCCTTTGGCAGAAGGTGCCTGGGGAGACTCGAGGCCGACCACTGGGATTCTGGAGCCGAAGCTACAGAAGGTCCGAAGCCAATTACACCCCAACAGAGAAGGAAATCTTGGCTGCCTATGAAGGAGTTCAAGCTGCCTCAGAGGTGATTGGCACAGAAGCACAACTCCTGCTGGCACCCCGACTACCAGTGCTGGAGTGGATGTTTAAAAGAAAGGTTCCCTCCACCCATCATGCCACCGATGCCACATGGAGCAAATGGATTGCCCTCATCACTCAGCGCGCCCGCATTAGAAACCCAAATCGCCCTGGGATTTTGGAGATAATTACAAACTGGCCGGAGGGTGAGAACTTTGGTCTCACAGATGAAGAGGAGCAAGAACAAGTGACACGTGCCGAAGAAGGTCCACCATACAACCAACTGCCAGCAGAAGAAACACACCATGCTCTTTTCACTGACGGTTCCTGCCGCATCGTAGGGATGAACCGGAAGTGGAAAGCTGCTGTATGGAGCCCCACACGACAGGTTGCACAAGCCACTGAAGGAGAAGGTGGGTCAAGCCAACTTGCTGAACTCAAAGCTGTTCAACTGGCCCTGGACATTGCTGAAAGAGAGAAGTGGCCAAAGCTCTACCTCTACACTGATTCGTGGATAGTGGCCAATGCTCTGTGGGGTTGGCTGGACAGGTGGAAAAAAGGCCAATTGGCAGCCTAGGGGAAAGCCAATCTGGGCTGCAGATGAGTGGAAGGACATTGCCACTCGGGTAGAGAAGCTACCTGTCAAAGTCCGCCATGTAAATGCCCATGTCCCCAAGAGTCAGGCTAATGAGGAGCACCAAAACAACGAGCAAGTAGATCAAGCTGCAAAGATAGAGGTGTCAAAGATAGACTTAGATTGGCAACACAAGGGAGAGTTGTTCCTAGCTCGATGGGCCCATGATGCCTCAGGTCACCAGGGCAAAGATGCCACCTATAAGTGGGCATGAGACCAAGGGGTGGATCTAACCACGGACAGTATTTCTCAGGTTATCCATGACTGTGAGACGTGTGCTGCCATCAAGCAGGCCAAGCGGGTGAAGCCCCTGTGGTATGGCGGGCGATGGTCCAAGTATAAGTACGGGGAAGCCTGGCAGATTGACTACATCACCCTTCCCCAAACCCACCAAGGCAAGCGCTATGTGCTGACCATGGTGGAAGCCACCACTGGAAGCTTAGAGACCTACCCTGTGCCCCATGCTACTGCCCAGAACACCATCCTAGGCCTTGAAAAGCAAATCCTGTGGAGACACGGGACCCCTGAGAGGATTGAGTCAGACAATGGGACTCATTTCAAGAACAGCCTTATAAACACCTGGGCTAAAGAACATGGCATTGAGTGAGTGTACCATATTCCTTATCATGCGCCAGCAGCCGGGAAGGTTGAACAATGCAATGGCCTGCTTAAAATCACTTTGAAGGCACTGGGTGGAGGGACTTTCAAGAACTAGGAGAATAATTTAGCAAAGGCCACCTGGTTAGTGAACACTCGAGGTTCTACCAACTGAGCAGGCCCTGCCCAATCTGAGCCCCTGGGAACAAGAGATGGAGATAAAGTTCCAGTAGTACACATGAGAGGAATGCTGGGAAAAACTGTTTGGATTCATTCTGCCTCCAGCAAAGACAATCCCGCTCCTGGGGTTGTTTTTGCTCAGGGACCTGGCTGCACATGGTGGGTGATGCAAAAGGATGGTGAGACCCGCTGCATACCTCAAGGGGACCTTGTTTTTCGGTGAACACTGTGACTGTGTCTGTATTTATATTCACATGTATATATATGTATATCATTTAAAGGTTTAAATTCAACATAATATGTTGGTGTGGGAAAAAATTCGGGGTGGATCATGTTGAGGGTTAAGTCTCCTGTAGAATTTCCCCCCCCCCCCCAAGTTGCTAGGAGACTAAATGCTGAGTACTTAACCTGGACAAAAGAACTGATAACTTAGTTTTTGGGGAGGGAAAAAAGCTCCCGGAGAGAGCTGAGGGTGGGGGGGATCTCGCGGCTCTTTTCTTCCGGGGGGAGCACCGATCGGGCCACGGCTGGCTGCTGGAGTCCATGGGTAACGGAGGGGTCTGGCCCTGGGAATTCTACCACCATCTGTTGGAGCACCCAGGAATTCGGAGTTTTCTTCGCTGTCCTGCTAGATTTTGGGTGAGCCTGGGTCTTGCAGCTGCGGCTTCTCCGGCACTGCCACCTCTGCCTGCCGAGGACACCCCCTGCCTGCGGAGGACCGTCCACCACGCCCGGCTTCCAGCCATCAGCGCCGGAGCTTCCACCGTTTGCCCTCAGGGTTCTTGGTTCTGTTCTACTATTGTTATAATTGCTGTTGGTTTTTTTGTCTGTCCTGTTATATTTACTAGTAAAAGACTGTTATTCCTTTTCCCCATAGCTCTGACTGAAAAGTTTTATTTTAATTTTCCAAATTATAACACGGAGGGAAGGATTCAAATTCCTCATTTCCTAGAGAGGCCTGCCTCTCCATAGCAGACACCTGTCTTTTCAAAACCAAGACACACAGGAAAATGCACCTGCAGATGACTGGTAAGCATCCACCTTGAGCAGGCCGGAACTCCAGTGGGGTCCTTGGGGTCCTCGCAACCATTGTGAGGCAATTGAGGGGAACTTCAGACTGACTCTTACAACTAGATGCTGTGATCTTACAACAGTCTCAGAAGTTAGCATGGGAGGCATTCCATGCCATCCCCGATATGAGACGTCCAACACCATCTTATACCACAATTAGAAAAGAGGCAAAGAAGACCTTTATGAGCTTTCTAGACCGTCTCAGACATTCAATCGACCGAGTCCCTGGAATGTCTCCAGATGTTAAAGCTGCACTAGGGATGCAATTTTCTGTAGAAAATGCAAATTCCACCTGCAAGAAAATCATATATTTGCTGCCATGATCTGCCACATTAGTTGATATGATTGACTCCTGTTCTTGTGTTGGAACTACAGAGTAGAAAGCTATGTGCTTGGCTGAACCGATGGCAATAGCCCTTAAGCCATTAGTTCAACAAGGCAGAGGTACCAGCATCCAATGTTTTAATTGTGGGAAGATAGGGCACATCAAAACTCAATGCAGAGCTGCAAAGTAAAGCAACAACGACATCTACTGGTTCCTCAAGAAATTGCAGCAGATGTGATAAGTTTGGACACCGAGCCAGAGTACAAGTCGAGACGCAAGAAAGAGAGAACCCCGCTAGGAAACGAGAAGCAGAGCATGAAAGGGGAAAGCTCGATGACACAAATGGAATCCCAAAACCAGGTGGCTGCCTGGATGTCCTCAACAGGAAGTGCGGGAGTGGACGTCGCAACAACAGTAGATGTTAATTTAAATTATACTGATGTGCAGGTTGTTCCATCAACAGCAAATGAACCCTTAGGATATGGACTCAGTGCCCTGCTGATAGGGAGATCATCCACATCAAAGCAAGGCATTTTTGTTTTGCCTGGACTAATTGATGCAGATTATTTAGGTAATATTGGTATCATGCTGGATTCCCCTGCGGTTACCAGGGAAACAAATCACACCCCCCCCCCCCCCCCCCCCCCCCCCCCCCCCCCCCCCACGATTGCTGGGGCTGGCTCAGGTTTCAAACTTCCTTACCTCGCTTGCTCCTTTTAGCTGAAAAAAAAACCAATTTAAACTTACACAAATGCTTTTTTTCACCTAACAAAACGTCAGCAAAATCTTGTTGCTAAAAGCACACGCTGTTCAAGCTCACACACAGTCTAATTCTCCTCCAGCACACAATCTGGATACAATACAATAGCTTTAAATCCTTCCGCTCTTGCAAACAGAGGGATCCCTCCGCTGATCAGGCGGGCAATTCAAAAGGCTTTTACAACTTCAAGCTTGCAAAACTCTTAAAAACACTTACACAGGTTACTAACACACTCCAAAATCACACAAATCAAAACACTTACACAAACTCTCACAGACCACGATACATACGGTGCACCAATAATTCTTCCACACCTGAAGACACAAACACACAAATCTATGAGACCACAAAACATGGATCCGTTCACACCACACACACCCGGCTCGCTCGGGGCCGCAATCAAGATTTTCTGCGACCCACAACGGGACCCTTCGCATCCCAGAACGGGCTAGCCACTCGGATTATGGATTGTCAAGGTACCTTTGAACCACAACCTGAAACCAGAGCCACCACTGCTCCTAATACACAACAACAAAATAAGTTATTTTACGGCCGCTGCTGCTCCCTCACGGGACACGGATTACCAAGTCATCTTTAAACTGGAAGATGACACAGCAACAAAAAGCAGCTGCCGCTGTCCCCACTACGGGACATGGACTACCAACCAACTGACACCAGGCTCCGCAGAGCTGTCACAACTTTTACAAACAAACCCAAGAGGCGTATGTTGTGCACAAGACGTCTCTCAGTGTCTTACCAACTGCCTACACCAAGGTACCTCTTTTCAAATATAAGCATACCTTTTGTCCGTAGTTCCAGCAGGTTCTGGTCTTTCCCTGGGTAGTCAGCAGGACTGCAGGAGCCCTCTTCCCAGAAAATTCCAGGTGGACGCCCAGAGGGGTCCTGGACCCCACTGGCCCCACGGCCAGAGAGAGCAGTCTCCTGGCTGGCTCCCCAAAATGACTTATTAAAGAAATATGGGTATTGATCTAGTATCGATACCCAACTGTGACGGACAAAAACTCTCTAACAGTTTAAAGTTAGAAAGTGTATGTTTATTACGGCCAGGCAGCACGGCGGGATATTTCCCTAATTCGCACTGCCAAATTCACAGGTAATTACAAAGCCTTTTATTTACAAAAGTGTTGAATACCCAAAATACAAATGCATATTCATACCCTTGTCACCTCCCATTCCTCGCTTCGTATGCTAATTGGCAAAAAGGCTATTAAGCATGCGTACTTTGTTTCCTAAAATGAGTCGGGAGTCTATTCTGGGGAGGGGGTCTCCTGAAATGAGGAAGTACGATGAGTCTTCCTTGTCCTGACCTTTCTACCTTTTCAATGCATTCGTGACACAGAATCCCTGGTAAAACTTATAGTTTCCTGCATTGAATGGGTTCTGTAAGCAGGAAGTCTGCAGTTATCTTATATATTATTTACCACATCTTGTTTTTTTGTTACAGGCACAGCTACATAAACATAAAGCTGACAAGCAGTGAGTTACTAAATCCGGGGTAGCTTATCTAAGATCCGGCTTCTGTTAACTGTGAACATAGCTTACCTATCTACTTCAGCTAATTCAGCAACTTACTATCTTAACTTTCCTAAAATGTTTAGTTCTTCAAAATTAACATCTCAGGAGTTTTTCGCCTGCCCTGCCAGATCTGGATCAGCCTGGGTCCAGCCGCCACGGCTTCTTCAGCACTGCTCACTTTGCCTGCTGGGACGACCCACCGTTTCCAGCCATCAGCCCTGAGTTTCCACTGTTTCGGCTTGGTGCTCTTGGGGTCCCAAGAGATCAGACTGCCCGGGACTTGTGAGACAAAGCCCCTCGGGGTTCTTGGTTCTGTTTATTATTATTATAATTGCTGTTGTTGTTTGTCTGTCCTGTTATATTTACTAGTAAAGGACTGTTATTCCTTTCCCCATAGCTCTGACTGAAAAGTTTTTTGTAATCTTCCAAATTATAATAGCACGGAGGGAAGGGATTGGAATTCCCCATTTCTAGAGAGGCCTGCCTCTCTCTAGCAGATACCTGTCTTTTCAAACCAAGACACTAGCTCGATTGATTGACCCTCAAGTGTTGATCATCCAGGTGGCCTTTGCTAAGTTCACTTCCCAATTTTTGAAAGTCCCCCCACCAAGCGCCTTCAGGTTAGTCTTAAGTAACCCATTGCACCGTTCAACTTTCCCGGCTGCTGGCGCAAGATAAGGGATGTGATATATCCATTCAATGCCATGTTCTCTAGCCCAGGTGTTTATAAGGCCGTTCTTGAAATCGGTCCGATTGTATGACTCGATTCTCTCAGGGGTGCCATGTCTCCACAGGACCTGCTTTTCAAGGCCCAAGATAGTATTCTGAGCAGTAGCATGAGGCACAGGGTAGGTCTCCAACCATCCAGTGGTGGCTTCCACCATAGTCAGCACATAACGCTTGCCTTGGCAGGTTTGGGGAAGGGTGATGTAGTCAATCTGCCAGGCTTCCCCATACCTGTACTTCAACCATCGTCTACCATACCACAGAGGCTTTATCCATTTGGCCTGTTTGATTGCAGCGTAGGTCTCACAGTTGTGGATGACCTGTGAGATGTTGTCCATAGTTAAGGTCCACCCCTTGGTCACGGGCCCATCGGTATGCTGCATCTCTCCCCTGATGACCAGATGCATCATGGGCCCAACGGGCTAGGAATACTTCTCCCTTGTGCTGCCAGTCTAGATCCACCTGTGATACTTTCACTTTGGCGGCTTTGTCCACCTGCTCGTTGTTGTGATGCTCTTCATTAGCCTGACTCTTGGACACATGTGCATCCACGTGTCGAACCTTCACGGTTAGCTTCTCTACTTGGGCGGCGATGTCCTGCCAAATCTCAGCAGCCCAGATGGGTTTCCCTCTGCGCTGCCAGTTGGCCTTTTTCCAGTGATTCAGCCATTCCCACAGAGCATTAGCTACCATCCACAAGTCGGTGTAGAGATAGAGTCTTGGCCACTTCTCTCATTCGGCAATATCCAAAGCCAGCTGGATGGCTTTAAGTTCTGCAACCTGACTTGATCCACCTTGTCCCTCGGTAGCTTGTGCAACTCGTCATGTGGGGCTCCATACTGCAGCTTTCCATTTCCGGTTAGCGCCTACAATTCGGCAGGAACCATCAGTGAAGAGGGCATATTGTCTTTCAGTCTCCAGTAGCTCGTTATATGGTGGGGCTTCCTTGGCACATGCCACTTCTTCTTCTTCTTCTTCTTCAGATAATCCAAAAGTCTCACCTTCAGGCCAGTTAGTTATAATTTCCAGAATCCCAGGGCGATTCGGGTTTCCAATACGGGCGTGCTTTGTGATGAGGGCAATCCATTTGCCCCATGTGGTGTCAGTGGCATGATGCATGGAAGGAACCTTTCCCTTGAACATCCACCCCAGCACCGGTAGTTGGGGTGCCAAAAGCAGCTGCGTTTCAGTGCCAATTACCTCCGAGGCAGCTTGAACTCCTTCATAGGCAGCCAAGATTTCCTTCTCTGTGGGAGTGTAGTTGGCTTCAGATACTCTGTAGCTTTGGCTTCAGAATCCCAGTGGTCGGCTCCGAGTCTCCCCAGGCACCTTCTGCCAAAGGCTCCAAGACAGGCCATTGTTCCCGGCTGCTGAGTAGAGCACGTTCTTCACCTTTGGTCCCATCCTGACTGGGCCAAGGGCTACCGCATGAGCGATCTCCTGCTTGATCTGGGCAAAGGCTTGTTGCTGTTCAGGGCCCCAGTGGAAATCATTCTTCTTGCGGGTGACCAGGTAGAGAGGGCTCACAATCTGGCTGTACTCAGGAATGTGCATTCTCCAAAAGCCTATGGCACCTAGGAAAGCTTGTGTCTCCTTCTTGTTGGTAGGTGGAGATATTGCGGTGATCTTGTTGATTACTTCTGTGGGGATCTGGCAACATCCATCTTGCCACTTGACTCCCGGAAACTGGATTTCTTGAGCCGGTCCCTTAACCTTACTTCGCTTAATGGCAAAACCAGCTTTCAGCACTATCTGGATAATCTCTCCTTTCTCAAAGACTTCTCCTGCTGTGTTCCCCCATACAATGATGTCATCAATGTACTGTAGATGTTCAGGAGCCTCACCCTTTTCCAGTGCAGCCTGGATCAGTCCATGGCAGATGGTGGGGCTGTGTTTCCACCCCTGGGGCAGTCGGTTCCAGGTGTACTGTACGCCCTTCCAGGTGAAGGCAAACTGGGCCCTGCACTCTGCTGCCAAAGGAATGGAGAAGAAGGCATTGGCAATATCAATGGTCGCATACCACTTTACTGCCTTGGACTCCAGCTCGTACTGAAGCTCCAACATGTCCGGCACTGCAGCACTTAGTGGTGGGGTGACTTCATTCAGAGCACGGTAATCCACCATCAGTCTCCATTCTCCACTGGATTTACGCACTGGCCATATAGGGCTGTTGAAAGGTGAACGAGCCTTGCTGACCACCCCTTGGCTCTCCAGTTTACGTATCATCTCATGGATAGGAATCACAGAGTCTCTGTCGGTGCGGTATTGCCGATGGTGTACTGTTGATGTGGCAATTGGTACCTGTTCTTCAACTCTCAGTAGTCCCACAGCAGACGAGTCATCTGAGAGACCAGGCAAGGTATTCAGTTGTCTGATGTCTTCTGTCTCTACAGCAGCTATCCCAAAAGCCCAACGATATCCTTTTGGGTCTTTGAAATATCCATTTCTGAGATAGTCTATGCCGAGGATGCATGGGGCCTCTGGGCCAGTCACGATGGGGTGTTTTTGCCACCCATTCCCAGTTAAACTCACTTCGGCCTCCAATACAGTCAGCTGCTGGGACCCTCCTGTCACCCCAGAAATAGAAATGGATTCTGTTCCTACATACCTTGATGGCATCAGGGTACATTGGGCACCAGTGTCAACCAAAGCTGTATATTTTTGTGGGTCAGATGTGCCAGGCCATCGGATCCACACAGTCCAATAGATCCGATTGTCCCTTTCCTCTACCTGGCTAGAGGCAGGGCCCCCCTATTCTTGGTCATGGTACACATTGCTCTCTTCCTGTAAATATGTTCCTGAGGTCCCTTCAAGAGGATCAGTCATATCATCCTTCCTATACTGTCTGGAGTTCTGTGCCTGAGAGACTGGAGCAGCGTTGGCTCTAGATGAGCTCTTTGTGGTAGGCGTCTCTCTCTTCAGTTCATGTACCCGGGCTGCTAAGGAGGAGGTGGGTTTTCCATCCCACTTCCTCATGTCTTCTCCATGCTCCCGAAGAAAAGACCAGAGGTTACCCCGTGGAGTGTATCCTCTCTCCCTGGCTGGCGGATACCTGCTCCTAATGGCAGAGACTCTTGTTGGTTCTGGCGAGATGTGGTAAATTTCTTCCTTAAGTTCCTTTTTCAGTTTCTGATGGCCCTCTTCAATCAAACTCCGGACTTGCTCAGCCAGCCTTGTTTCCACGGATGAGACAATGGGGCAGTGACAGTGTCCTCGTAAATTCTTAGTTTATTGACCAAGACGCCCACCTTGTCCTCACCTTCCCTCCATTTCAGCGTTGCCAGGTAACGGGAGTACATCTCCGGTCCAAGCCGTGCGAATCTCAACCACATCTGCGATGTGCACTGGACATCATCTGGGCTTTTAGGAAATCTCTCGTCTTCTGAGAAAATGATCTCCAGCACAGCCAATTCCCTCAGGCATCAGATACCTTGTTCCATTGTGCTCCATTTTCCTTGGTGCACCTGGAGGTCTTCTTTACAAAGGTATCTGTCTCTCACACTTGTTAGCAGTCGCTGCCAGAGGCTGAGAGTTTGTTGGGTTCTCCCAATCCCCTGGTCAATGACGCCATCCCGGGACAGCAATCCCAGTTGCCTGGCCTCACTTCCATCCAGAATGGTGGCATTGGCTGCAGTGTCCCAGATGCGGAGCAGCCAGGTCAGGATGGATTCGTTTGTCTGGCGAGTGAATTCCCTCTGCAGGTCCCGCAGTTCACCCAGGGATAGAGAGCGGGTGATGATCTCTGGCTCTGTCTCTTCTGCTGGGTGCGAAGGTCCTGCCACATCCTCATCAGTCACTATGCGGACTGATTTGCTCTTTGATTTCTTCTTCTGAACAGGGGCAACTGCTACTGGTTTAGGTCATTCTGCTTCAGTGATGGTTTGTGTGGAGATGCTGATGGCACCTTTGGTTTCTTTCTCCTCTGTGACAGCTTGTGTAGACACTGACACTGTTGCTTTGTTTTTGGTTCCTTTCTCCTCTGTGACAGTCTGCATAGATGCGGTTCCTGTTTTCTCTGTGACAGTTTGTGTAGACACGGACGCCGTTGTTTTGCATTTGTTTCTTTTTCCCTCTTCCTTAAGGAGACGCTGCACCACCCCATGTAGTGTTTGATTTCTAAGCATGGTGCAGGCCGTGCAGAGAAGACAAAGCAGAACTAACAACATCATGCTGTCCTTGGCACCCAGAGAGAACTCAATACTTTCGAAAACTGCTGTGCCAGGCCTAAAAGACTGGAAAAAAATCATTCTTTACCCCTCCCCACAGGGGCTGGGTGCGATTGTTGAGAGCCCAGATGTAGCATTCTGGACCAGGACAAGAAAACAAAATAGAGTATATATTCCGAATGATGCTCAGTGCCTCAGAGGTTATCATACAATAAACGTAATAGACCAATAAAGCAATTTTGGTACCATACCCTGGTCTACACATGAGCATTAAGACCAGCAGATACTGCCCCATGTGTGGGAAAATGTAGAGAGCTAGGTATAAGATATATGAAAGCATGTTGAGCATCATAGCAGACAGCTGGTTTTTTCTCACTACAAAATTGTAATTCTGACTTTTCTCAGTACCTCCTGCCCCACGTTGGGCACCAAAAAATATATGCTGTCTTGAAGGCAAAACCAGCGAGAGACTCCAAGTCTGAAAAAACAATTTAATAGGAGAGAAAAAAAAAAGGTTAAATAAAATAAAACAAAACACATGCAATAGTACAAAGATCACTGACAGAGTCAGAACACAACCTGAAACCGTGGTGGTAGCAGTCCAGATGAAGTGGTCTTTTTGAAGCAGTGTTCCCACAGAAAGGTCTGGTAGCTCTTGTCCTCTGGGAATCCAGTGGGTAAGGCTGCCTGTGCTGTCCCAAATCCCAGATTATATCCAGGTGGGAATGCTTGGCTCCTCCCTCTGGGTGGAGCATCTCACAATGGGCTGATATCATTTTATGAGTCTTGTAATGGGTCCTAGATTGCCCATTAAACAGAGATAGCTCCTGGAGGGAGTTACCTATGAGTCATGCAGCAGGGCATTGATGGGCCATTAACAGAAGATAGTCTGGAGGTAGAGGGCAAGAGAAACACTGCCCAACCTAGTTTCAACATCTCATGTAGATGGTGATAGAATACATACTTTGGGCACATCTTACATTGTAACCTAGGACACTCACATATCTATGCAAGGAAACAAACATCAGGGAGTTCTTTCTTCTGCTTTTGCAGAGTTGTGAAAAATACTGGGCTGAGACCAGGCAGCAATGGCATTTACCTAAGGGGAAGTCCAGCACCTCTTAATTGATGTATTCTTTGTCCAAGCTAGAGAGCTGCTTATGGGAGTTGTGTGAGATGTTATTAATCCTCTTGTGTGTGGCAGTTACTGTAAATTATCTTTAAAGCCTTCAAGCAGAGGAAGATAAATAGGGGAGTGCTCATAAGCTGGATGTTACTGTGTTACAGTAGAACTCTACAGCTTAAACCAAACCCTGTGCTTTCCTTCCATCACTCCCATCGGATCCAGGATGCAGAAGAGAGGGGCAAAAGCTCAGGGGCATCATCACTGTAGTGCTTGGCTCCCCAGTACACAGAGAGACAAGGATGTGCCGGGGAGAGTCCAGCAAAGGGCTAGTCAGGTGATGGAGAGCTTGAGAGAACTGAGTCTGTTCAGCCTGGAGCCATCTCAGGGGGATCTTGCCCATGTGTAAAAATTCCTGACCAGATAAATGTTGGAGACCTCCTGGTGGTATCCAGTGGAAGGACAATTGGCCATGGACACAAGTGAGATAGAGGAAATTCCTATGTTTAAATAAACATTTAAAGTGTCGAGTTGGGTTTTTTTTTCCCTCTCCAAGTAGTAAAACACTAGAACAGATTCAAACAGCTGCTGCTTGAGGTGTTCCCAATTTACCCGAAATTGTTCTTGCCCTTTCTCCCTGAGGTTAGGGGTGGAGCCTGCAGGGGCAGTGAAGCAGCCAAGGCTGTGCTGTCACTGTTGTGTGTGACCACGTTCATGATGTGCTGGTGCAGGCAGCAGCTCTGCAGCTGCTGTCAGGGCTCTCCACCTGTATGGTGAGACCAGTGCTGGCCCTCACCAACAACCACGTCTTGACCTCTCTCCCTTCCAGGGTCTGGGTGTGCAGAATATATGAAGTGAAGAGGTTTTATCTTTGCTCAGTTCTCTGTGGCAGAAGAAAAAAAGCTGCATATGAAATATGAAGAAGAGGGGATTTAGAGACAGCTGGAATTGCTATTTATCTTATTTGTAGTTCTGTATCTGAAAATAGTTAATGCTGGGTGTTTCAGAAGCAGCATCTTGGTCAAATTTTCTTAAATCAGATATGAAGTTACCTTATTTTTCAGGAGGTAAACTTTGGAAGAACTTTTCAATACAAAATACAAAAATCTGGTGCCTGCTGGGTCAATATTGTCTCTTTAAGGCTGTGCTAAGGACAGCCTGGAACATCACATGGGTTCACCATTACTGATGGTTGTCGGGCAGTTGAAGAGATGGGGTCCCCATGGTTTGCATCATGAAGCCGATTTTGTTGAACACACTGCTGGTTTATATACCTTACAAGCATAACAACATCTGTCTCTTAGCAGCATTGCTTAACTATGGGCTAGTACAACTTGTATAGGCCTGTACTGTCTTGCACACAGACATACACACATACACCTTGATCTCTTCCTTCTTCAGGGTCTTGCCTTGACTTGCCAGGGCTTGTAGCCTTCTAGCTCATCTACTTCTGTAATGAGTTCAGCAGTACTTTGAATCCTGCTTCCAAGGTGTATTCCCACAGGTGGTGCCTCTTAGGTGCTACTTCACTGATTCTTTGTTCAAGGAAGAGTCTACCCAAGGTCCCTGCAAACCCTTGTATGCTCTTCCATGAAGGTGGATGCTGATGGGAACTGCCAGGATGCACCTGCTGCTGCCTTGACTTCCATCCCCAGGAGCTGGAGGAGGTGAACAAGGAGTACAGCAGCTCTGGCACGAAGGCCAGCAGTGTGTGCTCCTGCAGAGCTGAATGCCCACTCAGAGGGCGCCCTTCTGGGAAAGGCAGTGCTTGGATTTGGCACTCCTCCCGTCCCCAGGAGTTGTGCCCATGCCATCCAGGATAAGTCAGCAGAGGGCAGCCCTTTAACACCAGCACTTTGCAGCCTAATGTTGTTGTGCATTATTTGGGTTTATATTGTATTTCATTTTTATATTGGGTTTTGTAATGGTTTCTTTTGTACCACCCTGTTCCCTTGGAAAATGTATCACGAGGTTTGTCTCAGCTCCTTCTCCCCACCCATCCTCCCACACGGGAATGTAATCCAACTCTGTTCCACTCCCACCTTATCCCTGATTGGGTAGTGGCTTGTCCCTGCCTCTAGCCCCGCCCCCCCAGGAAAAAGCCCTGGGACCATGTAGAAATCTCTCTCGCTCTTGGGACCGGGATGGGGACGGGGACTGGACTGAGATCCAGACTCTGCAGGGGTAGGTTCCCAGAATAAAGCAGTGATTCCCCCAACCAAGGGCAGACTCTTTCCTTTTGCCATCGACGGATGCCTGCTCTCTCTAAAGAAAAAGGTTTGCAGCCTCCCTGGGATCATTAAGGCCCTGAAGGGAAAATTCCTTCTGGTGTGGTTTCTCTCTCAAGCTAGCCGAGGCAAAAACGGAGCACAGGCTCCGAGGGAGAGAGAGCCACTTCAGCCTAAGGACCAGTTTCTTGCTGCAATGCTGGAGCAGCCTCCCTTCACAGGCCTGGAGAAGCCAAGTGGCTGCTCAATGACAGTGCCATTGACACCTCTAGTGATGGGTGACATCGAAACAGCCATAGCTGTGGTGTCTGACCAGCTGCTCTTGCCATACCTAGCCTTGTACAGTGTTTGTATCTCCTGAGACTTCCCGATTTCCCCTGAGCACACCAGCAGTGCTGGCTGGCTGTATGTGCAGCTGAGGAGTGATGTCTGATCAAGATACCTAAGCACTTCATTTGTCCCTTGCTTTGGCAGAAGACACAAGCTTGCACAAAAATTGTGCTTAAGGGGTTCTTCACGTGTGGACCTGGGGCAGTCTGTGCCTTGGCTTTGCTATCAAGAGGGGTCAGTGTGTAGATATCATTCTAAGGCCACTTTCTGTTTTGTTTATTTATTTATTTGGGTTATTTAAAAATTTTGAAGTACTTGAAATACATTCAAACATCACAGCTGTATCTCACAGGAATTTTGAAGCTGGGAAACAGAAGATGTAATGGCATTCATAGTTTTCCTCCTGCCCGGCAAAAAAGCACATCTGGATCTGGGTAACTGAGTCTGGCAGGTTCCCTGCAGGAATGCAGGACCCTCCTCAATGCAGTGAAACACTTGGTTAATCACCTCCTTAAACTAACCACATAGGTAAATGTTTTTCTGGGACAGGCTCATGTGCAGGTGATAGAAAGGCCCACAGATAACCAGTGAAAGCAGTGAAAAATTGGCTGATAATATTAAGTGCCTTTTATCTTGGATGGCTTGAGAAGTTAAACCATAAGCCTACCACTAACCCTTCAGCACCTTTGGGAAGCTTGTGGAGTAGGTTCAGGGGTCCCCTATATATGGTTCCAGACTTTATATCAGCATCAGCTGCACTTATAGGTATTTGTCAAAAAAAAGAGATTTTTTCCTTAGTGCATCTTCTGTGCTACAGTGCTACTGCTAAGTGGGAAAGATACCACTATCAGTCTAATATGATGTCCTCTGCAAATTTTCTCTTCCTGTAGTCTGTGCTGTCCAGCAGAGCTAGGGAGCAGGTGTGGCAGGAGTGCTGTTTTGCCCAGGTTGGCTACACCTTCCAGCATGCATCCTCACTGGGAATTACAAGCTGCTGCTGCTCACTCTCTGATCAGGCAGGTGTGGGGTCAAAATGACGTTGAGGACTTCAAGGCTGTAGTCTAAACAAAAAGACAGATGAAAATTTTAGCACATTTGAATCTGAACTCACCATGGCAAGACTGAGTTGGAGAAAGTTTTGTTATCTGAGGCAGTGCAACTCCTCAGCACTTCCAGAACGCCTCTGTGTGTCCTTGAGTGCCTTTCTTATGCTGATAAACCATTACTGGCTTTTTCCTTGTGAAAAAGGAGATGAAAACTACAGTCCTTGCAGGCTTGTGTTTGTCTGTAACAGCAGTGCTGACTGCTGTTGTCTTGCCTTAACACTTTTTGTGCTTGAGACTCTTTGATGTTTAGTCTGCCTAAGAGGGAATCACAGCTTTCTGCAGGTTGTTTTCATGTGATGTGTCCTTCCCTTTGCTTTTATTTTCTTTTTCATGCTTTGCTTCAAAAAACAGCCTCGCCCGTTCACTGGTCTTCCCTGGCTGCTGAGCTCAGGTCAGTGGGATGCTGATGGCCAGCTCTTTGGATGCTGGCACCGAATCAGGCTCATAATCTTAGTCGGAGTCTTTGGCTTCTGTCTGGATAAGAAATGGAGTGTGTGCTTTAGGGAGGGTTTTATTTCTTGTCAAGTGACCAACACAGCACACTCCTCCCTGGACAAACACTGGTTCTCAGAGCTGTTCCTAATGTAGCAAATGGAAGGCAGAAATGGCTCAGGTTGTTGACCCCAGCCACTGGTGTGGGCTCTCCTGCAGTGCCCATCCCTCTCTGAGGAACCACAGGGGCCAGGGGCTCTCCCCAGCAGCCAGGATGAACAGGGCTACCCTCACTCTGTGACAAGCATCATTGTGTTACCTGTCTGTGAAAAGTGCATATTATATGGCTCTACACAAGATATTTACTATATGTATTATGTTGTTGTTGGGGGTTAAGTTTTCCTGTGGAATTTTTCCCCCCATAAGTTGCTGGGAGACTGAGTGCTGATGCTTAAGAGGGTGCTTGCCCCATACAAAGGAGGTGGATCACTTGGTTTGGTGGGGGGAGGGAAAGGCTCTTGGGAGCTGAAGGTGGGGGTTTTTGGCTGCTCTCGTTTTTTTCCGGGGAGGACGGTGGAGCAACGGCTAGCTGCGTGGAGTCCACGGTTGGTGGAGAAGTCCGGTCCTGGGAATTCTGTCATCTGCTGGAGCGCCCGGGAGTTCAGAGCTCTTTGCCTGCCCTGCTGGATCTGGTTCAGCCCGGGTCCAGCCGCCGCGGCTTCTTCAGCACTGCTCACTTTGCCTGCTGGGACGACCCACCGTTTCCAGCCATCAGCCCTGAGTTTCCACCGTTTCGGCTTGGTGCTCTTGGGGTCCCAAGAGATCAGACTGCCCGGGACTTGTGAGACAAAGCCCCTCGGGGTTCTTGGTTCTGTTTATTATTATTATAATTGCTGTTGTTGTTTGTCTGTCCTGTTATATTTACTAGTAAAGGACTGTTATTCCTTTCCCCATAGCTCTGACTGAAAAGTTTTTTTAATCTTCCAAATTATAATAACATGGAGGGAAGGAATTGGAATTCCCCATTTCTGGAGAGGCCTGCCTCTCTCTAGCAGATACCTGTCTTTTCAAACCAAGACAGTTGTACTGATTAGTAATGCTGCATTAATATTTTGATAGTATGGTAAATGTAGTTTTGTAGTTAAAATTTAGTTTTAATATACCAGCCACAGGAAAACGTAAATCTTTCAGAGAAAAAGAATTTATTACTTCTTTATCAGAAGAGACCAACTTCTCCTGCCTCGCTCAGCCGTGAAGACGCCATAGAGATTAAGGAAAAAAAGTGACATTAACCAGGGAGAATTCTTTGTTGGAATAGAATTTATGCATCATGTATGAAATGTATGAATATTCAACCAGCTATTGCTTTTAAGAGAAAATCCTTTGTTAACTGGGGTCCTTTTTCGGAGCTTTTTGCCGGAAAGGCACCCAGACATCTGTAACTTTGTTTTTATTGTCTCGTATTGTCCTAACCCTAATTGTTCAATTTTTTTTTTTTTTACTCTAATTCTATTACTATTTTTATAACCTTTTTTTACTATTAAACTTTTAAAAATTTAAAACAAGTGATTGGCATTTTTCACCCCCTCCCTTTCCTTTCCCCTTTTTCTTTTCTTGTTTTGTCTCAGGGGTTTCTGATACGTGAAAGATTTTTATTCTCCTAAAATCTCCTGTCCAACATGTGGCATATTCTCTTTCTTCTGGATTAAACAGTTCCTTTGAATTTAAAAATCCATTTAGAGCCAGAAAAATCCAATTTTCAAAAGAGCCGTATCTTGGCCAATAAACGTGGTCAGATCTTATTTCTTTCTCTGCCCATTCTATCATGCAAAATTGTATCATGTTTACCTTTTCCTTTCTTCTTGTACAAGGGTTTTTATCCTAGTTAGCTAACATAACTCCCAGACGGCTATCTTGAGCTATTTCCATTGCTAATTTTTTACTCCCTTTTTTCTTCCCTGTATCCAACTTACTGGTTTTCTGTCCCATTTTTCAAGATCTTATCTATTCGTCCCCCGCCTCTGTTTTTCACTTTCTCTTACAACCTAAATGCTACTTACTTCTAACTATGCACACACAAAAAAAACCAAAAAATCCCCATTTTCTTACAAAACTATTCAATACAATACACCTCCCTCCAAGGAGATATTGTGAATTTAAAAATAAACAATGTACATTACATATACTTCCATTCATCTACTCTCACTCACTTTTATTTCTCATTCACTTTCACACATTCTTTCACACCCTCAGGACACGAAGCGGATCCCTGTCACCAGAGAACCGAGGTCCGTGTGCCCCCCCACCTTGGGGTTGGCCTCTAGGTTTCAGTAAAGCTGGGCCTCTGGGGAGAGCCCAGAATCTGGTCGCCTCAGGTGCCCATTCACCTATGAGGCTGATTTGCGTGTCACTTACACTCTTTGACCACGGTCCCCCCTCCACATGCCCAGAGGGAAAATGGCTGATTTGTGAGTCACTTGCACTTTTTTTCCACAGCCCTCACCCACCCGGGGGAGCAATGGCCTGTTTGGGGAGTCACATACACGTTTTTGCCATAGCCCCCACCCACCCGGGGAAACAATGGCCTGTTTGCTGGTCACTTACACCTCCTGCCACAGTCCCACCCACCCGGGAAACTGAGGCAGATTTTGTGTGTGACTCACTCTCACACAACAAAACAACAATAAGGTACCTTTTACTTTCAAATCACCTATTTCAATTTTAGGTGTTACTGGCCAGTCCCGGTGTTCTTGGATATCCCCTCAATCCAGCTGTGTTGTCCAACCATAGATGCTCTTGGGCATAACCTCAATCTGGCAGAACCCTGGGTGTTACCCTGGTTTCTCTGAGTTTTTTATAGCCTTTTGAATTTTCATAAAATGGAGTCAGATCTTTAGTTAATGCACAATATTAAGAGCAGTTTTCTACCTTTTTCCCACATATGTAACATAAACAAATCCTTTGTTTTTCATTCTCTGTCCTTTGTTTGCATATTTCTAACCTGAAAACAATTGTAACTGACGGTTGGTTTAGCCACTTGGCTGAGGGGTGAAAAACCCCAGAAGCCAATCTTCTGCTAGACCCACAAATGTATAAAAAGTAAGAAATAAACAAAGAGTCTCTCTCCACCTGGACTCAGCCTTGAGCCGGATCGGAGGAACCTCTGCGCTGGAAAATCTCTCTCGGTGTGACTGCTTTGTGTGTCTCGGTAATACCCTGGGTGGTCTTGGAATATTAATCCCTCAACCCAGCCAGTTTTGATCGTAGATGCTCTCAGGGACTCTTAGCCCTCAAGCTAGCAAAGTTTTTAGGGGCCCTTTCCAAGCTTTCTTTTTCTTCTCCAATGGATTATGCCAGGAAAACCCTCGGCTTCCTCTCTCCAAGGGGTCTCACCCCTTCGCTAAGACTTCAGTCCCAGTTTCCCGGGGGGGGGGGGGGGGGGAAATTCTCTCACACTTATCACCTATCACCAGCTTCGTCTCTTTACTGGCCATTTTCGTTTTTTCGCAAAAGAACGGAAACACAGCATAGGAGACTCCACACTCATGTGGCAGGTCTGGGATAACCAGCTGCCTCTCATTCACACACATTCATCCCCCGCTTATTTGCCCCGTCCAAACCAGTACTTACCTATCTTTTGTCTTTGAGTTGTTGTCTTTGTGTACACTTTAGTCTTAGGGGCTAATTACCGTGGTTTTAGGGAACCTTTTCCCTTTTCTTTGTTTTGTTGCCTCCTTTTGTCCATCATTGTAAACTGCATCTGTCGGTCACACCAGAGGAACACAGAGCAAGGCTGCCAACTGGGCAGGGCGCGCCGTCCTCACCCTGATTCCACTGAGGCACCGGCAGCGAGGTGTTATAGCCATCCTCTGCTACCATAATTGTGAAAAATGCCAATCACTTGTTTTTAAAATTTTGAAAGTTTAATAGTAAATAAAATGGTTATAAAAATAGAATTAGAGAAATAAAAAATTGAACAATTAGGGTTAGGACAATACGAGACAATAAAAACAAAGGTACAGATGTCTGGGTGTCTTTCCGGCAAAAAGCTCCAAAAAAGGACCCCCATTAACAGAGGATTATCTCTTAAAAGCAATAGCCTGGTCCTGGTGAATATTCTTACATTTCATACACAGTGCATAAATTCCATTCAAACAAAGGATTCTCTCTGGTCAGTGTCACTTTCTTCCCCTTTAATCTCTATGGCATCTTCAGGGCTGAGCGAGGCAGGAAAAGTTGGTCTCTTCTGATAAGGAAGTAGTAAATTCTTTTTCTCTGAAAGATTTATGTATCCGGTGGCTGCTATCTCTTTGCAAGTACCCCCTTCCTCTGTTTAAAAAATATCCCACATACATAGTTTCTATTTTAACTACAAAACTACATTTACCATACTATCAAAATATTAATACAGCACTACTAATCAATACAAGATTATACATATAGTAAATACCTTGTGTTGAGCCATATCGAGGTTCCTCACTCTCAGGGTCAAATCTTGGCTAGCTCTAGACCCTGATTTTTTACCCCCGATAATGGACAGAAGGTAAAAGACAGAGGTGTTCTTTTTCTTCCTCGGGACCAAGGTCCCACAGGTTTATTGTAGAACTCACAGCCCAGGAGGAAAAGAAAG
This sequence comes from Hirundo rustica, assembly GCF_015227805.2. NCBI lineage: Eukaryota > Metazoa > Chordata > Aves > Passeriformes > Hirundinidae > Hirundo > Hirundo rustica. Next base: position 14,177,391 of record NC_053487.1, on the reverse strand, counting down.
AGGAGGAGATTTTTTTCGTGGGGATTTTTAAAACTAAGGGGGAAAGAGGCAGGGAGAGGAACCACAACCCATGGGGCGTAGGGAGGGACTGACCAGAGGATACCAGCACCAGAACTTAGAGGGGGTATAAAACATACCATGTGCAAAATATAATAAAACTATTTTTGTGTGCAAATATGATAAACCACCCAGTGCAATATAATAACAAAAATGAACTATTTAGTGCACTACAGCATCTCACCCTTTTTTTGTTAGAATAAAGTTAAAAGAATGGCGTTGGGCCTATTTCGATTCAGAATATTAATTTGTCCACCACTTGTGATTTGCGGGCCAGTTAGGCTGCTCTTGGTCCACAAATTCTCCATGGCTGACTTCTGAGGTAGTAGGGATAAAACTGTTGAGGGTTTTTAAAACTAAACAACTGAGAACTCCGAATGCTAACACAATTAAAAACAAAACAACAAAAAACAACAGAATTGTTTTAACTGTTGAAGTCCACCACCCTAAGAGTCCCCGTCCTTTGAACAGTCCGCTGAACCAGTCTTCGGATTCTTGCTTTACCTGTCCAACCAAGCTTGTCAGTTCTTTGAGGGCAGTGTGGACGTTGGGTGCTTTTGATGTTAAATTCATGCAATAGAGTCCTTCAAATTTTTGGCACTCGTGTTCATGCAGTAGCAGGAGGAAGTCTATGGCTGCACAATTTTGGAGTGTGGCCTGCCTGCTAATTTCCTCGTCCCCTAGGAGGGAGCTGATGGCAGTGGATGTCAAGTTTGCCTGTTTGACTACCCAACACTCTAGGTGGCCCAATTCACCTAGAGCTTTGGCTGCTGCAACCCATGGAAGGAAGAGGGATGAAGCAATTCTTTTTGACTTGGCCTAATGAAAAATTTCTGAATTACAATTTGGGACCAAATTGTCAATGCTTTGCTTATGAATTTCGTTGGCCGAATTGTTTCTTCGAGTCCATTCACTAATCAAGGTTTGGTTGGGTGCCAACAGGGACAAGCGCCTGATGGCACATGGCTCTCCTAAAAGCCGGGATGGGATTCCTGCCCATGCTCTATCTCCACAAATTAGGAACAGACCCCTAGGGAGGCTTTTGGGATGTGAATGGTATGGATTGTCTGCTGTAACATGGCTTAGAATATTACACCACCTTTTGGCAGTGAACTCTTCTCGATATTGTAGTATGTTGTGAAAGGCTTTAGTGTTAGACAATGGGGTAAAGATAAAGTGAATGCAGTATGGTGCTGGAGAGGAACCTAACAGCTCTAATTCTTGGGGTTCATGAGCTGCTCTGGGCAGCTTTGGTAACCACTCTTCTATGGGATTCTTAATCATTACAGCCTGCCGCTGATGGACTTCGTTTGGTCTTGTGTTGTGTGATTTGGGACCTGGGTTATGTATACTTGTGTCAAAACTGGCTGGATACTCTCCAGCTTGCAGGGGAATCCCTACCAGGCAGGTAGACATAGGGTCTCTTGCTGCTGCAGTGGACAGGCATATATTTTCTTGTTGGAGTGTCTGTGCCAGTCACCCAGATGTTTTAGCGTGGTTGAGGGACAATCCACGCAGCAGTCAGACTGCTCAGCGCGAACAGGATGAGAACATGGACAGGGCTCATGGTGAGGTTGAGTGGGAGGTAGGGTTTTTTTTCTCTAAAGGGAAAAACAAATATGTTTAAAGCATATTAAAAGTCAGAGATCTGCTGAAATTAACTAGATCTTAGGAAGGGTTTTCTCCCTTTTTCCGGCAGTGTCTTCTTTTTGAAGCAACAGCTGCTTGCTTCTCATTGTCTTCTGCTGGTGCTGGATTTTTGGGGACAGAAGGTTTTACCCACTTTTGGGGTATCCAACGTGGGCCTGAGGGGGTGGATACGCACGCATAGCCACGTCCCCAGGTCACGCACTCATAGGGACCTTTGATCTCCCAGGTTTCTGGGTCCCTAATTAGAACTGGTGGATGCTGTGACTACTTAAACTGATTGCTGCTGTTAAAGTGATGTACCAGCAGAGGACTCATATTTTCAAATGAACAATTCAGAAAATTAATTGTGAACAGGGCTTTGCAGAGTTTTTGTTGTGGTGACATCCACACTGTGGAACTGCTCTGCCTAGCCAGGACCTGTTTGAATGTTTGGTGGGCACGCTCAACCACAGATTGACCTGTGGGGGAGTGGGGGATGCCTGTTGTATGCTCCACTCCCCACTGCTGGACAAACTCTAGGAATTCCTTGCTTTTTTACACTGGGCCATTGTCAGTTTTGATTTTCCTAGGGATCCCCAGTACTGAAAAGGCTTGCACAAGATGCGGTTTGGCCTGTGCAGCCGTTTCCCCTGTGTGAGCAGAGGCATAAGCTGCGTTTGAGTAAGTGTCAATACTTACATGCACATATTTAAGGAGACCGAAACTGGGAATGTGTGTGATGTCTGTTTGCCACCCTTTGCAGCTCTCAAGACCTCGGGGGTTAGCCCCCATACCTAGTAATGGCATGGCTTGGACCTGGCAATTGGGACAGGTGGCCACTATGGCTCGAGCCTGACCCCGTGTTAGCTGGAACTGACGCATCAGGCCTGGCGCATTTTGATGGTGTTGCTGGTGACTTAGCTTTGCCTGTTGGAAAACATCTGGAAGGCGTGCCATTTCTGCTGGGGCTGCAAGGGAATCTGCCTTGCGATTACCCTCTCCGATCTCGCCTGGCAAATCGGTATGTGACTTTATGTGCATCACATAAAATGGGTGCTCTTGATGCAAAACTAAATAAATTAGTTTTTAGAGCAGCTTGAAGAGACGCTCGTTCTCGATGTCTTTGAGAACTGCCTGCTCTGCCCTGGACTCTACCCCCGCCACGTAGGCTGAGTCGGTGACCAAATTAATCGTCTCCGAGAATTTCTCAAAGGCTCTCACGACTGTGGCCAGTTCAGTGACTTGGGGCGATCCCTCCACAAACTCCACATCAACTTCCCAATGCTGAGTTTGGGGATTTCTCCAAGTCATCACCAACTTGTGGGACCCCCAGACGCGTCAGTGAACACTGTGAGAGCTTTGATCGTCCTACGGCTCCTTTTCTCAGGAGGAATGAGGTGGAACTCCTTGTTGAATGATTTGTGTGACGGAGCGTGGACTGATATTTGTCCACTGTAGCTGTCCAGGGATAACTGGAGGTTGGCGTTTCCCTGGAGCAGACACTCAAACATCTCTTTGGTCAGCCTCTTGGGAGAGTTCCTTCCCAGAAAGCTTGACTGGGAGGTGAATACACGCAAAGTCACAACCAGCCAGCTCATGCAGTCTCAACCTGGTTTTTTGGATCAGCTGAGCTATCAGCTCTTGTGGCCTTGTGATGGTCTTAGATCATTGGTGGGAGAGGAAAACCCACTCTGTTATTAAGTTTGAATCTCTCTGCCCCTTCGATCCATTGGAATATCAAACCATGCAAGTGTGGCAACTTTCCCAGAACAATGAATTGGAAAGGCAGCTCGGGTTGATAACAGTGAGCCTGCCTCTCAGTCAAAGATTTTTGTGCTTTTTTGATTGTGGTTTTTGCCTCTGGGGTCAGTTCTCTGGGAGAGATCAGCTCTCTCTCCCCCCTCAATAAATTGTTGAGGGGATCTAGGTCCTTGTTGGTGAGACCTAGACAGGGCCTGACCCAGTTCAAAGACCCACACAGGGAATGGAGATCTGCTAGGGTTTTGGGATCACTCTTGATTTCTAATTTTTGTGGAACAACGGTCCGCGCAGTGATCTTCAAGCCCAGGTACTTCCAAGGTGGCACCCTTTGAACTTTGTCTTCCTGCAGTTGGAATCCAGCAAAGGTTAAAACTTTAACCACTAGGTCAAGTGTGTGTTGGAGTATTGTGTCATTGGAGGCACACACAAGCACATCATCCATGTAATGGAGAATGATGGCTTCCCTTCTTTTGGCGCGCACCGGGGACAGCAATAAAGCCACGTACCACTGGCAGATGGAAGGACTGCATTTCATGCCCTGAGGCAGTACTTTCCAGTAGTAGTGCTTCATTGGGGCTTCTCGATTAATGGTAGGAACTGAGAATGCAAACTGTGGGGCATCTTCTGGGTGTAGTGGAATTTGGAAGAAACAGTCCTTGATCTTTAGGACAACCAATTGCCAATTTCAAGGGAGCATTGTTGGGGAAGGCATCCTTGGTTGGAGTGACCCCATGTCCTCAATTACTTTGTTTATTTCCTGGAGGTCATGGAGGAGCCTCCACTTATCCTTCCCTGGCTTCTTTATTACAAAGATTGGGGAATTCCAAGGACTGGTTGTCTCTTCTATGTGACCTTTGGCTAATTGCTCCTCTATAAGCTCCTTGAGCACCTTCATCCTTTCCTTACTGAGTGGCCACTGATTTACCCAGACTAGGGTGTCATCCAGCCACGTTAACTTTTGGGTAGGGCGCTCCACAGTGGCCGCCTCTAGAAATCCTGGGGGGTTTTAGGGATAACTAATTTGACCCCCCCACTGGGACATGGTGTCTCTCCCCCACAAGGGAGCCTTATAGTCAATGACAAACGGATGGACACTGGCATATTTTCTGTCCAGCCCCTCAACTTGCACAATGCTTTTTGAGATTTATGCCAATTGGAGCCCTCCTATACCTTGAAGTTTGCCAGCTACGGGTTGCAAGTCCCAATGTGATGGCCACATCTTTTCGGGTATAACTGTAACGTGTGATCTGGTGTCAAGTAAGCCTTCCACATGGAGATGGTCTCTCCCACGGGTCAGGTTGCATCCCATTATGGGTTTGTCCTCGCCAACCACTTCTGCCCAGTAGACATCAGGTGTTTTGTCATCTACTGGGACTCCCGCTGGAGTGGGAATGGCCTGGGTGATGATTTGCCCCTTGGCCAAATAGAAGGGTGGTTGAGGGCAATACGCCAGGAGAATGAGTTTAGGCATGTTTCCCTTAATGGTCATGGGAGCAATCTCAGTCTCCATGGGTGTGTGTGCTGTGTCCCCAATAACAAAATACTCACTGTTCAGTCCTGTGTGATCTACTGTTAAATCTCGTGATTTCTCTGGCAAGTCCACTTCAATGACTGTCCAGTGGGCAGACCTGAAAAGAAAAGCCTCTGTAGTCACAAGCTTGAAACACTCAAGAGGCTGCCAAGCTTTGTCAGACAAACATTCCTAATTTTTATCTTTTTTTCTGCCCCGCACCCAGCTTCCCTTCCTACCCTTTTTTTGTTAAGAGAGAGTCTTTTCCCACAGTGGGGCCCACTGCATTTATGTTATCGCGTGGCACGGGCTCATGCTCTGGTCCTATTTTTTTTTAATTGTTGGTAGTTCCATCTTTCTGATTCCTTTTCTTCTTCTGCTGGCTTTAGGGACAGTCCTTGGCAAAGTGTCCAGGCTTTTTACACTGGAAGCAGATGATGTGTTGAAGTTGTCCTGGTGACGTTTGTTGCCACTTCACTTCTGGTGATACAGCTGCTACAGTCTTTGGGTTGGTTAATCCAGGCTTTCTCTCTGGTGTGCTGAACAGTTCTGCTTTCTTGGTACATGATTCAATTATTTGTGCCAGTGTGGGTGAAGGGTCGTTAGGCAGTCCTAGGATTACTCTGCGGCAGGCTTTGTTGGCATTCCTCTGAGCCATCTCCTTAATTAATTCTGCCTGTGCCATTGGGTCTTGTACTTGTCTTTCTATTTGTGCTCGAAGCCAGTCGACAAACTGCAAGAAACTTTCTGAGGCACATTGCTTAATATTGACATAGCTACTAGTTATTTCAGCTGTTGGTAATTGGTTAAAAACCTTTTCTGCAACACTACAGGTTTTATCTAGAACGAATTTTGATAACACTCGAGCTTGGTCCTCAGGGTTAGTCCACTGCCCCTCACCGCACAGATGTTCATATGTGATATCACTCCCTTCTATATCCTTTGCACCCTGGGTGCTTTGCTTAAGGTCTTCTAGGAGTCCCCTCAATGATCTTTTCCAGGTTCTTTCCCAGAGATCAAACTCTGAGGGTGTAAGAAGACACTGGAAAATATCTTTGAGATCTGTTGGCACTAACTCAGCAGATGTTAAAGTTGCCCTCATCATCCCTTTAAAGATCTCACAATCTGGGCCAAATTGTATTTGGTTCTTGCATAATTCCTTCATATCTTTGTGAGAGAAGGGCTGGTAACTTCTAATTGCTCTTCTCTTCTCTTACCAGTATATGTGACAGGGGCAGCTATGGGTATAGTTTCTTTTTCTTGGTTTTGATCTTTAGGGCTTTCTGAACTGGTCCCGGTTCCATGGGAACTGGCTGGGGGCTCACTTTTCCCCCCGCCCTCTTCCCCAGCCCCATTCCCCCCTTGGGAATTGCTGGGAGGATCACACCCCCCCCCCCCCCCAGGGTCCCACCCTCATGGGAAACGTTGGGATCATTGCCCCCCTCTTTTGGCCCCACCCCCGTGGGAACTGTGGGGGGGGGTGTGGGAAACTAGCAGGATTTTTGGAGACAGACACAGAGAGGCCTGACAGTGCTGGGAAAGTTCTGTTGTTTTAGCACTGTCAAGGATGTTGAGCCTGAGAACCAGGACATTGAGCCTGAGAACCAGCTTTTTCCCTCAACAAAGTGTAAACAGGTAACTGCAAAGGAATGCTTATTGTCATGGGTTAGTACAGCTTGGTTTTTTAGTTATTGAAGAATGTAGAATAATTCTCCAGGTCAGGACCTGGGAATTGCTTTAGAAAAGACAGCGACCTATCAGAGAGTTAGTTGGAATATTGGCATCTGTTCTGACCACTGAAATTGTTAGCTGTGACTTTGGGAAGTACCATATAAAACCCCGTGAATTTCCTGTAGGTGGGTCTTTTTTCTTCTTCCTTTGGCCAGAGAGAGACAGGTAACATCGAGTTGGGCCTGCTGCTCCCCCCTTTTATGGAGGGGGAGCTGGCCTGAGGCCTGGCCGGATTCCATCGGCTCCCAGGTGAAGCGGGGGAGGGAAGGAGAAATTGCTGTTTTGCAACAGCTGCTTTCTTCAGACTTCTCTGGAGCAGTGAGAGATCTCTGCTGAGCCCCTGATAAGAGCTATGGGCACCATTTGGGCCGAAGCCACCCCAATTTACACTGAGGGGTGGGCTGAGAAGGCATTTATGATCCTGCCTGGTTTTTTGTGATTCTGGACTGCCTGAGTGCTCTGATCTCTGATGTTTCTGTGTGAATTCTTCCTCCCTCACCAGCGCGGCCTTGAACATCTAACACTACAAGCTACAGAGGGAGAGACAAAGACTCCGAGCAGATTTAACTCTTTCTTAGCAACATGAAGCTTCCAGAGCTAAGCCCTTCTCTGGGATAGTAAGAAAAGACAGAGTGAACATAAAGAACAACAGCATAAAGTCAGTAAAGCAAGAGTGAAAAGACTATTAGGACAGAGGGTTCAAGAGTTGGTTGTTCTATTCTTACTTGAGCCATGGAAATGAACTCTATATTTAGATCATTCCTTTAAATCATGGGAAAGATGTGCATTTGGGGAGATGATTGTTTAGATTTGTGTGTGGATTTCAGCAATGGTGTTTGTGATGGACTAAGTAATATCCTATAAGATGCTTGAACAGAGATAGAGATGAGAAGCCCTCTGCACCAGTGAAGAAGTGAGAAGATATCTCTGTACCTTGAAGTGAAAAATCCTTTGCCTTTGGAGTTATTCATCTTTAAAAGGTGACACCCCAGTATGCAAAAGTATAAGACCCATGACCCATAAGCAGCTTGGGAAACTGCTCCTGGGAGGGTCACAAAGGCAGGTTTCTCCGGGCGGTTGTTTTTGTGACAGTTTAAAACCCACAAGAGAACTGTTCTAGGTTGTCAGTGGGATCCATGACTCAAAAAGATACTCTTCCCCTAATGAATTGATGAAAGACTATTGTCAGATAGTAAAACTGACTGAAAATTACAAGTTTTGTCTCTTTATGTTTTTTTGTAAGAAAGTAAACCGTTTGTAAGGGGAGGGAAGAGTGTTTTTTGAAGTTTCATTCCGTTTTAGTTTTTTTTCCAACTTTCTTTTTTTTCCTATTCTTTTAGTGTATGTTAATAAAACTATTTGTTAATTTTAAGGTCAAGCCTCCTTTGTTTTTCTCCTAGTCTCTCTCCCACAGAAAGAGTAAGTACCAAGACCAAAATTTAGTGAACGTGAATCCACTACATTAATTGGTGTTTCTGCCCGGTTTGAAATTAAAACTATGACACTTATGCAGATAGCACTAGCCAATAGCTAGTAGTAAAATGCCATGTGAACAGCTTGTGCACAAGAATGATATATATATAAAAGAACCCTGTGTACCCTCAATAAATAGAGCATTCGCCATTACTTCTGTGAAGAAGGTGTTTGACTCTGGCTGTTCCCCGTGGTTTTGTTTTTGTTTTCGTTTTGTTTTTCTTTTTTTTTTCAAAATCACCTTTAATTGGTGCCCGAACAGGGACCTTGGGGTGACGACCTGGAGGAGAAATTAGCGGTGGGACGCTGAGCGGTTGGACGCTGAACTCGCCGACAGATGCAGCTGCACTGAGGTGAGGCCCTCCGGAAAATAGCGGTCAGACGCTGATCTGCCGAGAGATGCATCAGCATTGAGGCAGAAGCTCGCCATCCTTGCAAATAGAGTGCGAAGCTGAGCTGGCAAGGGGAACAGGGGGCAGTTTTCTTGAAAAAAGGTGGAAGGCTCTGAGTACTCACTTCCCTGCCCCATTGATGAGGCAAGCATGGAATGCGAATTTGCTGCCGCATTGAAGTTATTTATTATTATACTCTCTGAGAGAGGAAAAACAGTAGCAGAAAAAGTACTGAAAAGCTGATTAACTGGGCACGGAGAAATGGACATTTAACAACTCCACGGCACTGCGAAGTCAGGGAAGCACCGCGGGGCCCCTGCCATGCCCTCTGGCCGCCTCCGGCGCCCCAGCACCATCGCTGGCCGATGCCTGGCTTGGCGCTCCCGGCCCGCGGACCGCCCCCGTCCCTCCGCGGCAGTGGCTCCATCGTGCCCGCCGGCCCCGCCGCCCCGCAGCAACAGGAAGGATGAGGAGGAAGCGGCCCCCGGGAGTCCGCACCGCCCCCCCCCCCCCCCCCCCCCCCCCACCGCCACCGCCACCATGGGCCGGGGCCGGGGCCGCCGCCTCTCCTAGCGCCGCCGCTCCCACAATGCATGCGCAAAGTTCCCCCCCCCCTTTCTCGGCTGTGCCCGAAGAGACACCGGTCGACCAAGAGAGGGGAACCCGTGACCCCTGCTGTCGACCACCTTCCCCCGAAAATGTTTCGCTGCCGGACGAATTAGAGGATGATGGAGCAGTGCTTCCCCCCGGCAGAACCCCCGGCAGAACCCCCGGCAGAACCCACGATTGGTTTAAAAGAACTGACTGATAAAATTCAGGCAGTGATGCAGCGCCTGAATGAGCGAGCGCATGCAGCAACGAAGGTGCTGCTGGAAAAAGCCCAAGAACTATCTACAATAAATGCTAAAAATCAGGAGGAGCCAACATCATTCAGCTCCCAGTTAACTCCAATGCAACAACTGCTAGAACAAACTGCAGAAAGCAGCTCCCAGGCAACAGCTTTGCCTGCCCCCCCATGACTCGATGGTCGAAAATTATATGTGATGCTATACTAGAAGGACAGTGGGAACCCGCAGGACACATAGCATGTCCTGTAGCGTGTCCTGTCGTGTTCAGAGATGGCAATCCTGTGTGTGAGCAGCATGAATGGAAAATCTTGCAACAGGCAAAAAAAAAAAAAAAAAACACAGTAAAAGAGCACAGCTTGAAATCTGAAAAGTGCTCAAACAATGTTAGATTGGATTGATACTGCAGATATCAATTCTCCAGCCTGGACTGCCCCCAATCTGATCACCATCATCAAACTGTTAATAATATATTTACAACTCTGTTATTAGTATGTTACTGCTCAACAGCTTCAAAGGCAGGCACCTTCCTGGACATTCATTGCTTGTGCCTGTGGCATTCCAGTCCCTGGATGCTACAGATGGAAAACAAGCAAGAAGGACAAATAGCAGCACTCCATTAGGAGAGCTTTTTGATCATGGCTGTGATTCATTGTCCACAGTCCTTGTGGTTTTGGGAACTTGTATTGCTGTGCAGCTGGGTCACCAACCCTGACCGGATGTTCTTTTGTTGTTTTGCTGAGACATTCATGTTTTACTGTGCACACTGACAGACGTACGTCTCAAGAATGCTGCGCTTCGGCATGATTGATGTGACTAAAATACAAATCTTCATAATAATCATGCATTTACTGGCAGTGATTGGAAGATCATCTTTTTAGCAATCTCTGATTCCAAGACTGAATATTCAGGTGCAGTTGGCAAAAATGGATCCACTTTAGCAGGAACAAGTGTCCTCTCACCTTTTCTTCATATTGGCTCCGTGATTGCCTTGGCTGCAATGATCTATAAGAAATCTGCTGTGCAGCTCTGAGAGGCATCTCTGCCTTGACATTCTGACTTTTAGCTTTTGTCCGGTTGTGTCCCCGCTCCAGGTGGGAGCTGACTCCCAGCTAGCTCGGGTCAACACAGACACAAAGTTTCCAGTTCGTTTTGGCTTCTCAGCTTGGCAGCTGGACCCAAAGGTGACAGTCAACAGCAGCAGAAGAGAAAAGGCTGGCTCTCAGCTTAGCAGGTTAAAGGATGTTTATTAGCAGAGATCTCCAAGCTCCGAGGCGAGCGGCTCGGAGCTTCCAGGCTGAGAACCCCGCGGCTGAGAGAGTTTGCTCCTCCCTCCCACCCCCTATAAGCGGGGGAGGGTCCCAGGGAGGATACAAAAAAGACCACAAATCAGGGGTTTCAGAGGGTAACAAGGTGTGCCCACCCCCAAGCTTCAGACCACTAAAATCCAGAGCCAAAGGAATTTCCCCCAGGCTACCTATCACATGAAGCCCTCTGCCGGAGATTTCACAATCCGGGAGGGACCCCGGGAGTGATTGACAAGCTGCCCCAGAGAGGGGGGTTGGGGCAGAAGGGATGTTACATATCATGTGAGGTATGGGATGATTGACACAAAACACCTTATTATACAGACAACACAAAAGGGATACAGAATTGGGGATACAGTGAAACGAACCATAACATAAACTTCTTACAAAAATCTAATAAAACAGTTCTGCACCACTACAAGCTTTGTGTCTGCCAAGATCACAAATCAACTGGTGGTTGCCCACATGACCAAGAGTGAAATGTATCTATATGACACAGCATTCATAGGCCCAGCATTGCTGTTCCTTGACCAAATGTTTTAACAGCTTTATTGATAAGTATATTGTCCTCTGGATTGCCCTGATCCTGTCCCTGTTTGACCTGCTCCGATACTGTGTCAGCGTGTGCAGCCAGAATTGCTGCCCACCTGCACATCCACATGTTCCGCATCAAGGGCTGCCCCATGCCCTTGAACCATCACTAGGGATGGGAGCTGCCACAGGGGAATGGAAAAAGACTTAGGTTTCTACAGGAATGGATGAAGACTTGTAAGAGACAAATGCTAAAAGCAGATGAGACCAAAGTAATTTATAATAACCAATGTTGTATAACGTTTCTTCTTTGTTATCAGTAACACTTCTTAACTAGTCTCCTGCCTGAGAGAGTGAATTCCGAGTTCACCCTAGTCAACTCTCCATGTAGGCAACTGTTGGTACCAAGCCTGGAAAAGCATGCAGGAGACAAATGCTCTGTCTTTGTAATTACCTTGATTTTAAATTACTCTCTATATAGTGAATAGATCCCCACCAACTGGAGTTTCTAATGTAGTATAATTACAGCTACAATCTGACTTGCTTTTAATTCTAACATTTCATCATCTCTTAGTGAAATACTTGTTTAGTGTCCACTTGGAATTTATTTACTAAAGACTTGAGTTGGTGAAAACCCAGAGATATCTTACTAAGTTGTGTGGCTGCAGCAGCTGCCAAGTAAGAGCCAAGCTGGGGTGGTTTTTACTCGTGCATTGCTGACAAAGCGGTTTCATGCTGAACAGGGTCACAGTAAGCCTTCTGCACGCAGTGAACACCACAAGCCCTCTGAAGATAAAAAGCCAGATGGTCAGCTCTGGAGAAGATAAGAGGAACACTTCTGGCCAGAGCAGCTGATCTCAAATTCGTCCCAGACTGACAGATCTCCAAGGGCCCTGGAATCTGTCACTCTGAAACCTGCTGGTCAGCGATCAGGACACCTCTGAGGCAAATTCGACAACAGCTGCACCCAAGCCTTTGAGCTTTGCATCTGGACCACAATGGGTACCGAGTAAATGGTCTCGGCCAGCAAGGAAGGAAAAGAAGGAAGAAGGATCATCAAGTCCTTGCTGAGACAGCTGGTGGCTGAGGCCGCTGGTGAACAATGCCCTCCTGACCCAGACTGGGTTGTAGCATGCATTTTTGATCACCAAGGCCCCTTGGGATCATTGGAACTTTCCCAGGACTTGCATGAGTGGCAAGAAAAAGAGTGTCCTCAGTGTCAGGGCGTAATAGTTATAAAGTGAGCTGCAGAGTTTGTGGTGCACGATTTGAGAGAGAGACACCAAAGCTTTGGCATAAGGGTGGTTTGTGTGACCATTGCTATAGTGGTACCCTTGGTGCCTTTTATCAAGCAGCACAGGTAGTGTTGAGAATACCTAACCCTGTTCCTGATGATTTTGGTGGAGTAGCGGATTGGAGATTTGCACAGATAGTGTGGGCCATTAAGAAAGAGATATGGCAAGCCCGCATGGTAAAATGCTCTCGCGTGTTGCGTGCCTTTTGCTCATGGTGTCAACAAGTTTTTATCATAGGTTGGCACAATTTTGTTTTCTAGATATAGAGAAATGTAAAATGTTTTTTGTCACTGAGACACACAAAGCAGCCACATGCAGACAAGAGGTTTTGCAGAGCAAAGGTTTCTCCGTCCACCTCAAAGCTGAGACAGGGCGGAGAGAGAGCCTCTTTGTTTTATTTCTTACTTTTTATACATTTGTGGGTCTAGCAGAAGATTGGCTTCTGGGGTTTTTCACCCCTCAGCCAAGTGGCTAAACCAACTGTCAGTTACAATTGTTTTCAGGTTAGAAATATGCAAACAAAGGACAGAGAATGAAAAACAAAGGATTTTTTTATGTTACATCTGTGGGAAAAGGTAGAAAACTGCTCTTAATATTGTACAATAACTAAAAAGATCTGACTCCATTTAAGAAAATCAAAAGGCTCAGAAAAACCAGGGTAACAGTTTTTCCCTGCTCTAACCGTGGTGTGGGTTGGGGGGGGGAGGACAAGGACCTATCAGAAAGCAGGCTGGGATATTGACAACTAAGTTGACCAATGAGAAGTGTCAGTGCGACTTTGGAAGGAACATTTAAAACTGATCTGCTACTGACCGCCCACTCTCTTGTTTCAGTGATCTGCCATGAGGTAACAGGGTGGTCGGGGCCAGGCCCGGGCCCGGCCTGGGTCGGGCTCTGCTGCCCCTCTGGGCAGCCAGGCCGGGCCCGGCTGGGCTTTCAGAAGCTGATGCCTTCATGGAGAGCAGGGGGAGCCCAGGTTGGGCCCCCCATTGCCAGTTGGGTGGCTGGGCTGTGCCTGGCTGGGGGTCTGGGGGCCACTGCCTGCACGGGGAAGGCTTAGGCTGGCTGAGCCCCTTTCCCTTGCTTGCTGGCAGGGGAGAGGGGGCAGCTGCAGCTTGGCGGTGCGGGGCCATGTGCTCAGGCCACGGCAGAAGGGGCCGAAACATGGCCCAGCTTAATCACCACTAGCAGCAGAGAAAGCAAACCTGCAGCTCCATAACAACTTTGAGCTGGACTGCCTTAGATGAGACCAAGGGGTGGAAAAAAGGACCTTTACCAGCTTCCTTTATCAGCATGGCCTTGCATTTTTTTTCTTCAGCCCTGCAGCTCGGCGTGTGCACGTGGCTTTTGCAAGCCCGAGTAAACTTAACCCTTTCTTAGCAACACAGAACTTTTAAAGCACAATTCTTCCTCGAGAGAAAGAAGAAAGAAAAACAGAAAGTACATGGAACAGACACTGCATAAAGTCAGTTAGGTGAGAAGTGAAAGAACTAATAATATTGGAATAGGATTGAAGAAGTGGACATTTTTAACCGGACTCTTCTAAGGTAAATTATGAAGGAATGAACTGTTCTTTGCAGCATCTTAGTATTATTTGGGTAGAATGCTATTCTAATCAAAATTAAGGACTGGTGTAATAGAGATTTATTTGGGAACTTTGAAAACCCTCGCTCCTGTGTCAAAAAGGAGGTCTCAGCCCTTTGAGACCACAATAATTTTAGATCAGAAGAAGTATTCATAAATAGTACCCCAGATACACTGAGAAGTTCTGCAGATAGAACATCACAGTCTGCGAAAACTCCGGGCGGCAGCAGAATGTGTAACAAAGAGCACTGGACTATTTTGTCTTATAGCAAACGTCTTCATAAAAAGATCTTAGAAGGACTCTTCTCCTATGTAATGAGTAGTTATGTCTAAGTGTTGGAGTCCAGGGCATTCCTTTGGTTGCCCTGGAGGGTCAGGGACCTGGGCAGGGGGGTCTGGGACCCCAGCCCAGGGCTCAGAGAGACACTGGCTTTGATTTCTGTCCATGGGAAAAACTTCCTGCACTGAGAGAAGGTTTACATGCCACAAGAATGTGAGAAATAGTTGTTTAGCTTATCACAGAATGAGAAAATAATAGTTTTAAGTTTCTAGCATTGAAGTGAATGGGGACAAGATGGAGAATCTGGGGCGTTGTCTCCTTCTCCTTCTCCTTCTTCTTCCCTCACTCCATTGCTGCATTGACGTGGCACAAAGTAGTTAGTGAGGATTGGGTCAAAGTAAAGATGACCTTTTTAGTAATAGTGATAGACATTGGTAAGAAATAGTAAATAAGAAATACGTAGTAATTAGTATAAAAGATAAGGACAGCCCAGCTCGGGGGGAGACGTGAGGAATCCATGCAGCTGCGAACATCTTGTCGGACTCCGAGAAAATTGTAAGATAAGAAACAATAAACGAAGTATGCAACCTTGAAAAATCTAAACCTGAGAACTCCGTCTCTTCCTTCGGCTCGGCTCGGAGCTGTGCAGGGGAGCAAGGACCCTGAAACCACCTCAATGTTGGGGTAAGCCCCCGACATCTAAGTGGTGAAACTGACTGAAAACCCTAAGTTGTGTTTTTCTGTGTTGTTCAATAACAAAGTTAATAGTTTGTATGAGGAAAGAAGCATGTTTTTGAAGTTTCATTCTGTTTTAGTTTTTTCTTCCAGCTCTCTTTTTTTTCTATTCTTTTAGTGTGTGTTAATAAAACTATTTTTTGTTCATTTTTAAGCTTAAGCCTGCTTTGTTTATTTTTCTCCTAATCTCTCCCTCCCACAAAAATATTAACACTAAAACCCCTACAGTATTGCAAGATCTTCTCAATTAGCTCATCAGTTTTCTAAGAAAACTAATGTATGGGTGACATTTGCCAAAATGACTGGACAGGATTCTATTTGCCTTAGCCTGGCCAATCCCCATGACCCATTCAGAACTTGTTTAATGGGAACACCCCTTTGGAGCCGTCATGAATTTTTAAAGGTTATGTGAAAAATAAGACACTGTTGAATTTTACTGTGGCAAACAACACGGTGTGGTTGTCAGATTTCACAGTTGCCCAGGCTGATGGAGGCTGGCAGTGTAAAAATTATACAGCAACTTGATGATACGCTTACTTCACCACCTGAAGAATTAGACCTCCTTGAATGTATGAATGCCAGCTCTACAAATAGAAGTGAGGGAGGTTGGGTGTCCTTTGAGCCCCCCACAGAGCAGAGTCTAAATATACATAGCCAGAAATGGGCTGCAATAAATTCAGCTTGACTATCTAGTGGCAGTGTACACCAACAACTTTATTCCAAATGTAATTTGACTGGCAAACCAGCACGACACTTTCCACCAGGAACATTTTTGATATGTGGGGACCGCGCTTGGAATGGAGTCCCAGCCAGCCCACATGGGGGCCCATGCTATTAAGGGGAGCTTGCCCTGTTTCACCCTAACATAACCGCATTGATGACTTTAGCAAAAGTCACTCAGAGAAAGCGTGCCACACATGAGTTGGACTGTACAGACATAAAAGATCCTAAATTCTAGTCCCAAGCTAGGACAGTGTTAACATCCATGTTTATACCAGGAGCAACAGCCACCAGAGCAATGACCACGTTGAAACAGATGGCATGCTGGACAAAATCAGAATTGAATTTAGCTAGTCAAATTTTAGATGAGCTATCAGTGGATGTTACCAGTGTTAACCATGCTGTTTTGCAAAATCATGCTGCGATTGATCCTTGCTTTTAGTACATAACCAGAGGTGTGAAGAGTTTGAAGGAATGTGTTGAATGAATCTGTCCAACCATTCTGGATCAATTCACAAAAATTGCAATTAATGAAGAACAAATTACATGACTTAAAATAAAGTGATAATGTATTTAGAGATTAGTTAAGTAGCCTTAAGATTACAAGATAGCTGAAGTTTGTTACTAAACAAGTGTTTGTTATATTATTACTTATATTATTAGGATTATTAGTACTAAGTTGTGTAATGTCCTGTATTAAGAATATGTTGCATAAGACAATATCCAATGCTTAGTTTGTGCAAAAGAAAAAGGGAGAATTGTAGCAGGATTTTTGGAGACAGACACAGAGAGGCATGACAATGCTGGGAAAGTTCTGTTGTTTTAGCACTGTCAAGGACGATGAGCCTGAGAACCAGGACACTGAGCCTGAGAACCAGCTTTTTCCCTCAACAAAGTGTAAACAGGTAACTGCAAAGGAATGCTTATGCAGATAACACTAGCCAATAGCTAGTAGTAAAATGCCATGTGAACAGCTTGTGCACAAGAATGATATATGTATAAAAGAACCCTGTGTATCCTCAATAAATAGAGCATTCGCCATTACTTCTGTGAAGAAGGTGTTTGACTCTGGCTGTTCCCTGTGTTTTTGTTTTTGTTTTCATTTTGTTTTTCTTTCTTTTCAAAAATCACCTTCAGGAAACAGGAACAGGAAGGGGGGTGGAGCTGTCTGGAGAGGTGGAGCAACCATGGGAACTATGACTGCAACATTTGGAGGTGGGGTTGCAGTATGATGTCATGCAGGGCGGGAACATGGGGGAGGGGGAAGTGGTGTCTGGGGAGAGGAAGGGGTTGTGGGACCAGAAAGGGTTGGGGGAGGGGACAAGTGGGAGAAAGGGATTGTGGGAAGGAGAAGGGTAAGATGGAGGGTCTGCTGCATGGCTGCCACCCTTTTTAGTCCTGGCCATGTGGCCTCCACTATTTTGGGGATAAGGGGGTTTATTTTCAGGGTCAGCAAAACATGAAATTTTAAGTACAGCAACCGGGAAAGAGGGATACAGGGAAAGTTCTTTGTCACCCTGTGCACAGCTGCCAGAGCTGGGGTGCTGAAAGGGAAGTGGGGGGGCCAGGGGGACAGTGGCTTTCATGCCAGGCCCCCTGTGTTTCTCGGGATGCCCCACACATCTCTCCCAGCTCAGGGGCAGAAGGAATGGAAGAAGGGGTAGGAAAAACGGTGGAAGGGGGGGTTTGCTGTGGCTGTTCTTTCATATCCTTCTTATATAATTCTTTACAAATTAAAAGGAACACCGGGATAAACTGCGATGCAACTTTGTCTCCCTGTTCGACTCTGGAGGTTAATAGTCCTCCCACTTTTTCCCAGGCAGAGACAGAATTTACATTACGCTGGGTAATCTGAGGCAGATGAAAAGACAACCATTGAACAAACCGCTTCAATTTCCCCTTAGACACTTTAACATTCCCATTATTTAAGGTATCTAGGACTTGGGAATATATGCCTAATTCCTGCGCAGAGAGCTTAGAACCCATTTCATTTAAAAGCAGTCTGCGTAGTTTCAATCTACCTTCCTTTGCAGCAAAACACAAACCAAACTGAAAGCACTAAAACCAGACCTAGGAAAGAGTTCGCAGTTTCTCCTCCCCTCAGCTCTGAGGTAAGAGGAAGAAACTCATGTGTGGGGAAGCCCGCAGCTTTCAAATTTCCACTGGTAGCTACACAGATGCCGCTGCAGCACATGGCCGATGGAGCCGGGGAAACCGCAAAAACCGCGGGTCCGTGCCGCCTGCACCGGTAAAAATAGCACCCACCCGTGTTTGCCTGCGCCCCTTCCGCCACTCCTGGGAGCCGCCGCCACCCTGCATGCCCAACCCCCATCAACGTGGGGTCTCCCTTCCCTAAAGCCGGAGTTTTGTGCTTCGCAGCCCCCACGCACCTGGGGGTCACTTTGGCTGGAACTGCTGTAAAAGGAGTTCTTTGTCCTGGAACAAATTCGTTCTGGGTCTCAGATGAGTTGCTGGTCCCATCCCTCGCCGCTGTGCCATGCAAAAAACGGCAGTTGCGAGCAGGGTAGTTGACTTTCCAAAAGCTTGCAAAATCCACAAGTTAAATCCACAAGTGGAAGTCCATCTACTGCGTGGGGTCTCAAACCAAAATGGCAGGCCACCACATTGGACGCCAACTTATCAGGGTTCCTCGCTCTCGGGGTCAAATCTTGGCTAACTACATATCCTGGTGCGTTACCCAGATAATGGACAGAAGGTAAAAGACAGAGGTGCTCTTTTTCTTCCTCGGGACCATGGTCCCATAGGTTTATTGTAAAACCCAAACTCCAGGAGGAACAGAGAGAGAAACTCATGGCAGGGATTTTTAAACCAGGGGGGAAAGGGACAGGGAGAGGAACCACAACCAATGGGAAAAAACCGGGGGGGGCGGGGGGGGGGGGGGGGGGGGGGCGTAGGCAGGGACTGACTAGAGGATACCAACACCAGAACCCAGAAGGGGTACAAAACATACCATGTGCAAAATATAATAAAACTATTTTTGTGTGCAAATATGATAAACCACCCAGTGCAATATAATAACAAAAATGAACTATTTAGTGCACTACAACACTCAACAACAATGTACTTTTATTGAGTGCAATCACGGTATGCAATAGAGGGAAAGGAAGCGAGAGAGAGTGAGAGAGAGAGGGGTGGGATTATAGCTACAAATGAAGAAGAATGGAGTCCTCGTGGCAATGCCAATAGAAGTGTCTTCCTGTGGGGTGATCAGGAAATGGGGTTAAATCAAGGGGTCCCTTTTACAGTCCTTTTCAAAATGAAAGGCAACTGGCCAAAAGGTAGGGTGTTGTGATGAGGGTCTGTTGCTCTGGGAACAGGTGCAGCCGTTGGGCCCGTTTTGGCCCAGGCCAGTCCAGACTCACTTTCTGGTTTAGACAACAAGCACCAACTTGCTCAAGTCCATTGTTCTTGCACTCTGGTTCCCATGGGAAAAGCGTACCAGTCTTTGGTCTGGTGAGAACATACCTGGAGGTGAAACTTGGCAGGCATCCCACCTCAGCCAGGCCACAACTCCTGTGTTGGGGTCTCAGGGTTTCATTCTCTGTCCTTGATGATGGTCGTGAGGCAGATGAAGGATCTTCGGACCATCTCTTACACCACCCCGTGACTCATGATTGTCATCAAAACAACTCCATCAGCAGGGTTCTGTACTGTTGTTGCAAAGTCTTCAGGACTCGTCAACGTTGGTAGCATATTGTCCTGGTTTAGGGACAAATTTGGGAGAAAACCCCTGAATGGGATCCCTCAGGGAAGCAAACCCAAATGGCCCCTCCCTCCAACCGGTCCGGTAAAAAACTTCTTTGGAGAAAAGTGGAAAAAAATATTTTACTAAACAAATAAAGTGCATACAAGTATAAAGAATGAATAATATGAAACAATAAAACCTCTCCTTCTGAAGCGAGATGGCAAATTGAGAAAGTCCTTGCCGTGGGTGTAGCTCGGCTCTCTCTCAGTCTCTCATCATTCCCAGTCCCTCCGGTGCTGCTGGAAAATGCCGAGGTCCAGGCAAGGTGGGCTGCAGGTGCAAGCCCCCCAGTGCTCTCCTGGGTTTTTCAGTCCAGAGCAGGTTTAAACAGCTCCAAGAAAAAAGGAAAAAAAGAAACAGTCCAGGGAACTTCTCTGCCCTAGCTAGCTAAAACTAAATGCAAAAAGATCTCTCTCCTGCAGTCTCTCCAAGCCTCCGATGAACACCCCGTCCAGAGAAGAATGTGTAGGAGTTAGGCGGTTTTCTCAAAACAAACTCCTCGCTTCTCCTTGCTCTTAGAACCAGTCTTAAAGGCACAGAACTCAATATACAGCACAAACAGAACAGACAATTGGGGATACAAGCATCATAAAGTCACCCTAGGACATTCCACCCCTTATCCCCATATCATCAGCTTACCAAAACTAATATATATATTCTAGCTCTACACACACATATATCTATATAAAAACAATATGCAGTATACAGCTACATGCAGACAGTGGCAGTAACATTCAGCACACAATGATAATTACACTCTGTTCTCACCCAACAATCAGATCTCCCTGGGGTACACATCGTGTGGTTCCATCTTTCTGCATTACCCACCATGTGCAACCTGGTCCCTGAGCAAAGACAATCCCACGGATGGGTTCGTCTGTGCTTGAAGCAGAATTGATCCAAACTGTCTTCCCTAACAAACCTCTGACATGTACTACTGGGACTTTCTCTCCATCTACTGTATGTAGGGAATCAGATTGGGCAGGGCCTGCTCTGTTGGTGGAACCTTGGGTGTCAACTAACCAGGTGGCCTTTGCTAGATGCTGCTCCCAGTTTTTGAATGATCCCCCACCCAGTGCTTACAGGGTGGTTTTTAACAGTCCATTGTATCTTTCCACTTTCCCTGAAGCTGGTGCATGATAGGGGATATGGTACACCCACTCAATGTCATGTTCCCTAGCCCAGGTGTTGATGAGGCTGTTCTTGAAATGGGTTCCATTGTCTGACTCAATCCTCTCAGGGGTACCATGCCTCCAAAGAACTTGGTTTTGAAGGCCTAGAATGGTGTTCCGGGCCGTAGCATGAGGCACAGGGTAGGTCTCCAGCTATCCTGTGGTGGCTTCTACCATTGTGAGTACATAGTGCTTACCTTGGCATGTCTGGGGCAGTGTAATATAATCAATCTGCCAGGCTTCCCCATACTTATATTTGGACCACTGCCCACCATACCATATGGGCTTCACCTGCTTGGCCTGCTTGATTGTAGCACACAACTCACGGTCATGGATAACCTGAGAAATACTGTCCATGGTTAGATCCACCCCTCGGTCTTGTGCTCACTTATAGGTGGCATCTCTACCCTGATGACCTGAGGCATCATGGGCCCATCGAGCTAGGAACAACTCTCCCTTGTGTTGCCAATCTAAGTCTATCTTTGACACCTCTATCTTTGCAGCTTAATCTACCTGCTTGTTGTTTTGGTGCTCCTCATTAGCCCGACTCTTGGGGACATGGGCATCTACATGACAGACTTTGACAGGTAGCTTCTCTACCTGAGTGGCAATGTCCTTCCACTCATCTGCAGCCCAGATTGGTTTTCCCCTACACTGCCAGTTGGCCTTTTTCCACTTCTCCAGCCAACCCCACAGAGCATTGGCTACCATCCACGAATCAGTGTAGAGGTAGAGCTTTGGCTACTTGTCTCTTTCAGCAATGTCCAGGGCCAGTTGAACAGCTTTGAGCTCAGTGAGTTGGCTTGACCCACCTTCTCCTTCAGTGGCTTGTGCAACCTGTCGTGTGGGACTCCATACAGCTGCTTTCCACTTTCGTTTCATCCCAACAATATGACAGGAACTGTCAGTGAAAAGAGCATAGTGTGTTTCTTCTGCTGGCAGTTGG
The DNA here is from genome assembly GCF_015227805.2 of Hirundo rustica. NCBI lineage: Eukaryota > Metazoa > Chordata > Aves > Passeriformes > Hirundinidae > Hirundo > Hirundo rustica. The sequence goes on along the minus strand of NC_053487.1, from coordinate 14,155,657 downwards.
TTTTACAGTGGAGCTTCTTCAGCATGTGTCACTTGCTTCTGTTCCTCTTCATCAGTGAGACTAAAGTTTACTCCTTCAGGCCAATTTGTAATTATTTCCAAAATCCCAGGGCGATTTGGGTTTCCAATACGGGCCTGCTGTGTAATGAGGGCAATCCATTTGCTCCATGTGGTGTTGGTGGCGTGGTGGGTGGAGGGAATCTCTGCTTTGAACATCCATCCCAGCACTGGTAGTCGAGGTGCCAGCAGGAGTTGTGTTTCAGTGCCTACTACCTCTGAGTCGGCTTGGACTCCTTCAAAGGCGGCTAAGATTTCCTTCTCTGTTGGAGTGTAGTTAGCTTCAGACCCTCTGTAGCTTCGGCTCCAGAATCCCAGTGGTCGGCCCCGAGTCTCCCCAGGCACCTTCTGCCAAAGCTCCAGGACAGGCCATTGTTCCCGGCTGCTGAGTAGAGCACGTTTTTCACATCTGGTCCCGTCCTGACTGGGCCAAGGGCTACAGCATGAGCGATCTCCTGCTTGATCTGGGCAAAGGCTTGTTGCTGTTCAGGGCCCCAGTGGAAATCGTTCTTCTTGTGGGTAACCAGGTAGAGAGGGCTCACAATCTGGCTGTACTCAGGAATGTGCATTCTCCAAAAACCTATGGCGCCTTGGAAAGCTTGTGTTTCCTTCCTGTTGGTTGGTGGAGACATTGCTGTGATCCTGTTGATGACTTCGGTGGGAATCTGAAGCAGTCCATCTTGCCACTTCACTCCCAGGAACTGGATCTCTGAAGCAGGTCCCTTAACTTTGCTCTTCTTGATAGCGATGCCAGCCTTCAGGAGAATGTGGATGATCCTCTCTCCTTTCTCAAACACTTCCATTGCCGTGTTCCCCCACACAGTGATGTCATCAATGTACTGTAGATGTTCCAGAGCCTCACCCTTTTCCAGTGCAGCCTGGATCAGTCCATGGCAGATGGTGGGGCTGTGTTTCCATCCCTGGGGCAATCGGTTCCTGGTGTACTGCACTCCTCTCCATGTGAAGGCGAACTGAGGCCTGCATTCTACTGACAGCGGAATGGAGAAAAATGCATTAGCAATGTCAGTAGTGGCGTACCACTTTGCTGCCTTGGACTCCAGCTCGTACTGGAGTTCCAGCATGTCCGGCACAGCAGCGCTCAATGGTGGAGTCACTTCATTCAAGGCACAATTGTCCACAGTTAGTCTCCATTCTCTGTCAAACTTGCGCACAGGCTAGATGGGGCTGTTGAAGGGTGAGTGGGTTTTGCTGACCACACCTTGAGTCTCCAGCTCACGGATCATCTTGTGTATGGGAATCACGGCATCTCGAGTTGTTCTGTACTGTCGGCGATGCACTGTCGAAGTGGTAATTGGCACTCGTTGCTCTTCCACCTTCAGAAGACCTACAGCAGATGGGTTCTCTGATAGTCCAGGCAAGGTATTCAACTGCTTAAAACCCCCTGTCTCTACAGCTGCTATCCTGAATGTTCACTTGAATCCCTTTGGGTCTTTGAAATACCCATTTTGGAAGAAGTCTATGCCCAAAATGCATGGTGCTTCTGGGCTGTTCTTAAAATTCCCTTCCACATTGGTGAAAGGTCAAATAAATTGAACACACCATCCATCCATGATCCAGTTTCTTCCCCAAGCTTGTTCATTCCATCCTTCAATTGCCTTACGCTCTCAGGAATCGATTTTGAATGATCCGATAAATTCATACAATGCATTCCCTCAAATACTTCACATCCATGTCCATGCACTAATAACAGATAATTGTGGCTCTGTTTTGAAGAGTTGGTCATCTCACGCTGTTAACATCAGTTAACATATCACTCAGTGCACGAGAGGTAGGACGGGCGTGCTTACTCAACCAACAGCCTATTTGATCCAATTGTTTCAAGGCCGTTCCTGCTGCTGCCTGTGGCAAAAGCAGAGCTGTTATAAATCTCTGGCCTTTTTTCCATGTAATAACATTATCATCACAATTGGGACTATACTGAGTAACAGATCTTTTTCCTCTACGTTTTTGTTCTTTTATCAGTGTCATGTTGGGCGTTAGCAAAGAAAGTCTCCCAATACTGCATGGACCACCTTTGACATTTGCAGGGATGGCAGGCCAAAGTCTGTCCCCACAAATGAAAAAGATCCCTCATGGCAATTGCAATGGAACCTGGTTGGATGGTATGACTGTCATCTTTGTGTAATTACACCAAGATGTTGCATTTTTATAAATTATATGATTGTTCTCACTCTGTTTTGACCCAGAAAAAGCAAATATTATACAAAATTCCATTTCCACTGAACCAAGGATTTCCAGTTCCTGAGGTTCATAAGGAGCCTCAGGAAGAAACTTGGTCCAGACACCCCATTTATCCACTGGGTTCAAAATAAACTGCGAAAGTTTTGGAGGAACATTGTCTGGAATTGGCCATTTAACCACTGGCAAACCTACTAAACATGTTGAGAGTGGCTTCTTTGGCCTAGAATGAGTCAAACAGATGGTGTCCAAGCCTGATGCATTCGCCAGAGTTTCCCAAACATTTTCCTTTGGTTGACTCACGAGCAAAACCACAGCATTGCTTAAGGAAATTGGTAAGATAAAAAGGCACAAGTATAATACTTAATCGAACTTCATGTTCAGTGGCCTTATTTCCCATGGGAATCTCTGAAATGCAACACTACACCACATTTTCTCGCAGAAAAGAAAAAGAAACCCAAGGTTCACAGTTCTCTCATGTGGGACAAGAGATGTCGGCCATCAGTAACAGTCTCTGTGCAGTTCGTGTGTGTGTGCTTGCTTCTCTGTTCTCGGAGTTGTCAGTTTCTGTGCCTGATATGATCTTAAGTCCTTTGCTGGAATTCACCTGCGTTCTGTATCTACAGGAACACAAGCAAGCTCTTTGCCACAGGTTAATAGAGAAAGTGTACCTTGATGGAAAAATGAATAATTCTTGTTAAAAACTGAAAACAATTAGGAAAAAAATCAGATATATAACAACTAAGAATATTTCAAATGACAAGCATAATTAATGACTGTTATTAACAACACATATGAAGTTGAATGATTGTTAATTACTAAAATACTGTACCGTTGTCCCAGAATCTGCAACAGCTGAAAAAACCCTTTTCAGTGAGGACCTGGGATAACCTTTCCCGGGCGAGGTTCTCAGGTTCACTCCAAAAGTCAGTCCAGCTGTTATATTTATAATTCAAATTGTCAAGTTGAAGTGACTCATATCTAGTTTTTGGTGCAGAAAACATCTGGGCTTGTTGGTAAAAACATCCATCCAGATAGAGTCAAGAGTCTGGCCAGGACTGAAGCGCTAAACTGGAGTGATGTCCCTTAATACATTTTTAAAACAAAGCTCTTAACATTAGTAGTCATGAAATGCTTAAGCAACTGGAAAACAAAAGGAAAGATCTTGAAGTGACACGTGTCTTTTGGATAATTAGGAAAGATGTTAAGGCATATAAGAAGTTAACCATAAATATAGAAAATTAACAAATTCACAACATCAGCATTAGTCATCTTAAGAAGCTGAGATAACACCTCTCCTAAGCTATTATGTATTTATAACCTTAAGATAAAACACAAAACCCCCACTAAAATAGTTTACAACCAATAACAATCACTATGTAAAAATTATATCTTCTTCCATCCACAGACAAGCTTTTCTCTCCTCTGACTCCACCCCCTACCCTCAAATCGCCACCCTCCAACTCCGTCCCTTGTGACTCAAGCCTCCAGCCCCTCCCTGCCCCTGGTTCCCACGGTTTCCTTGCCCACAGTCCCAGTTCCCATGCTCTGGAGAGGGAGGGGGGTCCGGGAACCTGGAAGCAGGAACCGATCCCACCTTTTCTGCCACCCCTGTCACATACCGACAGTCAAAAAGGGGGGGGGTGTGTTGTCCACGGTGATTGGGACCCCTTCCCCCAACAAGCAATTCGTGATTTATGCAGAGCTCATAACAAATTTGGATGTGAAAGTGAATACTTTCGCAACCTTTTAAAAGCAAATTTAGCAGGGAATCCTATTGTGATAAACATTAACTATTTTTTGTTCACTGGAGATCAAATAACTCAAGATAACAGGAAGTTACTCTGTCACTATCTAAGCTTATAGGCAAACAGACCCTTGCCCATTCCTTCTCTACTTGCTTAATCAGCTTTAAGTTTCAGGAATTCCAGCTTACAACTACAGCCTTCATCTCTGCGACCACCGAGGGACAGAAAGAGACCCTCCCAGCAACACGTCACACATACATCATCGGAGGAAAGAAGCAAGATAAAAGCAAGACTGAAAAACCTGCCAAGGCACGGCAGTTGGTGGAGTGAGACTCCCCTGCCGTCCAGCGCTGTATTTGCCTTTGCTTTGCCTGCTGTAATGTAATAAATTCCTATTGGAACTTTTCTTCGTGTTCATAGTCTATTACAATTTGGTGCCGTGACTCGGATCCACCTGCAAGATAGGACTTTTGGTTCTGCCTGGGGGGCGCCCCGCCGATCAGTCGGCGGCCCTGGTAGACCCGATTCCTGTCTCGGTTGGACCGACGAACCTAAATTCAAAGCATTAGGCAAAGGAAGCCGGCAGACCCTATAAACTTTGTGCACAAAGGTCCAGACGAAGACGCAAGACGCGTGAGTATCTGTGTGGAAGATTCCATTCGGTCTGGGTCGGGTATCCTGGAGTGCTGCGAGTGTGTGTGTGTGTGAGAGGAAAACCGGCAGCTCGGATTTTCCAAGCGATTGTGGACCCTCAGTAGTGCGGTTCTCATTGTCTGAGAGGGCGTGAGCCACGAACAAGGGGAAGCGAGTGATTTCTGCACCACACTTGTGTGAGGGCACTCCAGAAGATGGGACAGGGGAAGAGCAGGCCCTCTACTCCCATAAAACAGATAGCCCACTGGGGTTCATATTAGACAATTGGAAACATTACCCTAACACAGGGGGTAAAGATAAAGCTAAAATGATCCATTATTGTGTGGTAGTATGGGGTGGAAAGGAGATTTCCTGGAATATTTTTTAGCCTATTTTTGGATCATCAGAAGATTGGGTGAGGCAAAAACTCAACTTGTGGGTAAACACTAAAAAATTCCTTTTAGTCTGGAAGAAAGTGAATATGCTAATGTATGAGTTACAAGACCTGGGGGTGAAGTGCTCCTGTTTCCCCTCAAAGAGGGAGGACAAAAGAAAGACAGGAGTAAAGAGGAAGAAGCCTTACTAATCCCACCTCCTTACATACCCCCTCAGAACCCCCAGATTCCGGATGCACCTCCAATGGAGCCTCAGGAAGCAGGAAGTAATCCCGAGCCCCCCGAGGAAGTGCAGGGACCCATAACCCGAGGTCGGGCTAGACAGCATAACCTATATCCCCTAAGAGAAATGCCTGTGGCGGGGGGCCAGGGACCTCACCCAGTGATAGGGTTTGTTTCAGTACCTTTGAGTTCTGGGGATGTTCGAGAATTTAAGAGGGAGATGGGGAGCCTCCTGGAAGATCCTTTGGGGGTGGCCGAGAGACTGGACCAATTTTTGGGACCCAGTATTTATACTTGGGGCGAGTTGCAAGCCATATTAAATATTCTCTTCACGGCCGAGGAAAGAAATATGATTAGACAAGCGAGGATGCAGATATGAGATTCACAACATGCACAAGGACCTTTAGCAGACACCAAGTGGCCTTTGCAGGATCCCAATTGGAATCATCAGCAGCAGGATCACAGAATCAATATGCAGGATCTGAGGGGGATAATAGTACAGGGGATCCGGGAAGCGGTGCCTAGGGGGCAGAACATCAACAAAGCATTTAATGAGAGACAGAAAAAGGAGGAGACACCTACGGATTGGCTAGAACGCTTGAGAAAAAAAAAAAAAAAAAACAAAAAACCTGTAGATGTACTCGGGCTTAGATCCTGAGACACCGTTAGAGCAAGCACTACTAAAAACACAATTAGTGGCTAAATCGTGGGAAGATATCAGAAAGAAGTTAGAAAAATTAGATAATTGGCAAGATAGAGACCTGGATGAGCTATTGAGGGAAGCACAGAAGGTATGTGTGAGAAGAGATGAAGAGAGTCACAAGAGACAAGTAAGAATGATGGTGGCAGCAGTAAGAGAAACTAGGAGAATTAATGCCCCTCCCAAAACAAGTCAAGTGGCCCAGAGAAATGGGGGAGGGGTTCTCCGGGTAGAGGAAAAGGATGGAGGCGTATGTTTCTACTGTGGGAATGAAGGACACTTTCGGAGAAACTGCAGGAAGCAGCTGAGGGATGAGAGAGTCTTCAAAGAGGACTGAAGGAGTCAAGGGCTTCATTTGCTGGGGACACAGAAACATCAGGAGCCCTTGATAAAATTAAAAATAGGTCCTCAGCAGCAAGAATTTGAGTTTTTAGTAGATACTGGAGCTGAGCAATCGACAGTCCAGGTACTACCGGAGGGATGTAAGATATCAAAAGAAACTGCTCAAGTGGTAGGGGCGAAGGGGGAGCCCTTTGAAGTCCCTGTTATTAAGAATGTACTGGTGGAATCGAGGTCCAAAATGGGGATAGGGAACCTTCTGCTAGTACCAGAAGCAGATTATAATTTGTTAGGGAGAGACTTAATTATAGAAATGGGTATTAATATAGAAGTAGTAAATGGGGAAATCAAAATAAAACTCTGTCCCTTGAGGGTAGAGGATGAAGAAAAAAATTAACTCAGAAGTATGGTACACTCCTGATAGTGTAGGAAGGTTGAATATACCCCCCTTCTCGGTAATCATTAAAGATCCAGAGACACCGATAAGGGTTAAACAGTACCCCATCTCCCCAGAGGGGGGGAGGTTGTTTGTAGATAGCTCATCACGAGTAATTAATGGAAAAAAGGTCTCTGGCTATGCAATAGTTAGGGGAGAAGGACTTGCAGTTATCGAATCAGGCCCTCTAAGTGGATCTTGGTCAGCGCAGGCCTGTGAACTTTATGCTGTACTGCGGGCATTGCAGTTGTTGAAGGATAAATCAAGTACCATCTATACTGACTCAAAATATGCCTATGGGATTATACACACTTTTGGGAAAATATGAGAAGAACGGGAGTTGATAAACTCCCAGGGAAAAAACCTGGTTCACCAGGATCTAATCAGGAAACTGCTGAAGGCCTTGAGGGGACCTAGGAAAATTGCTGTTGTTCACCTGAAAAGGGCATCAAAAGGGATTAGATTTTAAAAGCAAGGGAAATAATGCAGCAGATCAGGAAGCAAGAAGGGCTGCTTTGCAGACGTCACAATCTACCCCCCAGAAAGATCCGAAGGCTGAAAGAAAAGAGCGTGAGACTAGCAGAGGGAATTTGCAAAAGATATATAGTTTTACTATGCAGGAAGAAGAAAAGCTGAAAGGAATGGGGTTGAGAGAAGACCCAGAAGGGGAATGGCGACTTCCAGAGGATAATAGAACTGTACTGCCTAAATCCATAGCTATGGATATTATGAGGAGAATACATAGCAAAACACATTGGGGGGCACAAGCATTGGTAGATCAATTCGCCACCAAACATATGTGTATTGGGGCAGATAACTTAGCAAAGCAGGTAGTGAGGGGGTGCGTTACCTGCCTAAAAGTAAATAAAGCCAATTTAAGAAAAACCTTAATGGGGGGGACGACCTACAGCATACCGGCCATTTGCTAACATCCAACTAGACTCTACTGAGTTACCAAAGACTGGGAGGTATAAATATCTATTAGTAATAGTGGATCACCTAACCCATTATGTAGAGGCATTCCCTACGGCAAGGGCAACGGCACAAACAGTGATCAAGACCCTATTAGAGCAGATTATTCCCAGATATGGGGTCACGGAAACCATTGACTCAGACAGAGGCCCCCACTTTACATCCAAAATAAACCATGGCAATAATGGGAATACAATGGGATTATCACACCCCCTGGCACCCCCAAAGTTCGAGAAGAGTAGAAAGAATGAATGGAGAAATTAAAAAACAATTGACCAAACTCGTGATTGAGACCAAACTGTCATAGGTAAAATGCCTACCATTAGCATTGCTAATATCCGGACACAACCTAGATCGGATATGGGAATATCTCCATTTGAAATGTTGTATGGAATGCCCTACAATATAGAGGAACCGCAAGATCATCCAAAGTTGAGGGATCAAAATATGAATGTATACATTACCAGCCTAATGAAATATAAGGAAAATCTATAGAATAAGGGAAGGTTAGCTCAGAGACCCCCACTAGATTTGAAACTGCACCAGGTGCAACCAGGAGATTAAGTAATGATAAAGTCCTGGAAAGAAGCAACCTTGGCCCCACAATGGGAGGGCCCTTACCTTGTATTGCTTACTACAGATACTGCAGTCAGAACAGCAGAAAAGGGAGGGACCCATGCTAGCAGAATTAAAGGGCCAGTGAGCAAACTAACTCCTGAGTAGCAGGTAAAAAGCAATCCTAGAGACCTGAAGTTACAGATCCAGAGGAGAGATCATCAATGAATGGACACCGTGTAAAATATGCACCAGAACCACACTACACGGAGGAAAGATTAATTTGTAACTCTGATGTTAAGATAAAGTGTAGAGACCCAGAGTGCAATTGTTATCCTTTTGTTTGTTATATTTATAAAATCTGCGGGGACAGGTGGTGGAGTCATTGTAGGCGAGGAACCCCTCCTAGAGGAATTTGCAGCCCCTGTTGGGTATTGCAGCAGAACATAACTGATTAGATTCTAGAATATAAAGTTAAATATGAGGGATTAGTAGGAGAATCAGAAGAGTGGTGGAGGATTTTTGCATTAAGGATTAAACCAAAATATTATTGTTATCACCCTAATGAACCCATCCCGTTCATAGCTGAAATTGTTGACTGCACCTGCCGCACACGCCTAAAGGGAATCCGGTGTGATACACCCCTGGTTAAGTATCAGAACTGGGATTCCTATGTCAAGAGGCAACAGAGTCGCCCCCGGGGACCTCCTGAAGAATATCCCTGCTGCCGAGAAGATGGTACCCCCCGTGGCTCGAGGCAACCGAGTCGACGGGAAAGGCAGAGGGGTAAAAAGCTGTGGAGGAAAGAAACCCCAGGGTGGGACAACAAAACAATATTTGAGGAATTGCCTCAGGAATGGGAATAAGAGCAAAGACCCTGGGCAGAGAGACAGGTTGCGGTCTATGAAATGGAACAATCCTCAGATATACTCCCATTCCTATGCCCCCAATGATGCTCACCACGTGACCCAGCCGATTACTTTTCTTTTGCTAATGTTATACTTAAGAGGGATTAATGCCTTAGACAATCTACCACACCAACCCTTTAAATGGTCACTATGGCGATGGGATGACAATGAGATTTTGCAAACTGTAACTACTGTAAGAGCACCCAGTTTCAGAGTAAGATTGTGTGATCTGACCAACATAGATCATTGTGGAAAAGTACTGAACCTAATGGGATTTTACATGTGCCCAAGCTCAAATCACAGTAAAGGATATTGTAATTATCCTGGGGAATATTTTTGTGGATATTGGGGCTGTGAAACAATCGCCTCTGACTAGACACCCAGGGGAGGGCATGATAAATATTTGCAAGCAGACTTTAGACCATGTATATTTAATAAACTGATTACTATAGTGAAAAGCCGGCTGGAAGCGGCACATCTTATGCTTCTTAAGACTAAGTATGATCAGATACCTGAAGAAGAAAATTTAGAAACTTTAGAGTTAGCTAGACAAGAACTGCAAAGATACAGTGAACAAAAATAAGTAAGAACAAGAGAAATGGGGGAATTGTGATAAACATTAACTATTTTTTGTTCACTGGAGATCAAATAACTCAAGATAACAGGAAGTTACTATGTCACTATCTAAGCTTATAGGCAAACAGACCCTTGCCCATTCCTTCTCTACTTGCTTAATCAGCTTTAAGTTTCAGGAATTCCAGCTTACAACTACAGCCTTCATCTCTGCGACCACCGAGGGACAGAAAGAGACCCTCCTAGCAACACATCACACATACATCATCGGAGGAAAGAAGCAAGATAAAAGCAAGACTGAAAAACCTGCCAAGGCACGGCAGTTGGTGGAGCGAGACTCCCCTGCCGTCCAGCGCTGTATTTGCCTTTGCTTTGCCTGCTGTAATGTAATAAATTCCTATTGGAACTTTTCTTCGTGTTCATAGTCTATTACACTATTGTTCCCTTTGACTGGAGACAACTTATTTCCTGTCTCATATCATTCACAGAATTTAGACTCCGGGAAGCAGCATGGAAAAAGCGGTTAAGAGATTTACTTCCCGAGCTTTGGCAAAATCCTGAAATGGCTGTTGATAATAACAACTTGCCAAATCGATTAGAACATCTGTGTGGTGATGGTGAATGGGTCTCAGCACTCAAGCAGGCTCAGGAAATCCCTTTAGCTGTTTTGGAGCGCATTAAAGATGCTGCTTCCAACGCATTCTTTTCAATCCAGCCTGATGGGCCTTTCTAACCATACAGTAAAATAAAGCAGCTTCCATCAGAACCTTTCATAAAATTTGTAGAGCGATTAACCAGAGCTATCGAGTTACAGGTTAAGAATGAAGGAGCCCGGGAAGAGGTCCTGAAGGAAATGGCTCTGCAATGCAAACGAACAGTGCAAGGCAGCCATCCTCAGCCTGCCTATGGAACCGGCTCCAACCTTAGATGACATGCTTCAGGTGTGTGCCAGGAAAGTTCCCTTCATGACAGCTCACCAAAGCCACAGTTCCAGAGATGCATTCAGACCACCGCAAAGAGCCGCTGCTGCAGACACTGTGCCTCCTGTGCCTGTGCCACGACCACCACCCAAGAGAAGAACAACATGTCTCCTGTGCGATCAGGCTGGACATTCGGCATCTCAATGCCCTTTAAAGAGACAATTTCTGGACTTTTGGGAGACAATTTCTGGACTTTCGGGACAATGGGGGCAGGGGGTCCCAAGGGCCCAAAGGGAATTTTTCAAAAAACTAAAGGATGTGTGCCGGCTTGCCCAGCGTGCTGACATAAAAGGGGCAAGTCCAAGGCGGGGGGGAGAAAAACTGAAAAATGCAAATGTTAACCTAACTAATCCTGCTTTAACCAGTTCTGCTTTTCAGCAGAAGTCACCGGACATGACCCTTTCAGATCATGACGTGAGCAGTCCCAATCAAACCACTGAATGTCTCCTAAAGCCTTTCAGGTTGCAGCTGACAGAGTCCTTGCAACTAAGTGACACAGACTGGCATTTAGGTTCATTGGATCTGCAGGTGCCAGGCTCCGGGCAACAAGTTGGCAGTAAGTATGTCATCCTTGGGGACACCAAATACACACCGAGAGAGATCGAGATCCTTCCGGGTCTCATCTCATCAAACCCTGAACAACTCGTTCTTTGGCTGCGCTGTGTCCGCCCACCCTTGTTTCTGCCTAAGGGGCAGATAATAGCTCAAACAATTCCAGCACCTGACCCGTTCCCTGAAAAAGACATCATGAGGAACAAACACCCTGAGGTTTGCCCCACACAAGTTTTTGGGAGGGACAAACTCATAATAGGGTGTGAGGTCTGCCATGGTGGGCAAGTCATAAACATCAAAGGAGTTTTGGACACAGGGGCAGATCTAATGATCATACCAGAAAGGATATGGCCATCACATTGGGAACTGCAAAATGTGGCAGGGCACGTGCAAGGTGTAGGGGGAATGAAATTGGCAAAACAGTCAAAAAGTGTTGTGCAAATTAAGGAGCCAAACAGACAATTAGCTACACTGTGTCCATTTGTTTTAGATTATTCAGAGCCCTTGTGGGGGAGAGACCTGATGGCCCAGTGGGAGGGCACGATTGGCATCCCAGATGCCCCCCCGGTTTTTCAGGCTGTGGCCACTGAAGAGTGCCCTGCCCAGAAACTCAATTGGAAAACTGATTCACCCATCTGGGTAGAGCAGAGGGCGCTCAGTAAAGTAAAATTGAAGGCGCTTCAGGAGCTAGTAGATGAACAGCTAGCTAAAGGCCACATTGTGGAAACCACGTCTCCGTGGAATTCCCCAGTCTTTGTTTTCAAAAAGGCAAACAAAGGCAAGTGGCGGCTCCTCCACGATCTCTTTCAAATTAATAATGTCATCGAGGACATGGGTTCTCTCCAACCAGGGATGCCATCCCCAGCAATGCTTCCCCAAAATTGGAATTTGGCAATTATTGATATCAAAGATTGTTTTTTCCAGATCCCTCTGCACCCTGACGATGCCCCACGTTTCGCCTTCTCGGTCCCTACCCTCAACCGAGAAGCCCCAAGGAAAAGATACCGCTGGAAATTTCTCCCCCAAGGGATGAAAAACTCGCCATCTATTTGTCAGTGGTACCTCTCTTCCCTGCTGTCCCCAGTGCGTGCAGCTGTAGGAGAAGCCATCATCCTGCACTACATGGATGATGTGCTTGTGTGTGCCCCCAATGATGACTTACTGTCCCACATGCTTGACCTGACAATCGATTCTTTGGTTGCTGCAGGGTTTGAGCTTCAGGAGGAAAAGATTCAAAGGATGCCGCCTTGGAAGTACCTGGGTCTGGAGATTGGTAAGCGGACCATTGTGCTGCAAAAATTGGCTGTCCAAAATAACATCAAGACCTTAGCAGATATCCAGCAGTTGTGTGGGTCCTTAAATTGGGTACGATCTTGGTTAGGTCTGACCACTGAGGACCTAGATCCCCTCTTTAATCTGTTGAAAGGGGGAGAGGAGCTGAGTTCTCCTAGGACCCTCACCCAAGAGGCAATAGCAGCCCTAGAAAAGGTACAGGACTGTATGGCCACCAGACAGGCCAACAGGTGAAAATCAGACTTGCCACTTAAATTCATCATTTTAGGCAAATTGCCACACCTACACAGGATGATTTTTCAGTGGGAAAGAGTGGAAAAATCAAAAAAGGACAAAGACTGAAAGGATGCCCTCTTAATCATAGAGTGGGTTTTCCTCAGTCACCACCAGTCCAAAAGAATGACCAGGCCACAGGAACTGGTAGCAGAATTGATCTGGAAGGCCAGGACCCGGATCAGGGTGTTGGCAGGATGTGGTTTTGAGTGCATTCACATCCCAATTGAGGTAACCTCGGGCCAAATCACAAAAGCAATGTTGGAGCACCTGCTTCATCAAAATGAAGCTTTGCAGTTTGCTCTGGATAATTACACAGGTCAAATTTCAATTCATTGGCCTGCCCATAAATTATTCAGAGAACAAATTCAGTTCAAATTGTCATTAAAAAGCGTTCAGAGCAGGAGGCCCTTAAAGGCTCTGACTGTTTTTATGGATGTGTCTGGAGCATCCCACAAGTCAGTAATAAATTGGAAGTATCCTCAAACTCAGCAGTGGGAGATTTCGGGTTCGAGTGCGCGGCAAAGCCCTCCCCTTCCCCCCCGGCCGCTGCGCTGGGGGACGTTTCTGTCCCTGGGCACGGGTTCAGCTCCCCGGGGGTGGATTGGGTCCCCAGCCAGTTGGTCCCGGACGATCGGCAGATGGGCGGGGTCCTGCGGGTTTCTGCGGGTCCCGTGGAGCCTGCTGTGCCAACCCCGCCCCTCCTTGCGCCCAGGAGGTAGAAGAGCGGGGAGGAGCCACCCTCACTTGCCGCCTTCCCGGCGCCGGAGAGGGTGGAGAGTCGCTGGCCCCGCCCGCGCCTCTGCTGGAGTCTGATTCTGTGACAATTCACTTTCCGCATTGTGGCATTGCCACGAAATACCCCCTTGGGGAGGCAGAAGCCCCGGACGATGGGTCATGATTGATCTTCTGTCGGACCCGATCCCAATGGGCGTGGCTTCCGTCTCGCTCAACAAGGAGCGGGCGGCGCCCGCTGTGGGTTTCCGTGTCACCGGCGGGACTCTGCTGGGGGCAGTGCCAGCAGCTCCCGTCCCTGCGCCGCCCCCATCGGGCGTGGCGGGTAGCGCTGCTCGCAGCGCAGGGGCTGGCCCGGGCTCAAGCGGCCCTGCACTGCGTCCCGTCCCCCCCGCGGTTTCTTCCCCTCCCGCGCCGCCCGCTCCTCCCCACCCGCCGCCGGCCGAGCCTTTAGCGGCGGCGTGGGGCAGAGCCGTGGCTTCGCAGGCCACACCTCTCCCTGCATCCTGTTCCCTCCCCACACTGGGGGAAGGAAGCCCCGGGCCGGCCCCGCTCCATCCCGTGTCAGGTTCCCATGCCCTGCCTGGACTCGTGGCTGGTCCGGCCCCGCCGCCATCGCCTCCCACGAATGCCAGGGCTGCGGCAAGTGCAGGCCCTGCAGTGTTCACCTTTGGCGAAGGCGGAGACACGGCCATCGTGAGGCCAGTGCCTCCCCGGGGCAGAGAGCCCCGGGCTGATGGGTCTTCTTCAGCTGGTTTGTGGACTTTGCCCCCGTGTCAGGTGACTGTACGTCTGAGACATCATACGCGATTTTGGGGGGTTGCGAAAGCCAAAGTCGAGGAGATGGGCGATTGTGACTCTGCACATTGCCCCCTGGAGGGCGGAGATGGATTTTCTAGCCCTGCTGGTGCTGCAGAGACCATGATATCAGGCGGTGTTGAGGTGCCTCCCAGTCAGGCATCTGCCCCTGTTCCTGTGGAGTCCACGGGACGAGACTTAGCAGGTGCAACCGCCTTCCCAGGAGGTTACCAGGCTTTCCCTGTGATTTGTGGTGCAACTAATAACAGCCATCAAGCTATATCGTGGAAAGCCTTGATGGATCTCCGGGATAAGGTTGGAAAATATGGGCTGGGGTCTATTGAAGTCATGCAGGTGCTTCGAGTTTTTAATGCTGATGTACTGCCACGCTATGATATCTGGTGTGTGGCTTGTGTTCTTTTTCAGTCTGTCAAATACGACATCTTTGAATCCAAATGGACTCAGTTGGCAGGCAGAGTCATAGCGCAGAATACTGTGTTGGGTCAGCAGGATTCCAGGCATGTGATTGGAACTGATGAGCTGCTGGGTACGGGCAATTTTGCTGATCTTCACAGGCAGGTTGTCCTTGACCCTCTTGTACTCGACCAGTGCCAAAAAACGGGCATGGCAGCATTGATTCAAACCATAGAAATGGCTGCTCCGAAGGAGTCCTTTGTGACTGTTGTCCAGGGGGCTGAGGAACCCTTTCTGTGATTTGCAGAGAGGCTGACTGCCTCTGTAGAGAGGCAGGTGGAGGATCTGAATGCGAGGATGCTTTTGCTCAAACACCTTGCGAGAACTAACTCTAATGCCAATTGTAGGAGGATCATTGAAGCCCTTCCTGGTGATCCTTCTGTATCGCAAATGGCAGAGGCCTGTGCAAAGGCAGGCACCACAGGTTATAAGGTGGCTGTCGTGGCTACTGCTCTGCGGCTGGCCTGGATGGGGCCGCAGGATGGACAGTGAAAGCAGGGGAATGCTCAGGCCAGCAAGAAACAGGAAAGTGCAGAGGGTGACAACTCCCTTGGTTTTGTGTGGTCGGTGTGGAAGGCCGAATCATACCGCGAATGTCTGTAAGGCGACAGTTCACGCTAATGGTCAGCCTTTGTCGAGCTCAGGAAACGGGAAGCGGAGCGCGAAGGGGAGACGCGCTCGAACACAAGCTTCTCTCTAAGCCCCGGAGCCGATGGAGGTCTGCTTGGCCGGCTTACAGCCAGCACCTGCGGCTCAGCAGGTCTCGATGTCTGCACAGCAGCAATGGTCATCTTAGACTCTTGCGGAGTGCACAAAGTTCCCCCAGATGCCTTTGGTCCTGTGGGTGAGGGCATGAGTGCTTTTCTCACAGGGAGATCTAATGCCACCGCTCAGGGTATCATTGTGCATCTGGGACTCATTGATGCAGATTTTATGGGACAAATTTATGCCATGGTTTCCACACCCACGCCCCTGTCACTATCCCCAAAGTGACCAGACTTGCTCAACTTGTGCCTTTCAAGTCTTCTGTTCACAGAGCAGAGAACTGGTTGCGGGGAGACAGCAGCTTCGGATCCACTGGGCCGCCTCAGGTTCACTAGACTGCTGTCCTGACCAAAGACTGTCACCTTGGTTTTTCTGTGTTTTTTAAAGCCTTCTACTTGTTCATAAGATGGAGTCAGTTTCTTTAGTTTCTGCACAATATCAGGAGCAGTTTTCGCTTTTCTCACACATGGGAACATAAACAAACCTTTTGTTTTTCATTCCCTGTCCTTTGTTTACATATTTCTAACCTGAAAACAATTGTAACTGACAGCTGGTCTGGCCACTGGGCTGAGAGGTGGTAACCCCAGAAGCCAATCCACAACCAGTATAAACAACAAATGTATAAAAAGTAAGAAATAAACAGGCAGAGGCTCTCAGCCTTGGCTCTCAGCCATGGGGTCTCTCTGAGGAGCAATTCTGCCCAGCAAATCTCTTGTCTCCGTGTGATTGCTTTGCGTGCCGCAATCACAAAAGACCATGTGGTGGTGCAAAAGTTATTCTATTAGGTTTTTAAGTGTTTTATATAATTAATTTACAGTTTTTTATAAGAAGTTTTGTAAAATGGTTTGTTCCCT
Source organism: Hirundo rustica (assembly GCF_015227805.2). NCBI lineage: Eukaryota > Metazoa > Chordata > Aves > Passeriformes > Hirundinidae > Hirundo > Hirundo rustica. The sequence goes on along the minus strand of NC_053487.1, from coordinate 14,139,197 downwards.
GTACCCCCGTTCTTCCCAATGGTTCTTACCCCTTATATTGCTGTCAATCCCCTCTCTCTCTCCTTGGGCGCCCTGTCACCTCGGGACCTTTCCCCAAATTCTGGCAAGTTCCAGGGAGGGTGTCAAGTGATAGGCTGGTGCCTGGGGAATCCCCTTTCCCCTATCGCGGAGTGGTTCTCCTGTTGAATGTTTACATCCCTAGTTCCACCCTGAGTTAACCTGGTTGGTTAATCTGTTGTTAGCACCTCTTGTTCCTCCCCCGTTTAAAAGTTACCACCCAACCATTGTACGGAGTCTCTCTTGAGTAGCAGTGGTCAGGTGTGGAGCTCCAGTTTGGTCTCCCCCTAAATAAAACCCTGTTAATCCTACTCAGAGAGTCGCCTTTCTATCCGTTGCCGTGGTCGTGACTACCAACAAATCTGTCACAGGGTGTGGGGAACCAAGATACCACAGGGAGGAGAGAGCTAGTCGAACTAGCGAATCCGACCTAAAGCGCGTGTGCTGCGGTGTGGGACTGAGCTAGCCCGTGAGCCTGCGCTTCCACGCACACAGTGGACACCGCGACAAGACCATCCTGAAAAAGTGTGTACCCTGTCCATACCTGGTGCGGGTGCGACACCACCAGAGATCCACCTCTGTGGGCTCCTTGACACCGGCGCAGACATCACGATTCTCTCCCTTGCTGCTTGGCCCCTGCATTGGCCCTTGGACCCGGTGCAGACGTCTGTTGCAGGGTTGGCAGGAATGGCGCAATGCTACGTGAACCAGAGGCCTGTGATGATCACGAACCCAGGAGGACAGACAGACGTGGTTTGGCCTCATGTCACAACTGAAACTCATGTCAATCTCTGGGGGAGGGATGTTCTGGCTGCGTACGGGGTGCGCATTGGGACGGGTTTTTGATGGGGGCCACTGCGATGAAGGGCACAGAGGGTCCTATGCCTCCTATACGGTGGCTGGTGGACAAACCTGTCTGGGAGAACCAGTGGCCCCTCCCTCAAGACAAACTAGTCGCCCTTCGTGACTTGGTTCAGGAGCAGTTGGACCAGGGTCATCTGGAACCTTTTACCAGTCCCTGGAACACTCCTGTGTTCTGCATCAAGAAGAAGTCTGGGAAATGGAGGTTGTTACAAGACCTCTGGAAGGTCAGTGCTGTGATGGAAAGCATGGGGACGTTGCAGGCTGGTATGCTGCCGCCCACCATGCTTCCCACAGATTGGCTGGTCCTCATCGTGGATCTGAAGGATTGTTTCTTTACAATTCCTTTGCATCCCCATGACAGACCAAAATTTGCCTTCTCGGTGCCAGCTATCAACAATGCTGAGCCCGCACAGCGATATCAATGGAGGGTTCTTCCCCAGGGTTGTCGCAACTCGCCAGCCATATGCCAATGGTATGTGGCCCGACCCTTGTCTGGAGTTCGCAAGCAGTTTCCTGATGCTCATGTCTATCATTATATGGATGACATTTTGGTGGCTGTGCCCACCCAGGATGAGCTGCTGAGGATATAGCCTCAGATGATTAATGCTTTGCATTCTCATGGGCTGCAGGCAGCTCCAGAAAAGGTTCAGCAACAACCTCCTTGGAAATATTTGGGAGTCAAAATTTTGGAACAAACGGTCCAACACCAAGAGGTGCAATTTGTGCATTCGGTGAAGACACTGAATGATGCCCAGAAATTGGTGGGTGTCATCACCTGGTTGCATCCATATCTGGGACTGACCACGACACAACTGTCTCCTTTGTTTGATTTGTTAAAGGGAGACTGATTTGAAGTCGCCTCGCACATTGACCCCTGAGGCACATCAGGTGCTGGAGGGGGTTCAGCGAGCTGTTTCTGCTTGCTATGTTTATCGCATTGACCCCTCCGTTGGTGTCACTGTTTTCATCACCACTCCAGATTTGCATCCCACAGGCATCATTAGCCAACGGAGTGACAAATGGTCCGATTTCTTGCATGTTTTAGTGTGGTGGTGCAGAACTGTTTTATTAGGTTTTTATAAGAAGTTTATGTTATGGTTCATTTCACTGTATCCCCAATTCTGTATCCCTTTTGTGTTGTCTGTATAATAAGGTGTTTTGCGTCAGTCCTCCCACTCCTCACCTGACTTGTAACATCCCCTCTGCCTCAACCCCCCTCTCTGGGGCAGCTTGTCTATCACTTTGAGGGGCCCTCCCAGGTTGCGAAATCTCAGGGAGAGGGCTTCAGGTGATAGGCCCCCTGGGGGGAATTCCTTTAGCTTTGGATTTTAGTGGTCCAAGGCTTGGGGGTGGGCACACCTTGTTACCCCCTGAATTCCCTGATTTGTTGTTTTGTTGTGTCCTCCCTGGAACCCCTCCCCCGCTTATAGGGGGTAGGAGGGAGGAAAAAACTCTCTCAGCGTCTCAGCCGCTCAGCCTCTCAGCCGCTCAGCTCGGAGCTCTGAGCCTCTCTGCTCCTCAACTCTGGAGCTAATAAACATCTTTTAACCTGCTAAGCTGAGAGCCAGCCTTTTCTCTTCTGCTGCTGTTGGCTGTCACAACACTATCGGGTCCAGCTGCTAAGCCGGGAAGCCGAAACGAACTGGGACCTTCTGTGGCTGGGTTGACTTGAGCTAGCTGGAGGTCAGCCCCTGCCCGGTGCGGGACGGAACCAGACACATTTTAGAATGGGTCTTCCTGCCCCATCAGACGCAGAAGATGGCAACCGCATTGTTTGTGCTGATCACTCGTTTGATAATCAAATGCCGTCAACGGTGTTTGCAATTGATGGGTGCAGATCCCGCAAAGATCGTACTCCCGGTACAGCAGGAGGACTTTGACTGGAGCTTTGCAAACAATATTTCTCTGCAAAGTGTTCTGGAAAACTTTTCTGGACAGATCACTTAACATCTGCCCAGCCACAACCTATGCATGTGGCAAAATTCACAGAAATTTCTTTGCGGCCCAAAACTAGTCAGGAGCCTGTCCAAGGACCCACCGTCTGTACTGACAGTTCGGGAAGGACAGGCAAGGCCATTGTTACTTGGAGGGATGGATCTGAGTGGCAGGTTTTGGAAAGTCATGAGGATGGGTCAGCCCAATTGGTTGGACTGAGGGCTGCTGTCATGGCATTTCAAAGATTTTCCCTGGAACCTTTCAATTTGGTCATGGATTCCGCCTATATGGCCGACATAGCACAACAGTTGGATCATTCAGTGTTGAAGGAAGTCAGCAATGCAGCTTTGTTTCATTTGCTGAAGGCCCTGTGGTGTGCCATTCAGGCCCAAGTTCATCCGTACTACATTCCGCATGTAAGGAGTCATACCAATTTGCCAGGGTTTGTAGCAGAAGGTAATGCAAGGGCTGACAAGTTGGCTAACCCAGTGTGGGTAGCACCTCAGCCACGTACACTCATGCAGGCAAAGGCATCACATGGGTTTTTCCATCAGAACGCACATACCTTGCAGAAGCAGTTTCAGTTGATGCCAACTGAGGCCCGTGACATTGTCAAGTCGCACGATGACTGTCGCGCGCTTGCTGCGCCTTTGCCAGCAGGGGTAAACCCCAGAGGCCTTAGGGCCTTGGAGATTTGGCAGACTGATGTCACTCAAGTTGCCAAGTTAGGGCAGCTCAAGTATGTGCATGTCACTGTTGACACTTTCTCCTCTGCGACGTGGGCTTCTGCTCACACTGGAGGCAGGCTTTTGCCTTTCTAGGCATACCTTCTGCTGTGAAGACCGACAATGGTCCTGCTTACGCCTCACAGAAGGTGTGGCAGTTCCTGAAGTTGTGGGTGTGTCACACAAGATTGGTATCCCTCATTCTCTGACTGGTCAAGCTATTGTTGAACGCACTCCAGGAAAAATCCAGACGATAGGCAAGCTGGAGACCGTGACCAAAATGAATGTAATCAAGTTGATGAACCATCGAGTGATGACTCAGATGCAGATGACGCAAGTGATCACTCCGATGGTCCCTCCACAAGCAAACACTGAATATAGTTCATTTTTCTTTTTTGTTTTTCTTTTTTTAATGTAAAAAGGGTGAGATGTCCTATTCTTTCCATTTTTGTAGTGGAGTGGAGTTTTCTCAAGAATTGTAAAATACACAAAGTGATTGCTTTCGCATTCCTCCTTGGAGGGGGGACAATTGATGGGCTTCTAGTTTGACCAGTGGGGTCAGAGGGGTGGCAACCTCCTTCTCCAATCCCTGGTCATTGTCTAGAAACTATATAAATCGAGGTCGAAAATGAACTTCCCTTCTTTTTGCTCTGACCACTTGACATTGAGTATCATTCTTTTTGTGTCCTCTAGCAACACCATGGATGTAGCTCGGCTCTCTCTCAGTCTTTTATCAGTCCCAGTCCCTCCAGTGCTGTTGGAAAATGCTGAGGTCCAGGCCCTGGTGGGCCGCAGGTGCAAGCCCCCAGAGCTCCCCTGGGTTTTTCAGTCCAGAGCAGGTTTAAACAGTTCCCAGAAAAAAGGAAAAAAACCAGTCCAGGGAACTTGTCTGCCCTAGCTAGCTATAACTAACTAAAAGCAAAAAGATCTCTCTCCTGCAGTCTCTCCGAGCCTCAGCTGAACACACAGTCCAGAGAAGAATGTGCAGGAGTCAGGCAGTTCTCTCAAAACAAACTCTGCGCTTCTTCTTGCTCCCCCTTTGCTTCCAGAACCAGTCTTAAAGGCACAAAACTCAATATACAGCATAAACAGAACAGACTATTGGGGATACAAGCATCATAAAGTCACCCTAGGACATTACCTTTCTCTTTGTGATTGGGAAAATAATACACAACAAAATTTATATCTTGTTTTGATATTTTAGTGATAAATTATAGCTTATTAAGGCATACAGGAGTTTCTAGAATTCCACATTACTGGCAGTGTTGAACTCCCATTTCCTCTTGGTGATGAGAAAAACCTGTGTCCTAGGGTGACTTTATGATGCTTGTATCCCCAGTCGTCTGTTCTGTTTGTGCTGTATATTGAGTTCTGTGCCTTTAAGACTGGTTCTAAGAGCAAGAAGAAGCACAGGGCTTGTTTTAAGAAAACTGCCTGACTCCTACACATTCTTCTCTGGACTGAGTGTTTGGTGGAGGCTTGGAGAGACTGCAGGACAGAGATTTTTTTTGCTTTTAGTTAGTTTCAGCTAGCTAGGGCAGAGAAGTTCCCTGGACTGTTTTTCTTCCTTTTTCTTGGAACTGTTTAAACCTGCTCTGGACTGAAAAACCCAGGGGAGCACTGGGGGCTTGCACCTGCAGCCCACCGGGCCTGGACCTCAGCATTTTCCAGCCGCACCAGAGGGACTGAGACTGATAAAAGACAGAGAGAGCCAAGCTACACCCATGGCAAGAACTTTCTCAATTTACCATCTCACTCCAGAACGAGAGGTTTTATTGTTTCATATTATTCATTCTTCATACTTGTATGCACTTTGTTTGTTAAGTAAAATAGTTTTTTCCACTTTTCTCCAAAGAAGTTTTTTACCGGACCGGTTGGGAGGAGGGGCCATTTGGGTTTGCTTCCTGGACAGATCCCATTCAGGGGTTTTCTCCCAAATTTGTCCCTAAACCAGGACAATCTGTAACACCAGTTTTATGAGTTAAAAGTAAGCTGATTTTCCTCAAATTGAGAAGTATTATTAGTGTTTTAGAATTCCTGTCAAGTTCTGAAAGCTGCCCTGCAGTCATATGAAAGGAGTTAGAAACATTTGCCAGCAGGGAACAAAAGCATAAGCATGCAATGACAAATTGTTTAGCCTGGAAAATACACAGTCTAAAGTGGCGGAAGTAGTTATCTGTCATGATTAGTAATTCTGTGCAAAAAGCATTGTTCCAGTTGTTGCCCATGCTAGAAGAACAGTGAGAACTTGCAGAATACATTGATTAACCCAACACTTCTGTTAGCTGTTGGAACTTGTATATCATGAATGCAAACATAATTATTTCATGAATCATAAAGTATCCCTGTTGGGGAGGATGAAGCTAGAAAGCCCTATAAATATGACTGCTTAGATTCTGAGAATATGAAACCTGTAAGTGAGATAGAATTGAAAGCAAGTTTCAATATCTGAGATGTCCTAGCTACTGGATGTCTGGGAAAACAATTATATGACCAGCTGAAGGTTACCTGCAGATAGACCCAGAGGTCAAATGGGATGTTCTGTCTCACCCCCCAATGTATGGTTCATCCCACACCTGTAACCCTCCCCTGAAGTATCAGCTATCTGTAACCCCATTGGTCCAAGTCTTGTTCCAGCCCACCTTGAAGCCCCCTGATAAGGGGGCTGAGAGATCGAATCAGTTTCTCTTTGCCTGGCACCCTGCCCCTAGGATCTTCCTCTTGGAATTTCCTCTCCCTACATCTCCCTTCCCCCACTCCATACCTCTCCCTTCCCCCACTCCCTAGGCCTTGCCACGAGTTGCGCCTGGCAACTCTAAGCAAGGCCTCACATCCTTTATAATAAACCTCATCTTCTAAAACCTAACTTCAGAGATCTCTCGTCTACATCCATCCATACTGTCCTGGAGTCCGGTGAAGCAATATCTACATATCCCCATGAAGAGTAGAATAAGGACAACAATTAGAAATTGTAAAGAAAGCTGGTATGTTTTATTTCCACCTGGGACACATGGGGGGACATCTCCTCCAAACTGTGCATACCTGGTCAAGACAAGGTCCAGGGTTAAATACACATTAATCCCACAAACCCACACCTCCCCACCCACCCATTCCCCGCCTTCTCTCGTTTCGTATTCTAATTAGCTGTCACGCCTCCGGGTGGTCCTGAGTTGGGGTCTTGGGAGGAAGGCCGATGTCTTCCTCAGGTTGATCTTCACTTCTGGGCAGGTGCAGTGGAGGTTTGACTAATTTTCAGGTCACTTTGCCCTTGCCAAAGATCAGAAACTTGATTTTGCTGGATTCAAGCCACAAAGTTATGCTTAATGTTTTTTACAAATACCCAGGTCCTGCTTTGCTGAGTTTTAGCATTATACATCTTACCTATATGAATTTACTTAGTACCTACCTAACAACCAAGCTTAATAGCTAATCTTCTATGTGTTCTCAGTACAAGCTGTTTCTTTACTTCTACAAAATCAGCAAAAGCTGCTTCTAAAATCCTGTATTTTCATATCTATAAACGTCCTCCATATCACCTATGCTAGCACTTCAAACCTCAATGCTGCTGTACAGACATAAAAAAAAAAAAAAAAAGAGAGAGATTGATGGGAATGATAACAAACACCTTACTGTAGTGCATTTTGGAAATGTATCGGATTGAAAGAAAGTATTGGATTTTGCTTTTTTCCTCTGACATCTGTTGGAAGCACTTCCTGACTTGCACTGCTTCACTTTTTGCCTAACAGCGAGAAAGAATTACATCTTGCTTTTTTTTCCCCATGTCTTGGTTTGAAAGACAGGTATCTGCTAGGGAGAGGCAGGGCCTCTCTAGGAATGGGGAATTCCAATCCCTTCCCTCCAAGTTATTATAATTTAGAAGATTAAAGAGGCTTTTCAGTCAGAGCTATGGGGAAAGGAATAACAGTCCTTTACTAGTAAATATAACAGGACAAACAAACAACAACAGCAATAATAATAATAATAAACAGAACCAAGAACCCCGAGGAGCTTTGTCTCACAAGCCTCGGGCAGTCTGATCTCTTGGGACCCTGAGAGCACCAAGCCAAAAAGATGGAAAACTCTGGGGCTGATGACTGGAAACGGTGGGTTGTCCCAGCAGGCAGGGGGGTGTTCCGGCAGGCAAAATGAGCAGTGCTGGAGAAGCTGCGATGGTGGGACAGGGCTGACCCAGCTCCAGCAGGGCAGGCGAGGAGCTCTGAATTCCTGGGCACTCCGGCAGATGATGGATGGTGGTAGAATTCCCAGGACCAGACCCTCTGTTAATAGTGGACTCCTCACCCAGCCAGCAGTCGCCTGACCATCCTCTCCCAAGCCCAGAGCAGAAGAAAAAAACAACCCCAGCTCCCAGAGCCCCTGAGCCTTTCCCTCCGCCCCCCCAAACTAAGTGATCTACTTCTTTTGTGTGGGTCAAGTACCCTTTAAGCATCAGTATTTAGTCTCTTTGCAACTTATGGGGGGGAAAAATTCTATAGGAAAACTTAACCCCCAACACCCCACAACTGTAAAAGCTATAAAAAAAGCCAAACTTTAGAAAAGACACAATGAAGATACAAATCTGACGTTACAAAAACATGTATAACTGAGACTTTGGACTTACTGAAAATCTATAACTCAAACTTCAAATTCCTACCCCTCTCTGGACTGCCTCATAATGTGTGTAGGAAATCAAGATAAAAGCAATTTAGAGAAATAATACAACTAAAATATTGAGTTGCTTCACTCTTCTTTATAAATTTGAATTTCAAAGAGATCAAGCAAGGAAAGACTTTACAGGAAAACTCCTGTATTAAAAATGAAATCTGTTGTGAAAGAATACCTGAATTACCAAAGTGTCGCAGTGTCCAGAAATCGCACTGACCAGCGCAGCCACAGGCTAGCTCAGTGTCTCACTGCGGCAACGTGGTAAGGTCGGAGCGACAGGCTAAGCGCGCCACTTCCTCCCTGTGGGAACTTGGATCCCACCGCCAGCGATGGGCACGTAGATGACGTAAGCGACCCCGGCAGCTAAGTGAAAGGCAGACTCTCCCGAGCAGGATGTAACGTAGGTTTATTGAGGCAGAGGGAGCGCAGGGCTCTGCACGCTGCAACCTGCTGCCCAGGAGAGACCCCGAGGGCAGGCGCGCAGCAGTTTTTAAGGGGGGGGTGGAAACGGGGGTGGCGACAACCGCTCAGCCAGTCACAGGAATCGGGGGGTTAACTGGGGGTGTGAACCATAGAACTGGGGACCAACTACAAAATGATGGGAGGGGGTCTCCAGGGCCCCAGCCTATCACTCGACACCCCTCCCGGAGTTTTCTAGAAGCCAGGGAAGGGTCTCCGAGTGACAGACAGGGCGACCACGAGGAGATAGGGGGGGGATTGACAGCGACAGGTGCAGGGAAGGAATGAATGACAGAAAACGTCTGGTTATACAGTAGACTAAACAACCAATGCAGAACACAGGGGTATACAGTGGACTCAACCATTATAAAAATAACTTAAAAATCTTACAAAAATAACTTAATAACTTAATAAAAACAATTCTCACACCACCACACCAAAGAAATGTCTTGATTGTGTCCTGCACCAAGTTCAGTCACAACCTGCAGTCTGCCCCTACTCCCAAATGGATCTCTACTTCAGCTAAGGAAAAACACTCTCTGATCTTTTGATAGTGATGTTTTATTATAACATATGAAGAAATGAAGAAATTAAGAAATCTATTTTTAAAATAGCTATTCCTCTAAATCTGAAATTCTGCTTCACTGATTTTTGCTGGAGGAAAAACATAATAAACTCCAAAATTACTTTGGAGGAAATGACAAGTTCCACTGCTATTTATTTTTTGAGTGAAATCCTTTGAGGTAAGGGAGGACTTAGGGCTGGGACAGGCAGACTGCAGCTGGTAAAGGTTGTTATTTATCACTGCCTATGTTCCCAAGGAAGGCTTCCAAAACAATTTAGTCAACTGAAGATGATGCAGTCTGTTAGGAAAATTAATCCATGAACTCCAGAGGTTTATGTCCAAAAAGGAGACAGAGGAGTCCTTTTACTTTATTCGAATAAAGGGAGAGGCCATGGGGCATTTCCCCTGGGGTCTCTCAGTTTTTCGGAGGACGCAGCCTCCTTTTTATCCTAATTTCCCGGCCACATTTCCCTCTCTCTTTCCCCATTGGCTAAGGTACTTGAGAGGTACAGACTTCCCAAAATGCCTAAGATTCCCCTTTTAATGTATAACCCCCCGAATTTTTAATTTTTATGGGATTTATGGGTTTTTCCCCATTGTTGCTTTCATTTTTCAATATTCAATTTCATTTACAAACAAACCTACAGTTTGTTTGTAAAGGCAAGTATCTTCTTTTCCATTCATCAATCAATAGAATCCTTCCCATTGTTTCTCTTATCTCTCAGTGCTAGTTTTACCTACCAGCAGACCCAGGGCTTGTTTGTAAAGACAAATCTTGTCATTCCTCTCAATCCCTCCTCTTTTATTTTTTTAATAATTGTCTTTACAAACTTTAGTTATCATTGACTTAATTTTTTGTTCTTGGGTCTTTTTTGGTTTTGCAATTATTTGCAGTGACATCACTTTCTGTCCTTTTGTAGCCATCTCTGGATCAGTAGGCATGGCTGCTACCTGCATCCCTTTGATCACGTTGAATAAGTTGTACTAAGAAAGGGATCATGCATGGTAAAAAGATAAGAGTTGCTACCACACATAAGAGGAAGAAAAGCATTTGTTTAACCCATAGTCCACCAGGTAACCACGAAAACATGTCCCATTCCCATCCTTTCCACGTTTGGACCAGTACATGAGCTAACTTTCTTATTTCTTTTGTTAATTGTTTCACCACTTTTCCATTGTCATCTATTTGCAAACAGCAGTTTGAGTCATTTAATTTGCCACACACTCCTCCTTCTTCTGCTAATAAATAATCTAATACCATTTGATGTTGGAATATTGCATTTCTCATCTGAGTAGATTGGTCAGCAAGAAGGTCAAGAGCTGTAGCTGGCTGGTTCATTATTACTTCAAAGACAGCTTGCAACCTAATTATCTGATTTAAATTATAAATGGGTTCTCTGGCACCTGATATTAATTCATTAGGATTCCATGTGGCTGGTCCATAGTGTTGTATGATTCGTTCAGGTGGCCATTCATCCTTTCCCCACTTTTGGGTGCTCCCTCCCACCAGGGATGTATCAATTGACCACTTTTCTCTAATTAGATCATCATATACTTTGATTCCTAATTGATTTCCCTGAACTTGTGGTAGTAGAAAGGACAATGGTCTAATATACCCCACATAACATATCCCTGACCAGTATGGGGGTAGCCTGCGGTAAGCATACTGGCCACAAATCCAGTAATGCCATCTTAAAGCCCAGGTCCCATTGGCAAAGGGACCTTTCCAATTTTCATCATCAATTGGTGGGTCAAAGTAAAGCTTATTTCCTGGGCCTAGTGGTCCCCCAACAATAGTTGCCCTGCCATAAGCATCACAGTATTTGCACGCCCAAGCTCTCACATGAGGTTTCCACCTGCAGTTATATCCCAGATCTGTTTTATTGGATCCAGACCAGAACCTATAAAAAAGAGTCTGAGTTTCATTCCGGTGCTGCCACTTCCACTGATAGTCACAGACCACATGTGTCCTACTTGTGGAATAATCTCTGGCGCAGCTTAAAAATAAAGGGTCAAAAACCCTATCCTTTCCCACTGCTTTACAGCCTTCAAAATCCTTTTGGTGATTATGGAAGGAACACCTTACCCAGCTACCATTAGTGAGCTTAACATGTGTTTGATTCCATCTGCCTTGATATCTGGAACAATCATAAGGAGGGCAGTTGGGGGTCCAACAATCTAAACCCAAAGATAAGGTCCAGTCACAGACACTTTTTTCCACATATACGCCTCCTGTTCTATTTAGACAATAAATGCCTCTTTGAGAAGAATGAAGCTGCCATGGACTTCCTTCTTCATCCCAAAATCCTGTTCCATTATGGACCTCACTCAGGGTGCTAACCCACCATTTAGGTTTGACTGGGCTGGCCACCCATGGCCAGTCTTCAGACCCCCCTGGCCCTCCGCAGACCCAACAATTGCTGAGGTTAAAGGTTTTTGCTACTTCTTCTCCTAAGGTTAAAAAATTATTTTCCCACATTTGACCCCAACCTAACTGGCAATATAAAGGTAAGGTTATTAAGAGAAATATTCTAATGGTGTAATCTAATCTCCTAACCTAATTTTCACTTTCATGTTGTCCTCCACACCACCTGTGGCATGCGAAGGCACAGAAACAGCTTAACATAAAGAAAACAATGACAGCGAGGATTGGCCCTCAGTGACTGGAGATCTGAGAGGAGGGATGCCCACACAAACTATTTCAGCAGGCAGTCTGTGGGTAGGCACACGAGGCTTCCCCCAATGTCGACGCACAGGCTACTGCTCCAGTCCACTCCTGCAGAGTGTCAGTCGTGGCTTCCCGTCCTTCTCTTCCAGCTGAGATGTCTAAATCTCCGGGGTGGGTCCACCCGTGTTCTGCTGTCTTGATGGCTGTTTCTGTGGTCAGTGTGATATGTAATATAAAGTTAATTCGCATTTGGTCTGGATTAAACTTTGTAAAATATAAAATGTACTTGGGATTTGAAAAGCGGAATGTGAGGGGGACACGGAGGATTGAGAAACAAGGGGGGGGGGGGGGGGGTTCTGCCGGGAAACCATCAGAACACTTGTTTACTCAGTGAATAGAAGAAGTGACCAGATAAGACGTGTCCCCCCTGGAGATGAACCTGCTAACGACGCAGCGATCAACACAAGATAGGTATCTTATCTGCTCCAGCCGAGTTTTACATCTCCAAACACCACTCCTGAGAAAGCAATCAAGACACTGTTCCACCCCAGGAAAACTATTCAACTGACCGGGGACATGGACATGAATATCTGATGAAGCAAAAAGGGACACGAGACGTAAGGTAGCTTCTCATCCTTAGCAAAAGACTGTATAAAAGCCAGAAGCTCGAGACACACTTTGTGAACAGGGTAGTAATCTTAAGGCTACTTAACTAATCTCTAAGTACATTATCACTTTCTTTTAAATCATGTAATTTGTTCTTCATTAATTGCAATTTTTGTGAATTGATCCAGAATGGTCTGACAGGTTCATGCAACACATTCCTTCAAACTCTTCACACCTTTGGTTATGTACTAAAAACAAAAACCAATTGCAGCACTGTTGGGAAGGATGAAGCCAGAAAGCCCTATAAAAATGATTGCTTAGATTCTGAGAATGTGAAACCTGTAACTGAGATAGAATTGAAAGTAAGTTTTGATGTTTGAGATGTCCTAGCTGCTGGATGCCTAGGAAAACAACCCCCAATGTATGATTTATCCCACACTTGTAACACCCCCCTGAAGTATCAAGTATCTGTAACCCCATTGGCACAACCCTGTTACAGCCCACCTCGAGACCCCTTATCAGGAGGCTGCGAGAGTGGGCCGCCCTTCTGTTTCTTCTGTTTCTTCTGTCCCTTCTGTTTCTTCTGTTCTCTCTGTTCCTTCTGTTTCTTCTCTCCTCTTGTCTCTTTGTTTACCTCTTGCATCTTGCTCTTGGAATTTCCTTATCTCTCACTACCCCCACCTTCCAAGGCCATGCTACAGCTGCGCCTGGCGGCTCTGAGCAAGGCCTCCCATCTTATACAATAAACCCCTTCTTCTAAAACCTAACTTCAGAGATCTCTCGTCTACATTCATCTACACCGTCCTGGAGTCCTCAGCAGCAGCAAGAGGCATATTGCTACACAGCACGGTTTTGCAAACAGCATGGTTAATACTGGTAACATCCACTGATAGCTCATCTAAAATTTGGCTAGTCAAATTCAATTCTGATTTCGTCCAGCATGCCATCTGCTTCAATGTGGTCATTGCTCTAGCAGCTGTTGCTCCTGGTACAAACATGGATGTTAACACTGTCCTAGCATAGGACTAGAATTTTAAGGTTTTTTATGTCTATACCATGAGCTAATTGAGGGGATCCTGCAACACTTGTTGACACCATGAGCAAAAGGCACACAACACGCAAGAACGTCTTACCATGCGGACCTACCATATCTCTCTCTTAATGGCCCACACTGTCTGCGCAAATCTCCAATCTGCTACTCCACCAAAATCATCAGGAACAGGGTTAGGTATTCTCAACACTACCTGTGCTGCTTGATAAAAGGCACCAAGGGTACCACTATAGCAATGGTCACACAAACCACCCTTATGCCAAAGCTTTGGTGTCTCTCTCTCAAATCGTGCACCACAAACTCTGCAGCTCACTTTATAACTATTACGCCCTGACACTGAGGACACTCTTTTTCTTGCCACTCATGCAAGTCCTGGGAAAGTTCCAATGATCCCAAGGGGCCTTGGTGATCAAAAATGCATGCTACAACCCAGTCTGGGTCAGGAGGGCATTGTTCACCAGCGGCCTCAGCCACCAGCTGTCTCAGCAAGGACTTGATGATCCTTCTTCCTTCTTTTCCTTCCTTGCTGGCCGAGTCCATTTACTCGGTACCCATTGTGGTCCAGATGCAAAGCTCAAAGGCTTGGGTGCAGCTGTTGTCGAATTTGCCTCAGAGGTGTCCTGATCGCTGACCAGCAGGTTTCAGAGTGACAGATTCCAGGGCCCTTGGAGATCTGTCAGTCTGGGACGAATTTGAGATCAGCTGCTCTGGCCAGAAGTGTTCCTCTTATCTTCTCCAGAGCTGACCATCTGGCTTTTTATCTTCAGAGGGCTTGTGGTGTTCACTGCATGCAGAAGGCTTACTGTGATCCTGTTCAGCATGAAACCGCTTTGTCAGCAATGCACGAGTAAAAACCACCCCAGCTTGGCTCTTACTTGGCAGCTGCTGCAGCCACACAACTTAGTAAGATATCTCTGGGTTTTCACCAACTCAAGTCTTTAGTAAATAAATTCCAAGTGGACACTAAACAAGTATTTCACTAAGAGATGATGAAATGTTAGAATTAAAAGCAAGTCAGATTGTAGCTGTAATTATACTACATTAGAAACTCCAGTTGGTGGGGATCTATTCACTATATAGAGAGAAATTAGTGTCCTGGAAAAAGGAAAAAAAAGTCTAGGGAACTTCTCTGCCCTAGCTAGCTGAAACTAACTAAAAGGAAAAAAAATCTCTGTCCTGCAGTCTCTCCAAGCCTCCGCCGAACACACTGTCTGGAGCAGAAGAATGTGTAGGAGTCAGGCAGTTTTCTCAAAACAAACTCTGCGCTTCTCCTTGCTCTTAGAACTAGTCTTAAAGGCACAGGACTCAATACACAGCACAAACAGAACAGACGATTGGGGATACAAGCATCATAAAGTTACCCTAGGACAATTAGTAATCAAGGTAATTACAAAGACAGAGCATTTGTTTCCTGCATGCTTTTCCAGGCTTGGAATCAACAGAGTTGACTACATGGAGAGTTGACTAGGGTGAACTCAGAATTCACTCTCTCAGGCAAGAGACTAGTTAAGAAGTGTTACTGATAACAAAGAAGAAAAGTTATACAAATTGGTTATTATAAATTACTCATCGTCCTTGACAGTGCTAAAACAACAGAACTTTCCCAGCATTGTCAGGCCTCTCTGTGTCTGTCTCCAAAAATCCTGCTTCAACCACCCACTCAAATCGTTGGGTGGGCTCAGCCTTATTGATAGATGGCAAAGTAAATGCAAATCACACAGTGTCTTGTGGTTGTAATGGAATAGTGAAAAAACAGTCTTTTAAATCGATGACGGTGAGATGCCATCCATCTGGGAGCATGGTGGTGAGCGGCATACCAGGTTGCAGTGCTCCCATTGGCCACATTTGGTCATTTACCTTTCGTAGATCATGCAGCAATCGCCATTTTCCAGACGTTTTTGGGATAACAAAAATAGGGGTATTCCATGGACTGATGGACGGCTTAATGTGCCCAGCTTGAAGTTGTTCTTGTACTAATTCATGTGCGATGCAGAGCCTCTCCTGGGTGAGTGGCCATTGCTCCACCCAAACAGGGTCATCTGTTTTCCAGCAGATTGCAGGGGTGGGAGGCTCCTGGGCAATGGCCACTACTGAAAATTTGCTCCTGGAATGACCACTGTAGCTCCTAACTGGCTTAGGGCATCCCGCCCTAGCAATCCTCCGAGGTCACCTGGAAGAGCCATTACGTATGGTCGCAACATTACTTTCTGTCCCTCAGGCAGTTGAAGGGTAATGGGATGTTGGCTTTGCAATGGTTGTTGGCCACCTCCTACTCCTTGAACTGCATCGATGGATTGTACAAGAGGCCAGGATTGGGGCCACACCTTTTTATCGAGAATGGTGACCTCCGCCCCAGTATCAGTCATAACTTTGCTCAAGGTATGTTCCCAGGTGCCCGAAGAGAACTTTAAGGTAATCAGTGGACGATTCTTCATTTGTTGGACCAGGTTGACTAAGGCCTCACCAGTGGACCCAAAACTTTGGGACCCTCTTTGTGGGGCAGATCGAAAAACGTCTGATTTCACAGCTTCCTTTGTGTACAATACTAACTGAGCAATGCATGTGCCCTTTTTAATAGTCATTGGAGGATGTAAAGCATAGGCTACTACTTTAATTTCTCCAGTGTAATCTGCATCAATTACTCCAGGTAAAACAATCAGTCCAGCCAAGCCAGTAGAGGATCTGCCTAGTAGCAATGCTCCTAGTGCACTGTTCTTATCATATATTGGACCAGTAACTCCAGTGGGGATGCGTTGCACTCGAGAATCGATCAAAGTTACATCTACTGCTGCTGCCAAATCGATCCCCAGGCTTCCTCTTGTGGCTGGAGGTGGTAGTTGCTTGATAGCGTTGGGCCGGCCATTTGTGTCACAGCGCGGGGACCCGACGCGCTGTTCTGGCCATTTTTTGTCTTTTGGCAGACATTTGTGGCATGGGTGTCTTGTTGGCAGATGTCACACCACACGGTGGCTGTGCATGTGTTCCAAAGGTGTCCTTGAGCTCCACACCTAAAACAACTTGTAGAAATGCTATTTTCTCCTTTTTTTCTGAAGGGAAGGTGTTGTTTCCCTAACTTCTGTACTGCAGCGGCGATAACATTTGTAGTAGGTTGTATTGCAGCAGCTACTGCCTTGGCAATAGCTCGTCCTTGTTGACCTTGCTCAGCTCGCAGTGACAACTCGATCACGTTGGCTACTTCACCTCCTTGGGGAAGCGTGGCTAATATGGATTTAGTCTTGGGATTGGCATTTTCAAAGGCTAACATTTTAAGCATTCCTTGTTTAGAGGCTTCGTCCATTCCGGGGTGGTTGGTAAGAGCTTGTGATAGCCGGTCTATGAAGTGTGTAAAATTCTCAGTTAGGCCTTGTCGTACAGCAGTGAAGGATGGTGATGGTGAGGAATCTGGCACTGCATAATATGCTTGCCGAGCAGTTGATGCTACAAGTTGAAACAGTGGCAAAGGGTATTGTAATTGCAGATTTACGTTGGCAAATCTCCCATGTCCAGTAACCATGTCAGCTGTCAGTCCGAATAGAATATCATTTTGCTCTCTGGGGCGATTCGCTTCCACCTTAGCCAGTTGCACCCATTCCTGCTGCCAAACTGGGTATTGTGATGGAGATAACAGCAGTCGGGCAATATTTGCACAATCTAGCGGAGAATTGATGTCTGCAGTATGAATCCAATCTAGCATTGCTCGAGCAGTTTCAGATTTCAAGCCGTGCTCTTTTACTGTATTTTTTGCCTGTTGTAAGATTTTCCATTCATGCTGCTCATACACAGGATTACCATCTCTGAATACAACAGGACGTGCTACAGGACATGCTATGTGTCCTGCGGGTTCCCACTGTCCTTCTAGTATAGCATCACGTATAATTCCAGACCATCGAGCCACAGGTGGAGCAGGCAAAGGCGTTGCAAGGGGACTGCTTTCTGCAGTTTGTTGCAGCAATTGTTGCATTGGAGTTAACTGGGAGCTGAAAGATGTTGGCTCCTCCTGATTTTTAGCATTTATTGTAAATAGTTCTTCGGCTTTATTTAGCAACAGTTCAGTTGCGGCATGCGCCCTCTCATCCGGGCGCTGCATCACCGTCTGAATTTGCTCGGTCAGTTCTTTTAAACCAATCGTGGGTTCTGCCGGGGGTTTTGCCGGGGGAAGCACTGCTCCCTCATTAGGGCTTTCCTCTAATTCGTCCGGCAGCGGAACACTGTCAGGGGAAGGGGGTCTACAGCAGAGACCACCCGTTGCCATTTCCTGGTCGCCTCGTATCTCTTCGTGCACATCTGGAAAAGGGGGGGCACTAGGCGCAGGCGTGGCGGAGGCAGCGGGGTCGAGCGGCACTGGCAGCGGCGGAGCGGGAGCGGTTCCGGTGGCTTTTTGAAGCATCTCAGCCACCGTACAACACTGGGTTGCTGACAAGCCTTTGATCAGAGGGGGGGGCTTTGTTCCCGAGAAAAACTCCGAAACCGAAACGATTTTTTCGGGCTGATGGGGGATGCGATGGTGGCGGTGGCGGCGGCAGCGGGGGGGGGGGGGGGGGTGGCAGCGCTTCACTTCCTGAAGTAAGAGCCTGAACAGCGGCCGCAGCGATCTTTGCCTCAGCTTGCATGTCTCTCAGAGTGTTAGTTACGACATGCCATGTGGAGCGAAAATCCTTTATATCTTTATCCTTATTAGTAACAGTTAGTTCCCACATCAGATCTCCCAGTGCTTGCCATGCATCCACCCGAAACAGCGTCGTCGGAGTTGTTAAATGACCTTGTCCCCGCGCCCAGTTAATCAGCTTTTGCAGTACTTTTTCTGCTACTGTTTTTCCTCTCTTAGAGAGTATACTTATGTGATATATGTCCTAAAGTTAATTCGTGTTGATAGATAAAAATGTAATATCATCCCAATAAATGTAAGTTTTGTTTTAATCCAACAAACTATGAGTTAACTCAGAGGAAAGCAGCTCAGTAAAAGTGCAGGAATTTCTCTTGCTTGAAAAGACAAGGGAGGGGGAGGCACGAGACATAACATGATTAAGAATTACCAGGAGGGAGACACAAACATGCATTGGCTATCAGGAGAGAGACACAAACATGCTTTGGCTACAAATCGTTAAAAAGGAATGTAACATCTGCTCTGAAGTTACTTCATGTTAATAGAATATAAATTGTAATACCGAATGTATAATTATAAGTCCTGTATAAACTAGCATGTTAGAAGTTAAGTTTTGTTTTAGCATTTTGTGGGTTAACTCGGGAAGAAGGGGATTTAATAGAATACAAAAATGTCCCTAGCCTGAAAAGGTTTGGGAGGGACACGGAAAGAGCTTGATTGGAATTACCAGAAAGGAGGACAGAAGACTGTCACTGCCAGGAATCGCTGAAAGGAAACAAAAGGCAACGGAAAACAGAGATGATAGCCTGGAGAACCCGATGATAGTTTCAGATCCGTATCTAGATGGTCTCTGGCCAAAATTAACATGTCTACACCACACCTGGAACCGACCATCGACAGCATTGTCCTCCTCCGCTGATCCATTCAGACTCTTAGAACTGAAACTTGCATGTTTAATGAAGCTGCCTCGGATTGAGGACTTTCGTCATCTCGGGCCTCTCTCCGCGATCCAGCGTATAAAAAGAGGCTGGTGCAAACCACAGATGTGAACTTGGGGATAACAGACTGGCAGAGTGTGTTATCGTTGTTCACCCAGCGGCGACCCCGGGCTCGACGCTGTCCTTTTAATTGTGGCTGTCCGAGACTGTTATTTTGTCTCTTAATAAAATTCCAAATTTTGATTTATCGAATTTGGTCTTCTCATTTATAACACTTATAAGCAACTTCAATGCAGCAGCAAATTCACATTCCATGCTTGCCTCGTCAATGGGGCAGGGAAGTGAGTACTCAGAGCCTTACACCTTTTTTCAAGAAACTGCCCCCTGTTCCCCTTACCAGCTCAGCCTCGCACTCTGCAAGGACGGCGAGCCTCTGCCTCAATGCTGATGCATCTCTCGGCAGATCAGCATCTGACCGCTATTTTCCGGAGGTCTCACCTCAATGCTGATGCATCTCTCGGCGAGTTCAGCGTCCAACCGCTCAGCGTCCCACCGCTAATTTCTCCTCCAGGTCATCACCCCAAGGTCCCTGTTCGGGTGCCAATTGAAGGTGATTTTTGAAAAAAAAGAAAAACAAAACGAAAACGAAACCACGGGGAACAGCCAGAGTCAAACACCTTCTTCACAGAAGTAGTGGTGAATGCTCCATTTATTGAGGGTACACAGGGTTCTTTTATACATATATCATTCTTGTGCACAAGCTGTTCACACGGCATTTTACTACTCGCTATTGGCTAGTGTTATCTGCATAAGCATTCTTTTGCAGTTACTTGTTTTTTCAATTTTGTTGAGGGAAAAAACTGGTTCTCAAGCTCAGTGTCCTGGTTCTCAGACTCAACGTCCTTGACAGTGCTAAAACAACAGAACTTTCCCATCACTGTCAATCCTCTCTGTGTCTGTCTCCAAAAATCCTGCTGCAGAAATGGACTGAGCAAGACGAACGGGAGTTTAGATACTTCAAAGAGACCTTGATGGCAGCTCCTGTATTGAGTCTCCCTGATGTAAAAAGGCAATTCCAGTTGTTTATAGATGTTAGCAACCACACAGCCCATGGAGTATTAACACAAGATTGGGCAGAGGACAAGAAACCCGTAGGTTATGTTTCCAAGTTACTAGACACAGTGAGCAGGGGATGGCCCACATGCCTACAGGCAATTGTGGCAGTAGCCCTGCTGGTGGAAGAAGCTAAGAAAATAACCTTTGGGGCTCCGTTAATAGTATATACCCCACACAGCGTGAGGACCATCCTACAGCAAAAAGCAGATAAATGGCTTACAGACGCTAGACTTCTAAAATACGAGGCCATACTCATCCACACACCTGAATTAGAACTAAGGACAACCACAGCCAAAAACCCAGCCGAGTTCCTCTTTGGAGAAGCCTCGGAAGGGCTCACCCACAATTGCGCTGAAATAATAGAACTCCAAACCAAGATTAGGGCAGATTTAGAGGAAGAAGAGCTGGAGGAAGGGGAAAAATAGTTCGTGGATAGATCAGCCCGAGTTTTAGAAGGGAAAAAGAAATCAGGCTACACTGTCATAGATGGAAAAACAAGAAAGGTAGTAGAATCTGGCCCTTTAAGCGCATCCTGGTCAGCACAAGCGTGTGAACTATATGCAGTCTTGCAGGCTCTAAAGGGGCTAAAAGGAAGGGTAGGGACCATTTACACGGATTCAAAATATGCCTTTGGAGTGGTTCACACATTTGGGAAAATTTGGGAAGAAAGGGGACTAATGAACACCCGAGGGAAAGGTCTAGTACATGAGGGTATAATAAAACAAATTTTGGAGGCTATAAGGGAACCCAAGGCTATCTCAGTAGTATATGTAAAAGGGCATCAGATGGGGATGCAATTCAGAATGAGAGGAAACAATCTAGCAGATCAGGAGGCAAAGAGGGCAGCACTCCTAACCCTAAATATTCCAGAAACCAGAGAAAGTGAAACCCAGGAATTCCCTCCCTGTCCCTCCAAAAAGGAGGTTGAGGAATACAAAAAGATAGGAGGGATATTAGAAGGTGGGAAGTGGAAATTACCAGATGGTAGAGAATTAATACCAAAGGAATATGCTAGAAAAATCTTGAGAAGGCTGCACTTGCAGACCCATTGGGGAGCACAAGCTCTGGCTGAACAATTTTTGAAGTTCTTTGGGTGCAAAGGAATCTATGACATAGCAAAACAGGAGGTCCAAGGATGTATGACATGTCAGAGGATAAACAGATCTAGGACGTGGCAGGTATCCCCAGGGGGACGCCCTTTAGCATACCGCCCATTCGGAAGGATCCAGGTAGATTTTACTGAGTTACCAAAAATTGGGAGGCATCGATATTTATTGGTAATGGTAGATCAGCTAACCCACTGGGTAGAAGCATTCCCTAGTCCTCGGGCCACCGCCCAAGTGGTTGCTAAGAAACTACTGGAGGAAATAATACCAAGATACAGGATTGCAGACTACATAGATTCAGACCAGGGGACGCACTTCACCTCCAAAATCATAAAACATTTGGCAAATGCCCTAGGAATCTGGTGAGAATATCATACGCCCTGGCACCCCCAGAGCTTGGGACAGGTAGAAAGAATGAATCAAACATTAAAAGCTCAATTATCAAAACTTATGTTTGAGACCAAAATGTCATGGGTGAAGTGCCTCCCCCTTGCACTTTTAAACATCAGGACTCAACCCCACTCAGGAACAGGGTTATCTCCCTTCGAGATGCTCTATGGAATGCCATATGAACATGGAATGCCAGTGGGACATCCTCGGGTTGAGGATTGTCAGATACCATCTTATCTTGTATCAATTAATAACAATTTACAGGAGTTTCAAAAGCGTGGGCTAATATCACAGAGTACACCCTTAGGATTTGCCATCCATAAAATCCAGCCAGGAGACAAGGTGTTAATCAGGACCTGGAGAGAAACGCCATTAACTCCTCATTGGGAAGGACCTTTCCTCGTCCTCCTGACCACAGACACTGCTGTCAGGACCGCGGAAAAAGGCTGGACACACGCTTCCTGGGTGGAAAAGGTCGAACAACGAGACAGCACTCCGGAGTGGAGAATAACCTCGTTGCCAGGAGACCTGAAGTTGAGAATCCACAGACAGACTCAATGACCGACAGGCATACGATAAGTTGTCTTCAAGTCGGGTGTACCTGTTATCCTTTCATTCATTTTAAGTGTGGTTATTGTGAAGAGATTTGGGTAGCACATTGTTTCAGAGGGTTCAGACCTTAGGGCCTGTGTAAAAACTGTTTAGAAAAGGAGAAGCAGCTAACGAGCTTTTTCCTAGCCCTTGCCATCGAGAGAGGTATACTGGAATTAGATTCTCCAGACTGGTTCCTAATATTCAGAGACGGGTTAAGGGGGAAACTAAATACTGAAGCCGAACCTTTAGCAATCGAGTGTAGGAGGGCGGTCAAAGTACCCTGTATAGCAGAACAAATAAAGTTGGCCAGGTGGGGCATTTATAAAAGGTGATATGCTAACAGGTCAGACTATGGAGGACCAGAAGAATACCCTTGCTGCCGAGAAGATGGATTACCTCGCTGCTGGTGGCAACCCGGTGGGCGGAGGCAAAGGCAGAGGGGTACACCTATGGGTATTCCTAATGATCCTGAGCCTAGTCGCGTGCCGCATGAATGGCCTCCCCAGCCCTGAGGGACAAATGGGGCAGGAAAGACAGTGCCTGAAAGAGACTCAGAGAGAGCTTACCTTGAGCCAGAACGTAACTTTTCGGGTACATTTTAATTGCCCAGGGATTCAGCAAATGGGGCTTTGTAACCACAACGGGAGTTGGTTCAAAATATGTAGGTTAAAGGAAGGAACCATATACCATGACCCAGTGGCAATATCTAGGAAAAAGCGGGATATAAGCGGCAGGCCCATAATCCCTATTTGTGATAAATGTAATAAAACAGTGTGGGTTGGGGGCAAGAAAGAATCCACCTTTGTGGCCTACTTCCAAGTGAACAAACTATGTTATGATCAGAGTAAATTAGGAATGTGTATGATGAATGGAAAAACCTATTGGGTAGGGAATAATGTGAAACTTAATACAGTTTCCCTAAACAGCGGGCCCATCATATTAGATCTGCTAAAGGAAAATGATGAAAGGGTTTGCTTGAAGCTAGAAGGAACTTTCTGCTTCTCCAAAAATGAGGAAGGGATGGACCCAGAAAACAAAATACAGAAAGTGGCTCAGGAATTGAAAAGACGGGGGTCAGAAGCGAAAAGAAAGAGGATGGAACAAGAGAGAATAAGAACACTGAGTGAACAATACGAACAATTAGAAAAACAGTATAGTGATTGGGGTTTGCCGGCCTCTAGTGAAAACCTTTTTATAGAGCTAATGCAGGAAATTGCCACTGAATTAGGATTGCCAAATTGTTGGATTTGTGGGGAACTAAAGTCAGCAGAGAAATGGCCCTGGAAAGGTGAGAGTTTGGCTCCAGAACAGTTTCTAAAATGGGACAATCAAATGATAAAAACTATGTCACAGCCTGGAGGGTGGATCTTAGACCAAAGAATAATAGGGACAATATGCATCAGTAGAGAGGGAAATAGGTATACCGAAATAGTGGGATATACCCCTTGCATATCCACCCCGGCTGTCAATTCTAATAACAAAACTAGGATCTGGCAACCTGAACCACATGCAGGATATTGGAGTAAAAAGAAGGGAAAGGAATGTGATTGGATTAACGAAGCTGAGTTATGCTGGAATAAACTTGCTGGAGCCAACCCCTACCAATCCTTGGGGAACCTAAAAGATTTTTGGGAAATGCCCGAAAGCACAGAGATTAAATGGAAAGCCCCAAGTGGAATTTATTGGATATGTGGGAAAAAGGCCTATAGTGAGCTACCCCGCAGATGGAAGGGGTCTTGCACTTTAGGGATGATCAGACCTTCCTTTTTCACGCTACCCAGATCAGAAAGCAACCTACTAGGTGCCCCACTATATGAAACTCTAAACAGACAGAAAAGGGAATTAAAAAGAGAACTCCCGAATGCAGGAGGAAACCAAAAATGGGGAAGCGAGGAATGGCCTGCTGAACGAATAATAGAATACTATGGCCCTGCAACTTGGGCCCAGGATGGGAGTTGGGGTTACAGAACCCCAGTCTATTTACTAAATAGATTAATTAGATTGCAAGCCGTGGTAGAAATAGTCTCAAATCACACTTCGGACACATTAGAGTTACTGGCCCAGCAACACTCACAAATGAGAGCTTTCGTTTATCAAAATAGGATTGCCCTGGACTATTTGCTAGCAGAGGAAGGAGGGGTCTGTGGGAAGTTCAATGAATCAGAATGTTGCATAGAAATAAATGATTATGGAGAAACTATCAGAGGCCTAGCAGCCGAAATTAAGAAGGTAGCACATGTCCCAGTTCAAAAGTGGAATTCGATCCTCCAGGCCTCTTGGTGGGACCAATTGTTTGGGACTGGGGCTTGGTGGAAGAAAGTGGGGTTCTTCATTTTATGTTCAGTGGCAGGAGTCATCTTTCTACCATGTCTAATACCGTGTCTCATTCGACTCATACACACGGTAGTACAAGGTATGCAAATTGCAGCATTACCCACTGATCCAGAATTAGCCACAGGGGGCCTTGACAAGACCAGTAAAATATCAAAAATCATTAAATTGAATGAGGAAAGAACCAGGGCAGCAGAAGTTTTGTGCCAAATTCGAAGCCCAAGTAAAAGAAGAAGAAGAAGAGTGTAAGAAATATTGTGATTCATCAGAAAAAGCATGGGATGACTATAAAGATGATCTTTAAGAAATATGTGATGGGTTTCTTTGTTCAGTAGGTTTATGTTAAGAGGTTTTTTTGTCAAAGAGAAAAAAAAAGCAATAACAGGAACACGAATTAAATGTGTTTATATAGAAGGGGAGGGATTGTGATATGTAATATAAAGTTAATTCGCGTTCGGTCTGAATTAAACTTTGTAAAATATAAAATGTACTTGGGATTTGAAAAGCGGAATGTGAGGGGGACATGGAGGATTGAGAAACAAGGGGGGGTTTCCTGCCGGGAAACCATCAGAACACTCGTTTACTCAGCGAATAGAAGAAGTGACCAGATAAGACGTGTCCCCCCTGGAGATGAACCTGCTAACGACGCAGCGATCAACACCAGATAGGTATCTTATCTGCTCCAGCCGAGTTTTACATCTCCAAACACCACTCCTGAGAAAGCAATCAAGACACTGTTCCACCCCAGGAAATCTGTTCAACTGACCGGAGACATGGACATGTGTAGAAACTGCTTCCTCCGCTGCTGCTGACTCCAGGACGGTGTAGATAAATGTAGACGAGAGATCTCTGAAGTTAGGTTTTAGAAGATTAGGTTTATTGTAAGGGATGTGAGGCCTTGCTCTGAGCTGCCAGGCTGCAGCTCGTGGCAAGGCCTAGGAAGGTGGGGGAAGGGAGTGGTTGGGAGTGGAGGAGAGCAAAAAGCAAAGAGGCCGAGCCACCTTCTCAGCCCCCTGATAAGGGGTCTCGAGGTGGGCTGGAACAGGACTTGTGCCAATGGGGTTACAGATACCTGATACTTCGGGGGGGGGTACAGATGTGGGATGAACCATTGGGGGGTGAGACAGAACATTCCATTTGACCTGGGTCTGGCTGCAGGTAACTTTCAGCTGGTCACATAACTGTTTTCCCAGACATCCAGTATCTAATACATCTCAAACATCAAAGCTTACTTTCAATTCTATCTCACCTACAGGTTTCACATTCTCAGAATATAGGCAATCATATTTATAGGGTTTTTTGGCTTCATCCTCCCCAACAGACATGAATATCTGATGAAGCAAAAAGGGACATGAGAAGTAAGGTAGCTTCTCATCCCTAGCAAAAGACTTTATAAAAGCCAGAAGCTCAAGACACACTTTGTGAACAGGGTAGATTCGGAGCGATAGAGTCCGTTTCTGTGTTCACCCAGTGCCAAAACCCGGGGTTCAATGCTGTTCCTTTTAATTGTGGCTGTTAGAGACTGAGTTTAAGTCTCGAAATAAAACTCTATATTTTGATTCACGAAATTGGGCTTGATCATTTATTACAGTCAGCAACACCTGGAAAAGTCCACGTCACTTAGCCACTAGTGGTGCTTCTTTCCACTCCTTAACTAGGACCCAATCTCCTGGTGGGATGTTGTGAACAGCAAAGTCCAAAGGCAGGGTCTGTGCCAGCTGAGCTTCCTGTCGAAGAGATTTCACAAGAGACAGTATCCTGGCCACATATTGTTTTAAATATACATCACTTATCTCTACCCCCCCCCCCCCCCACTAGGCTGGGAATTATAAGGGTAAGGAATTCCAAACATCAGTTCAAAGGGAGATAATTGAATATGTCCCCTGGGTCTAGCCCTTATCCTTGCTAAAGCCAGTGGCAAGAGCCATACCCATGGCATCTTAGTTTCTATTACTAGCTTCAAAAGGTATTTCTTTATTTCTCCATTCATCCTCTCCACCCTGCCAGAACTCTGGGGACTCTCCACCCTGCCGGAACTCTGGGGATGCCAGGGGGTGTGGAGATTCCATCTTATCCCTAGAAGCAGTCATAACTCCTTGAAGAATTTTTCCTGTAAAATGAGATCCCCTATCTGAGTCTATTGCTTCTACAATCCCATATCCCATATTTGCCAGGGTAATAAGACCCACAGCAGCATACATTTTGAGAAAAGCTTCTGACAGTCCTCGAGAGCCCCAATGACTCCCTTCATGGAGTTGTTTTAATAACTGTAAGGCCAGAGCTTTTGGTATCCACTGTTTACCATCCCTTGTAAACCAATTACCCCGTTTTTCCTCTGCCCCACTCTTTAATTATCTCAAGTTCTTCTGGTGAAAAAGACAGTTTCTCTGGCAGTGATGCAGTTACTGGGAGCAAGGGGAGGATCTTTGAGATTTCTGGCGACAGTGCAGCTTTTTGAGCTTCTTCATCAGCCAGTCGGTTTCCTATTGCCTCCTCTGAGTACCCTGTTTGGTGCCCTTTAATGTGTATTATTGCTACCCTTTTTGGTAAGTTCACCACCTCCAATAGGCGAGAGATTAAGTTCTCATGAGCTAACTTCTTTCCCCTGCAGGTTAATAAACCTCTTTCTTCCCATAGTTTCCCGAATGCATGTATCACCCCATATGCATATTTAGAGTCAATAAAAACATTCACTGTCTTATCCTGGTATAATTCACAGGCTCTGCTCTCTGAGCTGACCAGGTGGGCAGTAACCTCCCCCCTTCATTTAATTGCTTTTTATTCACGATAGAGTATTCTGTAAATAGTTCCCTGTCGTGTTTAATTCTCCGGCATTCAGGTGGTTTTAGAGTCTTGGCCTTCGGCAAAGCTCTGTGCCAAACTGAAGGAAGAGACAGAGTCTTCAGGTTTAGATTTTTTAAGGTTGCATACTTTGTTTATTGTTTCTTATCTTACAATTCTCTCAGCGTCCAACAAGATGTTTGCTGCGGCTTGGACTTCTCACGTCTCCCCCCGAGCTGGGTTGTCCTTATCTTTTACACTAATTGCTATGTATTCTTTATTTACTATTTCTCGCCAATGTCTATCACTATTACTAAAAAGGTCATCTCTACTCTGACCCAATCCTCGCTAACTACTTTGTGCCACGTTACTGCTGAAATGGAGTGAGGGAAGGAGAATGAAGAAGAAGGAGACAACGCCCCAGATTCTCCATCTTGCTCCCATTCACTTCAATGCTAGAAATCTAAAATTACTGTTTTTTCACCCTGTGATAAGCTAAACTACTATTTTTCACACTCTTGTGGCCTACAATGCTTCCTGCAGTGCAAGAAGCCTTTCCCATGGACTGAGATCAAAGCCAGTGTCCCTCTGAGCTCTGGGCCAGGGTCCCAGACCCCCCTGTCCAGGTCTCTGACCCTCCAGGGCAACCAAAGGAATGCCCTGGACTCCAACATCTCCCCCTCCTGTTTGAATTAAGAACACTTTCTTGGCTACTTTGTCTATGGCTTGCTGTCTACATTGAAACAAATGGCAAAATCATGAGAAGGATTACAAGCCTTACTAAAACATATATAACTATTTTTAAAATTTCCTTCTACAATGGTGAAAGGTCAAACAAATTGAACAAACTGTCCATCTATGACCCAGTTACCTCTCCAAGTTTGTTCACACTCTTTTGCAATTGCCTGATGTTTTCATGAATGGATTTGGAATGATTTGACAAATTCATGCAGCACATTCCCTCAAAGACTACCTGTGCCATCTGCGGGGATTGTGGGCTAAATTTTGTCCCTACAAATGAAAAAGTTTTCCCTCGGCAACTGAGCAGGAACATGATTGGATGGTTTTTCTAGCATCTTAGTGTAATTACACCAAAATGACGAGTTTCTGTAAAAATTGAGGTTTGGAGTGACGTCTACAGTTTTATTTTGTGTCACTCTAGAAAGGCTGAATTTTACACAGAATTGCATTTGGACCGATCTAAGAATTTCTAGTTCTTGAGGTTCAAAAGGAGCCACAGGAAGGAATTTCATCCAAACATCTCATTGGTCTACTGGATTTACAATGGACTTCGAAATCACTGGAGGGATGTTTTCTGGAATCGGCCATTTGCTCACTGGAAACTTCACTAAACATGTTGAAAAAGGTTTCCCTGGCTTTGAGTGTGTCAGGCAGATGGTATCCAAAGCTGATGCATTGGCTAGAGTTTCCCAAACATTCTCTTTTGGTTGAGCCACGGGCAAAACTGCCGCATTGCTCAAGGCAACCAAGGAGAGAATGAGGCACAAGGGTAGTTCTTTCATTTTTAATGGCCTTTTCCCCCATGGGAATCCCTAAAAATGCAACACCACTCAAGCCCCAAAGAAAACTCAAGTCCTAAAGTCTCTTTTGCACATAGAACGAAAGGATGTCTGCTGTCTTGACACCGGCTCCTGTCTGCGTGCTCACTTCTTTTCCTCCGGTCTTGGGGTCTGTCTCTGCTTGCGTCTGGACTCGGTACGGTCTCACGTGCCTCGCCACTAGCCTAACTGCTGTGAAGACACAAGCATATCCCTTGCCCTAAGTTATTAATTTGAATGGCCCTTCAATTTGCCCTGTTTCTGGGTTTCTGATCAGAACCAAAGGATTTTCCTTCAGTTTCGCTCTTGTGCTGTTTGAACTGTCTAAAAGGGATTTCAATATTTGATGTGTCTTTTCAATGATTGTTTGACCTGTTGGAGAGTGTGGGATACCAAAGGTATGATGGA
The DNA here is from genome assembly GCF_015227805.2 of Hirundo rustica. Taxonomy (NCBI): domain Eukaryota; kingdom Metazoa; phylum Chordata; class Aves; order Passeriformes; family Hirundinidae; genus Hirundo; species Hirundo rustica. The sequence continues at coordinate 14,109,779 of NC_053487.1, read as the reverse complement.
CACCCCACCTCTTCAAGAATTTGTCAAGCACTTTCCCTATGTATGTTGGTCTATTATCTGTTTTGATTTCTTGCGGCACGCCTAAAGATGCAAATGCCTGCAAGAAATGTCGACAAGCATGTTGTGCTGTCTCACCTGTGTGCAATGATGCAAAGACTGCACCTGAAAATGTGTCAACTGAAACATGAACATTTTTGAGTTTCCTAAAAGATGGATATTTCGTGACATCAGTTTGCCATAACTGCAAACTGTGCAATCCTCTTGGATTGACTGCTCTGTACAATTGTACAATCTGACAATCAGAACAAGCACTAATGATTTTCTTTGCATGACTTTTGGAAATGTGAAAATTGTCCATTAGTGCTTGAGCATTCTGATGAAACAGCTCAAGAGTTCTGACTTAATGTCGCGCACCCAGGGATGCCAGTTGTCGGGTTTAATTCCTTGGCATTCAGGTGGTTTTACAGTCCTGGCCCTCTGCAAAGCTCTGTGCCAAACCAAAGGAAGAGACAGAGTCTTCAGGTTTAGATTTTTCAAGGTTGCATACTTTGTTTATTGTTTCTTATCTTACAATTCTCTCAGCGTCCAACAAGATGTTTGCTGCGGCTTGGACTTCTCACGTCTCCCCCGGAGCTGGGTTGTCCTTACCTTTTATACTAATTGCTATGTATTCTTTATTTACTATTTCTCGCCAATGTCTATCACTATTACTAAAAAGGTCATCTCTACTCTGACCCAATCCTCGCTAACTACTTTGTGCCACGTTACTGCTGAAATGGAGTGAGGGAAGGAGAATGAAGAAGAAGGAGACAACGCCCCAGATTCTCCATCTTGCTCCCATTCACTTCAATGCTAGAAATCTAAAATTACTGTTTTTTCACCCTGTGATAAGCTAAACTACTATTTTTCACACTCTTGTGGCCTGCAATGCTTCCTGCAGTGCAAGAAGCCTTTCCCATGGACTGAGATCAAAGCCAGTGTCCCTCTGAGCTCTGGGCCAGGGTCCCAGACCCCCCTGTCCAGGTCTCTGACCCTCCAGGGCAACCAAAGGAATGCCCTGGACTCCAACATCTCCCCCTCCTGTTTGAATTAAGAACACTTTCTTGGCTACTTTGTCTATGGCTTGCTGTCTACATTGAAACAAATGGCAAAATCATGAGAAGGATTACAAGCCTTACTAAAACATATATAACTATTTTTAAAATTTCCTTCTACAATGGTGAAAGGTCAAACAAATTGAACAAACTGTCCATCTATGACCCAGTTACCTCTCCAAGTTTGTTCACACTCTTTTGCAATTGCCTGATGTTTTCATGAATGGATTTGGAATGATTTGACAAATTCATGCAGCACATTCCCTCAAAGACTACCTGTGCCATCTGCGGGGATTGTGGGCTAAATTTTGTCCCTACAAATGAAAAAGTTTTCCCTCGGCAACTGAGCAGGAACATGATTGGATGGTTTTTCTAGCATCTTAGTGTAATTACACCAAAATGACGAGTTTCTGTAAAAATTGAGGTTTGGAGTGACGTCTACAGTTTTATTTTGTGTCACTCTAGAAAGGCTGAATTTTACACAGAATTGCATTTGGACCGATCTAAGAATTTCTAGTTCTTGAGGTTCAAAAGGAGCCACAGGAAGGAATTTCATCCAAACATCTCATTGGTCTACTGGATTTACAATGGACTTCGAAATCACTGGAGGGATGTTTTCTGGAATCGGCCATTTGCTCACTGGAAACTTCACTAAACATGTTGAAAAAGGTTTCCCTGGCTTTGAGTGTGTCAGGCAGATGGTATCCAAAGCTGATGCATTGGCTAGAGTTTCCCAAACATTCTCTTTTGGTTGAGCCACGGGCAAAACTGCCGCATTGCTCAAGGCAACCAAGGAGAGAATGAGGCACAAGGGTAGTTCTTTCATTTTTAATGGCCTTTTCCCCCATGGGAATCCCTAAAAATGCAACACCACTCAAGCCCCAAAGAAAACTCAAGTCCTAAAGTCTCTTTTGCACATAGAATGAAAGGATGTCTGCTGTCTTGACACCGGCTCCTGTCTGCGTGCTCACTTCTTTTCCTCCAGTCTTGGGGTCTGTCTCTGCTTGCGTCTGGACTCGGTACGGTCTCACGTGCCTCGCCACTAGCCTAACTGCTGTGAAGACACAAGCATATCCCTTGCCCTAAGTTATTAATTTGAATGGCCCTTCAATTTGCCCTGTTTCTGGGTTTCTGATCAGAACCAAAGGATTTTCCTTCAGTTTCGCTCTTGTGCTGTTTGAACTGTCTAAAAGGGATTTCAATATTTGATGTGTCTTTTCAATGATTGTTTGACCTGTTGGAGAGTGTGGGATACCAAAGGTATGATGGACACCCCACCTCTTCAAGAATTTGTCAAGCACTTTCCCTATGTATGTTGGTCTATTATCTGTTTTGATTTCTTGCGGCACGCCTAAAGATGCAAATGCCTGCAAGAAATGTCGACAAGCATGTTGTGCTGTCTCACCTGTGTGCAATGATGCAAAGACTGCACCTGAAAATGTGTCAACTGAAACATGAACATTTTTGAGTTTCCTAAAAGATGGATATTTCGTGACATCAGTTTGCCATAACTGCAAACTGTGCAATCCTCTTGGATTGACTGCTCTGTACAATTGTACAATCTGACAATCAGAACAAGCACTAATGATTTTCTTTGCATGACTTTTGGAAATGTGAAAATTGTCCATTAGTGCTTGAGCATTCTGATGAAACAGCTCAAGAGTTCTGACTTAATGTCGCGCACCCAGGGATGCCAGTTGTCGGGTTTAATTCCTTGGCATTCAGGTGGTTTTACAGTCCTGGCCCTCTGCAAAGCTCTGTGCCAAACCAAAGGAAGAGACAGAGTCTTCAGGTTTAGATTTTTCAAGGTTGCATACTTTGTTTATTGTTTCTTATCTTACAATTCTCTCAGCGTCCAACAAGATGTTTGCTGCGGCTTGGACTTCTCACGTCTCCCCCGGAGCTGGGTTGTCCTTACCTTTTATACTAATTGCTATGTATTCTTTATTTACTATTTCTCGCCAATGTCTATCACTATTACTAAAAAGGTCATCTCTACTCTGACCCAATCCTCGCTAACTACTTTGTGCCACGTTACTGCTGAAATGGAGTGAGGGAAGGAGAATGAAGAAGAAGGAGACAACGCCCCAGATTCTCCATCTTGCTCCCATTCACTTCAATGCTAGAAATCTAAAATTACTGTTTTTTCACCCTGTGATAAGCTAAACTACTATTTTTCACACTCTTGTGGCCTGCAATGCTTCCTGCAGTGCAAGAAGCCTTTCCCACGGACTGAAATCAAAACCAGTGTCCCTCTGGGCTCTGGGCCGGGGTCCCAGACGCCCCTGTCCAGGTCTCTGACCCTCCAGGGCAACCAAAGGAATGCCCTGGACTCCAACAGTTTCCCTTCTACCACCTTTGAAGACCCATCAATAAACACATTTTCTCCTTCAGGCCATGGAGTATCTTGTAAATCTTTTCTAGCCCGGGTCTGGAGATCTAATACCTGAATGCAGTCATGGGTTTCTCCCTCCCCCTCTTTTTCAGGGCTGTTCAAACAGGAGGCTGGGTTAAACCCTCCCCCACTTTTAAATTCTAAATCCTCCTGTTCCATTAAGCAAGATTCATACTGTAATAACCGAGTGTTGGTCATCCATTTAGAGGCTCTCTCAGTTAACAAAGCTTTAATCTGGTGTGAAACATTAACAATCAGATAACCTCCCCTTGTCAGCTTTCGAGCCTCAACCACCATCAGAGCTGTAGCTGCACAGTTTTGCAGACAATGGGGCCAACCCCTGGCCACCGGGTCTAAGAGTTTTGAAAAATAAGCAACAGGCCTCCGTGTCCCCCCATGCTCTTGCACTAAAACTCGTTTACAATGACCCTGTTTAACATCCACATATAGTTCAAATTCCTTTTCTGTGTCTGGAAGAGCTAAGACTGGGGCATGAACCAATTTGTCCTTTAATTTTTTAAAGCTTTGCTTTCCCTCTGGTGTCCATACCATGACATTAGGACCGTCTTGGGTTAAAAGGTCATATAAAGGTCTGGCTGAGACGTTAATTTTGAGGAACTAAGGATTTTTAGGAAAGTTAAGATAATAAGTTGCTGAATTAGCTGAAGTAGATAGGTAATCTTTATTCGCAGTTAACAGAAGCCGGATCTTAGATAAGCTACCCCGGATCTTGTAACTCATTGCTTGTCAACTTTATGTTTATATAGCTGTGCCTGTAATGAAAAACAAGATGTGGTAAGTAAGATATAAGATAACTGCAGACTTCCTGCTTAAAGAACCCATTCAATGCAGGAAACTATAAGTTTTACCAAGGATTCTTCGTCATGAATGCATTGAAAAGGCAGAAAGGTCAGAACGAGGAAGACTCATCTTACTTCCTCATCTTAGGTGACCCCTCCCCAAAATAGATCCCCGACTCATTTTAAGAAACAAAGTACGCATGCTTAATAGCCTTTTTGTCAATTAGCATATGAAGCGAGGAGTGGGAGGTGACAGGGGTATGAATATGCATTTGTATTTTGGATATTCAACACTTTTGTAAATAAAAGACTTTGTAATTACCTGTGAATTTCGCAGTGCAAATTAGGGAACTATCCCGCGTGCTGCCCGGCCATAATAAACATACACTTTCTAACTTTAAACTGTTAGAGAGTTTTTGTCTGTCACAGTTGGGTATCGATACTAGATCAATACCCATATTTCTTTAATAAATCAGGGAAAATGGTGGAAACTCCAGCGCTGATGGCTGGAAGCGGTGGATTGTCCTCGGCAGGCAGGGGGGTGTCCTGGCAGGCGAAGCGAGCAGTGCTGGAGAACCCTCAGCGACTGGACCTGGGCTGACCCAAAATCCAGCAGGGCAATGAAAAAACTCTGAATTCCTGGGCGCTCCAACAGATGATAGAATTCTCAGGACCGAATCCCTCCGTTAACCGTGGAATCCGCTCAGGCACCAGTCGCTCGACCGTCCTCCTCCCGGAAAAAACCGAGAGCCGAGAGAAAAAAAACAACAATCCCCACCATCCGCTCCTGGGAGCCTTTTTCCTCCCCCAAAACTAAGTGATTAACTTCCTTTGTCCGGGTTGAGCACCCTTTAACTATCAGTATTTAGTCTCCTAGCAACTTATGGGGGGGAGGAAAAATTCCACAGGAAAACTTAACCCTCAACATCTGCCTTGCGAGGTTCTCCCAGGCCAACTCAGGGACAGAGAGACAGGAGTGCCGTGTGGCGGTTCCACGGGGTAGCCTTTATTGTCCAGAGTCCTGCAAAGAGGTAGCCAGGGACCACAGCTCCCTGCCAAACAGGGTTAACTCTGGGGTATTTATGGGGGAAAGCAGGGGTGGTACCAAAGGGGACAAACCAATGGATAGGAAAGGATCTACATGGGTATATCAGCATTGTGGGTGCTTTGCCCTGACCGGAGAGAGAACTGCCTCATCTAAGGGTTATCTCTCCTGGGGAGAGTTGAGATGAGCTTACCACATTCTATTCAAGGGACATCCCTCCAGGGCAGAGGCCTGGCAGGTTTATCTGTCTCCACACAGAGCCATTTTCACAACTGTAAAAATGAGGGCTAAACAACAACCTAAAGATTAGTTTTTCTTGATACCACTTTGAATGCCTCATCTCTCTTTGCCCTCTTAATTTTTTGTCTCTCTTTGCCCTCCACACAGTCACCCACCACTGAAATGGCAATTACTGGGGCAGCAGAGAATCACAGACAGCTTGGACAGCCTGCCCTTCTCTACCAGGCAAGCTCACCGCAGAACAGGGAAGAAATCAGCATAAATAGCATTGCTACTCTCAGAGAAACATTTCCAATGTAAATGGAGCATCTCACTGGAGAGACATAGTTAAAATATTAAAATATGTAGGAAGGGGGAGCTATTTTGGCCACTGAGCATTAAAATTCATCACGTAGAATAAAAAAAAAAAAAAAAAGACAGAAAACATTTAGGTTACAATTGATCCAAATCTTAGGAGTTTGGGGAAGATAAATTAAATGTGAAGGGACTGGAATGAAGGATGGGGAAATCAGAGATGACTGCAGGGAGTGCAGTCTGTAACTAGCATTCAGGCAGAAAGGAGGCCATCCAGAGCAGGTGGAGATTTAAATGCCTCAAGGATTCAGAGTGATTCTAAAATTCAACCTGTAATAGACTATGAACACGAAGAAAAGTTCCGATAGGAATTTATTACATTGCAGCAAGCAAAGCATAGGCAAATACAGCGCTGGACGGCAGGGGGAGTCTCGCTCCACCAACTGCCGTGAATTGGCAGGTTTTTCAGTCTTGCTTTTATCTTGCTTCTTTCCTCCGATGATGTATGTGTGACGTGTTGCTGGGAGGGTCTCTTTCTGTCCCTCGGTGGTCGCAGAGATGAAGGCTGTAGTTGTCCTCTTCCTTATATGGTAACTAAGCTGGAATTCCTGAAACTTAAAGCTGATTAAGCAAGTAGAGAGAGAGAAAAGAAATTGGGCAAGGGTATGTTTGCCTATAAGCTTAGATAGTAACATAGTAACTTCCTGTTATCTTGAGTTATTTGATCTCCAGTGAACAAAAAATAGTTAATGTTTATCACAATTCCCCCATTTCTCTTGTTCTTACTTATTTTTGTTCACTGTATCTTTGCAGTTCTTGTCTAGCTAACTTTAAAGTTTCTAAATTTTCTTCTTCAGGTATCTGATCATACTTAGTCCTAAGAAGCATAAGATGTGCCGCTTCCAGCCGGCTTTTCACTATAGTAATCAGTTTATTAAATATACATGGTCCAAAGGTAAGCCCGAGTGCCACCAGAATTACTGGCCCCGCAATAGTAGAAAGCAGTGTGGTTAACCAAGGGGAGTGGTTGAACCAATTTTCATACCAATTTTGATGTGCTTCATTTTCTCTTTTCCGCTGTTCTATCTGCTTCCTTAGTTCATTCATAGTATTGATTACTACTCCTGTGTGATCTGCATACGAACAGCATTCCTCTTTTAGCGCTACACAAAGGCCCTCTTGTTGTAAAAACAGCAGATCTAAACCCCTTCGATTTTGTAATACTACTTCTGACAGTGATCTCACTGATTTTACTAACCCATCAATTGCTTTTTCTATTTTACTTAAATCTTCATCTACAGAGATTCTTAGTGCTCTAAATTCTTTCTGTTGGTTGACTAATGAGGTTATCCCTGTTCCAGCTCCTACTCCTCCTACAGTTAGAAGAGTTGCTATAGTCAGGGCGGTGAAAGGTTCTCTTCTCATGAGGTGATGTTCTGGGGCTGTGTGCTGTTCAAGGACATAATCTTTTGGATGATAAGTAATTTTCGGTATAATAGTTACTTGAATACAATAGTCATGGGTGTGATTGAAAATTTTTAAAGATAAACAAGGAGTAATTCCTATACTCTGGCAAACCCATCGAGTATTGGGAGCTGGGAGCAACCAATCTGCTTTTTGTTTTTGCTTGGGGTTTTTCACAGTGATGTTACACAAATGTTCTCTATTAGGGGGAACAGTACCCATACATCATCCCTGTCCGGTTACCTGAGAGAGTGTTACTCCTTGAGTACTGTCTTTAGTCTTTTTCCAAAGGCATTCTTTTGGATTAGTCCCATTTATTCTTCTTGCTTTGGCCGTTACCCCAATGGCTTCATAAAAAGGAGGTCGGATGTTATAGCAAAGCCAGCATTCTCTTGTTAAATCAGGGTTTGTTCTATTTAGAATGCCATAACTAGCTTGCATTATTTTCCACAGAGTACCATATTTAGAGGCTTCTTCAGGGGCATCAGCCTGAGGCACTGTTAATTCTCCTGATCCACTGCTATTTGTAGTGCTTGTCCTGCTCTGCCTTACTACCAGTACTGGGTTTGGTCCTACACCCCCCCCCCCCACCCCATCTCTGGTGAATGGGGAGCGGGTTCCTTCTTTATTTGGATTATATTCCCCCTATCTCTCCCGGGTTCCCAATGTCTAACTCCCCAATTTTTACCTAATAGCCATTCTTGTTTCTCTGGTTGGGTGACATTGAGATAAACAAACGAGCAGTCCCCTATTGTCCTGGGGTGACTGTGTATCCCCAATCGTCTGTTGGGTGCAGGGGGGAGGGCAAGCGCGGTTTGTTTTTCCCCAGGAAAACTCTGCTCATCGGAGTGACCTTGAAGCGGGGGAGTTGGAACACGGCAAGACGAAAGAAGCTCTGTTGTTTTTTCCCCCGGCAGTTAGTTAGTTTAGTGCTAGCGTAGTTAGACGCTGTAGAATAGCTGAAGCTTTTTGCTTTTTTTTTTTCTTTTTCTTTTTTTGTCCTTTTTTCCTTCCTTTTTGCTTTTTTTGTCCTCTCCTCGGAACTGTTCCAACCTCTCCGGACTAAGGACCTGGGGAAGCACCGGGGGCCTCCACAGGGGACCCACCCCACCCAAGACCAGCCCTGCACATCTCCTTTTCTCCCAGCGTCAGCAGAGACGGAGCGGTGGAGCACAGTGACGACCCTCGAGGAGACTTTCTTTAAGTTTGTTATCCCTCCGTAAGCGGCACGAAGCTCTTGTCATCGGGTATTGTGCTGGGAGTGCTTTGCCTGTTTAATAAACAGGTTTTTTCCACTTCTCTCTGAGGAAATCTTTTTTCCCGAACCAGTTGGAGGAGGGGAGGGGGGCCCCGTGGGAGGGTTTCTCCCAAAATCTGCCTGAAACCACCACAAACTTATTGGCGCCCATACGTGGGGCACGAGAGAGTGGAAAAACCCTGTACTGATTAGTATTTAGCAGTCAGTAATTATGCTGTTTGACCTCATGTCTCTTGGGGTGGGGGCCTTGCTGTGTTTTGGATCCTTAGGCTTCTTTGAGGTCTTAATACCTTTGTGGTCCTTAGGTTTATTTGCATATCCAGAGATAGCCCCAATATTGTCACTAATACGCAGTTTTTACAGCAGAGGGACACGGATTAGAGTAGCTATTGGCCTTGGTTTAATCATAATCATTTGTAGGAAGTTTATAAAGGTGCTGAGATCTTTTCCTACTATGTATGGGTCATGGTTATGGTTATTCACCCTGTTTGTGGGAGGAGGAGCAGAGGATGAAGCGTTGCAGTCTTTCGTTTCCTTCTTCTCCTCTGAATCGGTTAAATCATTGTTGGAGAATGTTGAGTTTCCCCTGAGTGTTAAAGAGACCATCTTTCTGGTATGTCATCTGGTAAGCCTCCTCTATACAGTCTGCAGCTTCTCTAGAATATGGGCTGAGATTTCTAGAGGGGCTGATAAAACTCCTGACCCAGGCAGAGGAAATCCTGAGTGGTGTGGAGAATGGGAGGATATGGGCCAACTCCTCAAGGAATTCTCTGACCCTGTAGTCTGGGATTTTCCACGGGAACAAATTCAGAATCCAGTGGAGTTGGGGAAATACCTGAAAGAGAGGTACCATGATGGCTCTAAGGGGGAGAAGATGGCTGCAGTAAGCTGGGCCCTGGCATATGCTTATCGCACATTGCTAGAGACTGTAGGGCAGCAGACAGAGGCAGGGGGGAAGGGATACAAATCAACAGCCACCCCAGTCACTCAGGCTACAGCCAACACCCCAGTTATGAAGCCAGCAGCTAGACTAGAACCTGAACCTGAGTTGGCAGCTAAAGCAGACAGTAAGCCAAAGCCCCTGGCAGTTGCTCCGGCAAAGAAGCACACAGTCAAAACCGATCGACCAGTGGACGATGATGACCCAAGAGAAGGACCCTCACCAAAATCAGAAGCCAAAGCTTCTAGCACAGGATCAGAAGCAAATATTGATTCCTTTTCCCTGAAGGACCTTCGGGGCCTAAGAAAAGATTACCGGCGACAACCTGATGAATCTATAATTAGTTGGTTAGTCCGTCTTTGGGATGCTGCAGGCGAGGCTACAATTCTGGATGGCACTGAAGCGAGGCATCTGGGATCCCTGTCACATGATCCAGTCATCGACCAGGAGATGATGAGAGAGGCTAGTCCTTGCAGTCTCTGGATACGGGTCCTAGGAAGTGTGGCAGAAAGATATTTGTGTGCAGATGATCTCTATATGCAGCAAACCCCATGGAAGACCATAGAACAAGGGATTCAACGCTTGAGAGAAATGGCGGTGGCAGAGATGGTTTTCTCAGATGATATAAACACTAGGAACCCAGACTTGGTATCATGTACATCTGTGATGTGGCGAAAACTTATACGACTCGGGCCATTAGAATACGCTTCTGCTTTAGCAGTAATGAAGCGGGAGGACATGGAGGAGACGGTGCTTGATATGGCGAAGAAGCTCCGAGCATATGCAGATGCTGTGCATGGCCCAACACACGCCAGAATCGCAGCTGTGGAGACACGTCTAGAGAAACTAGAGGATAAGATAGATGAGAATCATAAGAAACTCAGGGAGGAGATTAGAGAGGACCTTCTCCAAATCTCAGCAGTGCAGATCAGAGGTTCTGGTACCCAACGTAGACGCTCGCTGGCTAGGGAGAGAGGATACACTCCACGTGCTGAGCTGTGGTTCTTCCTGCGGGATTGCGGAGAAAATATGAACAGATGGGATGGAAAATCTACGGCTGCCCTGGCACAACGGGTGCGTGAATTGAAGGAAGTCAAGACTCAAAGAGGGAGCTCCACCAAAAGGGAAGCGGCTCCAGTTGCCCGTAGCCGAACTGCCAGGTATGACGATGATGACATGTCCAACCCCCTTGAAGGAACCTCTAAGACATATGCTCAAGGAAAGAAGGATAACCAGGCTTAGAGGGGCCCTGCCTCTAGCCAGGTAGAGGCTAGGGAAAACCGTGTATTTTGGACTGTGTGGATTCGTTGGCCTGGCACATCAGAACCACAAAAATACGATGCCTTGGTTGATACTGGTGCGCAGTGCACATTAATGCCATCAAGACATGTAGGGGAAGAATCTGTTTCCATTGCTGGGGTGACAGGGGGTTCACAAGATTTAACTTTGGTGGAAGCTGATGTGAGCCTGACTGGAAATGAGTGGAAGAGACACCCTATTGTGACTGGCCCAGAAGCTCCATGCATTTTGGGCGTAGACTTCCTCCGAAATGGGTATTTCAAAGACCCAAAGGGATTTAGGTGGGCATTCGGGATAGCAGCTGTAGAGACAGAGGGTGTTAAGCAGTTGAATACCTTGCCTGGACTATCAGAGAACCCATCTGCTGTAGGTCTTCTGAAGGTGGAAGAGCAACAAGTGCCAATTGCCACTTCAATAGTGCATCGCCGACAGTACAGAACAACTCGAGATGCTGTGATCCCCATCCACAAGATGATCCGTGAGCTGGAGAGCCAAGGGGTGGTCAGCAAAACCCACTCACCCTTCAACAGCCCCATCTGGCCTGTGCGCAAGTCTGACGGAGAATGGAGATTGACTGTGGACTACCATGCCTTGAACGAAGTGACTCCACCGTTGAGCGCTGCTGTGCCGGACATGCTGGAACTCCAGTACGAGCTGGAGTCCAAGGCAGCAAAATGGTACGCCACAATTGACATTGCTAATGCATTTTTCTCCATTCCTCTGGCTGCAGAATGCAGGCCTCAGTTTGCTTTCACCTGGAGGGGCGTGCAGTACACCTGGAACCGACTGCCCCAGGGGTGGAAACACAGCCCCACCATCTGCCATGGACTGATCCAGGCTGCACTGGAAAAGGGTGAGGCTCCTGAACATCTACAGTACATCGATGACATCATTGTGTGGGGAAACACAGCAATGGAAGTGTTTGAGAAGGGAGAGAAGATCATCCAGATTCTCCTGAAGGCCGGCTTTGCTATCAAGAAGAGCAAAGTTAAGGGACCTGCTCGAGAGATCCAGTTTCTAGGAGTAAAGTGGCACGATGGAAGGCATCAGATTCCCACTGAAGTCATCAACAAGATCACAGCAATGTGTCCACCAACCAACAAAAGGGAAACACAAGCTTTCCTAGGCGCCATAGGTTTCTGGAGGATGCACATTCCTGAGTACAGCCAGATTGTGAGCCCTCTCTACCTGGTCACCCGCAAGAAGAACAATTTCCACTGGGGCCCTGAACAGCAACAAGTCTTTGCCCAGATCAAGCAGGAGATCGCTCATGCTGTAGCCCTTGGCCCAGTGAGGACGGGACCAGAGGTGAAGAACGTGCTCTACTCAGCAGCTGGGAACAATGGCCTGTCCTGGAGCCTTTGGCAGAAGGTGCCTGGGGAGACTCGGGGCCGACCACTGGGATTCTGGAGCCGAAGCTACAGAGGGTCTGAAGCCAACTACACTCCAACAGAAAAGGAAATCTTGGCCGCCTATGAAGGAGTTCAAGCCGCCTCAGAAGTAGTAGGCACTGAAACACAACTCCTGCTGGCACCTCGACTACCAGTGCTGGGATGGATGTTCAAAGCAGAGATTCCCTCCACCCACCACGCCACCAACACCACATGGAGCAAATGGATTGCCCTCATTACACAGCAGGCCCGTATTGGAAACCCAAATCGCCCTGGGATTTTGGAAATAATTACAAATTGGCCTGAAGGAGTAAACTTCCACCCATCATGCCACTGATGCCACATGGAGCAAGTGGATTGCTCTTATTACACAGCGCGCCCAAATGGGTAAACTGAATCGCCCTGGGATTTTGGAAATAATTACCAATTGGCCTGAGGGTGAAAACTTTGGCCTCACAGATGAAGAACAAGAGCAAGTGACATGGGCTGAAGAGGCTCCACCATACAACCAATTGCCAGCAGAGGAGACGCATTATGCCCTTTTCACTGACGGTTCCTGTCGTATTGTAGGGATGAACCGGAAGTGGAAAGCAGCCGTGTGGAGCCCCACACGACAGGTTGCTGAGGCCACTGAAGGAGAGGGTGGATCAAGTCAACTTGAAGAACTCAAGGCTGTTCAATTGGCTTTGGATATTGCTGAAAGAGAGGGGTGGCCGAGGCTCTACCTCTATACCGATTCATGGATGGTAGCCAATGCTCTGTGGGGATGGCTGAAGAAGTGGAAAGAGGCTAAATGGCAGCATGGAGGGAAACCAATTTGGGCTGCTAAGGAGTGGAAAGACATTGCTACCAGGGTAGAGAGACTACCTGTGAAAGTTCGCCACGTAGATGCCCACATCCCCAAGAGTAGAGCTAATGAGGAGCATCGAAACAACGAGCAGGTAGATCGGGCAGCAAAAATAGAAGTCTCAAAGATTGATTTAGATTGGGAACACAAGGGAGAGTTGTTTTTCGCTCGATGGGCCCATGATGCCTCAGGCCATCAGGGCAGAGATGCCACCTATAAGTGGGCCCGAGACCGAGGGGTGGATCTAACCATGGACAGTATTTCTCAGGTTATCCACGACTGTGAGACGTGTGCTGCCATCAAGCAGGCCAAGCGGGTGAAGCCCCTATGGTATGGCGGGCGATGGTGCAAGTATAAGTATGGGGAAGCCTGGCAGATTGACTACATCATCCTTCCCCAAACCCGCCAAGGCAAGCGCTACGTGCTCACAATGGTGGAAGCCACCACGGGGTGGCTGGAGACCTACCCTGTGCCCCATGCTACTGCCCGGAACACCATCCTGGGCCTTGAAAAGCAAGTCCTGTGGAGGCATGGTACCCCCGAGAGAATTGAGTCAGACAACGGGACTCATTTCAAGAACAGCCTTATTAACACCTGGGCTAGGGAACATGGCATTGAGTGGGTGTACCATATTCCCTACCATGCACCCGCTGCAGGCAAAGTGGAGAGGCACAATGCATTGTTAAAAACCCAGTTGAAAGCATTGGGTGGGGGATCTTTCAAGAACTGGGAGCAGCATTTGGCAAAGGCCTCCTGGTTGCTCAACACCCGAGGCTCCACCAACCGAGCAGGCCCTGCCCAGGCTGAGCCTCTGCATACAATAGATGGAGATAAAGTCCCAGTGGTGCATACCAGAGGTCTGTTAGGGAAGACAGTGTGGATCAAGTCTGCCTCAAGTACAGACAAACCCATTCGTGGGGTTGTCTTTGCTCAGGGACCAGGTTGCACATGGTGGATAATGCAGAAAGATGGAACAACACGATGTGTACCTCAGGGAGATCTGATTGTTGGGTGAGAATCATTTGTAAACATCACTGTCTGCTGGATGCTATTACCATTGTCTGTACATTAAACCACGCAGAATGAAATAGAAGGAAATGTGTAAGTGAGAGGGTATGTGTTAAGTGTTGAAAATAGGAGCAAGTGTTGAAGGTATGAGTAAGTGAGAGAGGAATCCTGCTGCCCTGCAGCCTGGGGCCTGGATTCAGTGGCTCAGTGTGGAACGTGACAGGAGCATGATGGGTATTGCTTGTATTCTTTTTTTTGTGGGGAGAATGGATGGAAGTTTTATGTGGAATATGTATTGGTTCTGCCTGTAAGTCAACGATATGGGGATAAGGGGTGGAAGATGTCCTGGGGTGACTGTGTATCCCCAATCGTCTGTTGGGTGCAGGGGGGAGAGCAAGCGCGGTTTGTTTTTCCCCAGGAAAACTCTGCTCATCGGAGTGACCTTGAAGCGGGGGAGCTGGAACACGGCAAGACGAAAGAAGCTCTGTTGTTTTTTTCCCCGGCAGTTAGTTAGTTTAGTGCTAGCGTAGTTAGACGCTGTAGAATAGCTGAAGCTTTTTTGCTTTTTTTTCTTTTTCTTTTTTTGTCCTTTTTTTCCTTCCTTTTTGCTTTTTTTGTCCTCTCCTCGGAACTGTTCCAACCTCTCTGGACTAAGGACCTGGGGAAGCACCGGGGGCCTCCACAGGGGACCCACCCCACCAAGACCAGTCCTGTACATCTCCTTTTCTCCCAACGTCAGCGGAGACGGAGCGGTGGAGCACAGTGACGACCCTCAAGAGGAGACTTTCTTTAAGTTTGTTATCCCTCCGTAAGCGGCACGAAGCTCTTGTCATCGGGTATTGAGCTGGGAGTGCTTTGCCTGTTTAATAAACAGGTTTTTTCCACTTCTCTCTGAGGAAATCTTTTTCCCGAACTGGTTGGAGGAGGGGAGGGGGGCCCCGTGGGAGGGTTTCTCCCAAAATCTGCCTGAAACCACCACACCTATATAGGTCATTTCTCCTGAAGGACCCCTCCATGGCTTTGTGCATCCTGCTGGTCCAAAGTCTGCTTGTAAATATTTATCATGCCCTCCCCTGGGTGTCCAGTCAGAGGCGATTGTTTCACAGCCCCAATATCCACAAAAATATTCCCCAGGATAATTACAATATCCTTTACCGTGATTTGAGCTTGGGCACATGTAAAATCCCGTTAGGTTCAGTAGTTTTCCACAATGATCTATGTTGGTCAGATCACACAATCCTACTCTGAAACTGGGTGCTCCTACAGTAGTTACAGTTTGCAAAATCTCATTGTCATCCCATCGCCATAGTGACCATTTAAAGGGTTGGTGTGGTAGATTGTCTAAGGCATTAATCCCTCTTAAGTATAACATCAGCAAAAGAAAAGTAATCGGCTGGGTCACGTGGTGAGCATCATTGGGGGCATAGGAATGGGAGTATATTTGAGGATTGTTCCATTTCATAGACTGCAACCTGTCTCTCTGCCCAGGGTCCTTGCTCTTATTCCCATTCCTGAGGCAATTCCTCAAATATTGTTTTGTTGTCCCACCCCTGGGGTTTCTTTCCTCCACAGCTTTTTACCCCTCTGCCTTTCCCGTCGACTCGGTTGCCTCGAGCCACGGGGGGTACCATCTTCTTGGCAGCAGGGATGTTCTTCAGGAGGTCCCCGGGGGCGACTCTGTTGCCTCTTGACATAGGAATCCCAGTTCTGATACTTAACTGGGGGTGTATCACACCGGATTCCCTTGAGGCGTGTGCGGCAGGTGCAGTCAACAATTTCAGCTATGAACGGGATGGGTTCATTAGGGTGATAACAATAATATTTTGGTTCAATCCCTAATGCAAAAATCCTCCATCACTCTTCTGATTCTTCTACTAATCCCTCATATTTAACTTTATATTCTAGAATCCAATCAGTTATGTTCCGCTGCAATACCCAACAGGGGCTGCAAATTCCTCTAGGAGGGGTTCCTCGCCTACAATGACTCCACCACCTGTCCCCGCAGATTTTACAAATATAACAAACAAAAGAATAACAATTGCACTCTGGGTCTCTACACCTTATCTTAACATCAGAGTTACAAATTAATCTTTCCTCCGTGTAGTGTGGTTCTGGTGCATATTCTACACGGTGTCCATTCATTGATGATCTCTCCTCTGGATCCGTAACTTCAGGTCTCCGGGATTGCTTGTCACCTGCCACTCAGGAGTCGGTTTGCTCACTGGCCCTTTAATTCTGCTAGCATGGGTCCATCCCTTCTCTGCTGTTCTGACTGCAGTATCTGTAGTAAGCAATACAAGGTAAGGGCCCTCCCATTGTGGGGCCAAGGTTGCTTCTTTCCAGGACTTTATCATTACCCAATCTCCTGGTTGCACCTGGTGCAGTTTCAAATCTAGTGGGGGTCTCTGAGCTAACCTTCCATTTTTCCATAGATTTTCCCTATATTTCATTAGGCTGGTAATGTATACATTCATACTTTGATCCCTCAACTTTGGATGATCTTGCGGTTCCTCTATATTGTAGGGCATTCCATACAACATTTCAAATGGAGATATTCCCATATCCGATCTAGGTTGTGTCCAGATATTTAGCAATGCTAATGGTAGGCATTTTACCCATGACAGTTTGGTCTCAATCACGAGTTTGGTCAATTGTTTTTTAATTTCCCCATTCATTCTTTCTACTCTTCCCGAACTTTGGGGGTGTCAGGGGGTGTGATAATCCCATTGTATTCCCATTATTGCCATGGTTTCCTTAATTATTTTGGATGTAAAGTGAGGGCCTCTGTCCGAGTCAATGGTTTCCATGACCCCATATCTGGGAATAATCTGCTCTAATAGGGTCTTGATCACTGTTTGTGCCATTGCCCTTGCCGTAGGGAATGCCTCTACATAATGGGTTAGGTGATCCACTATTACTAATAGATATTTATACCTCCCAGTCTTTGGTAACTCAGTAAAGTCTAGTTGGATGTTAGCAAATGGCCGGTATGCTGTAGGTCGTCCCCCCATTAAGGTTTTTCTTAAATTGGCCCTATTTACCTTTAGGCAGGTAACGCACCCCCTCACTACCTGCTTTGCCAAGTCATCTGCCCCAATACACATATGTTTGGTGGCGAATTGATCTACCAATGCTTGTGCCCCCCAATGTGTTTTGCTATGTATTCTCCTCATAATATCCATAGCTATGGATTTAGGCAGTACAGTTCTATTATCCTCTGGAAGTCGCCATTCCCCTTCTGGGTCTTCTCTCAACCCCATTCTTTTCATCTTTTCTTTTTCCTGCATAGTAAAACTATATATCTTTTGCAAATCCCCTCTGCTAGTCTCACGCTCTTTTCTTTCAGCCTTCGGATCTTTCTGGGGGGTAGATTGTGACGTCTGCAAAGCAGCCCTTCTTGCTTCCTGATCTGCTGCATTATTTCCCCTGCTTTTAAAATCCAATCCCTCTTGATGCCCTTTTAGGTGAACAACAGCAATTTTCCTAGGTCCCCTCAAGGCCTTCAGCAGTTTCCTGATTAGATCCTGGTGAACCAGGTTTTTTCCCTGGGAGTTTATCAACCCCCGTTCTTCCCATATTTTCCCAAAAGTGTGTATAATCCCATAGGCATATTTTGAGTCAGTATAGATGGTACCTGATTTATCCTTCAACAACTGCAATGCCCGCAGTACAGCATAAAGTTCACAGGCCTGCGCCGACCAAGATCCACTTAGAGGGCCTGATTCGATAACTGCAAGTCCTTCTCCCCCAACTATTGCATAGCCAGAGACCCTTTTTCCATTAATTACTCACAATGAGCCATCTACAAACAACCTATCCCCCTCTTCTAATTCTTCTTCATCCAAGTCTGGTCTTATTTTGGTTTGTTCTTCTATGGTAGATAAGCACTCATGGGCCAATCCATCCTCACTTGGCCTTCCATATAAGAATTGGGCCGGATTTTGTAAGGCTGTAACCTCCAGGGTTAATTTTGGGGAGTCTAATAGGATTCCCTCATACTTCAAGAGTCGGGCATCTGTTATCCATTTTTCTGCCTTTTGTTGCAAAATTCCCCGGATATTATGAGGGGATAATACTCTCAGTTCCCCATTGAAAGTGATTTTATTAGCCTCCTCCACAAGCAAGGCGCAGGCTACTAGAGCTTGCAAACATGTAGGCCAACCCCTGCTTACAGGGTCTAACAGCTTAGATAAGTACCCAACAGGTTTCTTTTTCCCAGCCCATTCCTGGGTCAGTACTCCATAAGCCATCCCACTATCTGTGTTTACAAATAGATAAAAGGGTCTCTTCAGATCGGGTAGGCTCAACACAGGGGCATTGACCAAATCATGCCGCAGAGCTTTCAGATGCTTGTCGTCTTTCTCATCCCATTTCACTAGCCCTCCTTGGCTCAATTTCTCATATAAAAACTTAACCTTGGTGCTATAGTTCTCAATCCACTGTCGGCAATACCCCATGAGACCTAACAACTGCCTAATTTGCTTCTTGCTCTTTGGAGGCGGTATGGATAGTATCCCCTTTACTCTTTCAGGGTCTATTTTCTTCTCCCCCTTCCTTAGGTAATGCCCAAGATACTTTACTTCTTCTTCTACGAATTGTAGTTTTGCCTTAGATACTTTGAGCCCCTTAGCACTCAGGAAGTTGAGTAATCTAATGCTTTCTGCCCGTACTTTGTCCTCTGCTTCCCCAGCAATCAGGAGGTCATCTACATATTGGATAAGGGTCACTCCTTCCCCAGTCTGATATTCTTGCAAAATCTGTTCTAAAGCTTGTCCAAACAAATTAGGAGATTCCGTAAACCCCTGGGGGAGCACGGTCCACCTTAGCTGCTGTCTCCTATGAGTGATTGGGTCTTCCCATTCAAATGCAAAGTAATCCCTACTTTTCTCGTCTAGAGGACATGCCCAGAATGCATCTTTAAGGTCAATTACACTATAATATTGTTTTTCGGGACCAAGTCTGCTTAGCAGGGTGTAAGGGTTGGCTACCACCAGAAAACGAGCTACTGTCCTTTTGTTTATTTCTCTTAGGTCATGCACTAACCGGTATGATCCATCTGCCTTTTTTATTGGCAAAATGGGGGTATTAAAAGGAGACATGCAAGATTCTAAGATTCCTTTGCTTAGTAGCCTCTCAATCTCGGGCTTCAACCCATTCTTTCCCTCTGGGGAGATGGGGTACTGTTTAACCCTTATCGGTGTCTCTGGATCTTTAATGATTACCGAGAAGGGGGGTATATTCAACCTTCCTACACTATCAGGAGTGTACCATACTTCTGAGTTAATTTTTTCCTCATCCTCTACCCTCAAGGGACAGAGTTTTATTTTGATTTCCTCATTTACTACTTCTATATTAATACCCATTTCTATAATTAAGTCTCTCCCTAACAAATTATAATCTGCTTCTGGTACCAGCAGAAGGTTCCCTATTCCCATTTTGGACCTCGATTCCACCAGTACATTCTTAATAACAGGGACTTTAAAGGGCTCCCCCTTCGCCCCTACCACTTGAGCAGTTTCCTTTGATATCTTACATCCCTCCGGTAGTACCTGGACTGTCGATCGCTCAGCTCCAGTATCTACTAAAAACTCAAATTTTTTCTGCTGAGGACCTATTTTTAATTTTATCAAGGGCTCCTGATGTTTCCGTGTCCCCAGCAAATGAAGCCCCTGACTCCTTCAGTCCTCTTTGAAGACTCTCTCATCCCTCAGCTGCTTCCTGCAGTTTCTCCGAAAGCGTCCTTTATTTCCACAGTAGAAACATACGCCTCCATCCTTTTTCTCTACCCGGGGAACCCCTCCCCCATTTCTCTGGGCCACTTGACTTGTTTTGGGAGGGGCATCAATTCTCCTAGTCTCCCTTACTGCTGCCACCATCATTCTTACTTGTCTCTTGTGACTCTCTTCATCTCTTCTCACATATACCTTCTGTGCTTCCCTCAATAGCTCATCCAGGTCTCTATCTTGCCAATTATCTAATTTTTCTAACTTCTTTCTGATATCTTCCCACGATTTAGCCACAAATTGTGTTTTTAGTAGTGCTTGCCCTAACGGTGTCTCAGGATCTAAGCCCGAGTACATCTGCAGGTTTTTTCTCAAGCGTTTTAGCCAATCCGTAGGTGTCTCCTCCTTTTTCTGTCTCTCATTAAATGCTTTGTTGATGTTCTGCCCCCTAGGCACCGCTTCCCGGATCCCCTGTACTATTATCCCCCTCAGATCCTGCATATTGATTCTGTGATCCTGCTGCTGATGATTCCAATTGGGATCCTGCAAAGGCCACTTGGTGTCTGCTAAAGGTCCTTGTGCATGTTGTGAATCCCATATCCGCATCCCTGCTCGTCTAATCATATTTCTTTCCTCGGCCGTGAAGAGAATATTCAATATGGCTTGCAACTCGCCCCAAGTATAAATACTGGGTCCCAAAAATTGGTCCAGTCTCTCGGCCACCCCCAAAGGATCTTCCAGGAGGCTCCCCATCTCCCTCTTAAATTCCCAAACATCCCCAGAACTCAAAGGTACTGAAACAAACCCTATCGCTGGGTGAGGTCCCTGCCCCCCCCCCCCCCCCCCCCCCCCCCCCCCCCCACAGGCATTTCTCTTAGGGGATATAGGTTATGCTGTCTAGCCCGACCTCGGGTTATGGGTCCCTGCACTTCCTCGGGGGGCTCGGGATTACTTCCTGCTTCCTGAGGCTCCATTGGAGGTGCATCCGGAATCTGGGGGTTCTGAGGGAACTCAGAATTCTGTTGGAATCATACCCTGCAAGACAAAGTGGGTAAACCATTTTTTGTGTCTACCACAAGATGCTATACCCTGGGCAATAGACCATTGACTGTCTGATCCCCACTTCACCCTTTTATGCAAATCTGGTGTGATATAGAATGTAAAATCTACTGGTATGTCTTGAAAAGAATAAGTCAGTCAAAAATCTTACCATGTATGAATTTTAAAAATAGCATTAAAATGTCAGTGTTCCTTTATATAAGTCCTTCATGGCCTCAAACTACAGAGGTTATTGCTGCACTGGACAATGTAAGGATGTCAGTTATGTATTTAGGTCATATTCTCTCTTTGTAGTTCTTAGGTTTGTGATAAACATTAACTATTTTTTGTTCACTGGAGATCAAATAACTCAAGATAACAGGAAGTTACTATGTTACTATCTAAGCTTATAGGCAAACATACCCTTGCCCAATTTCTTTTCTCTCTCTCTACTTGCTTAATCAGCTTTAAGTTTCAGGAATTCCAGCTTAGTTACCATATAAGGAAGAGGACAACTACAGCCTTCATCTCTGCGACCACCGAGGGACAGAAAGAGACCCTCCCAGCAACACGTCACACATACATCATCGGAGGAAAGAAGCAAGATAAAAGCAAGACTGAAAAACCTGCCAATTCACGGCAGTTGGTGGAGCGAGACTCCCCCTGCCGTCCAGCGCTGTATTTGCCTTTGCTTTGCTTGCTGCAATGTAATAAATTCCTATCGGAACTTTTCTTCGTGTTCATAGTCTATTACAGGTTGAATTTTAGAATCACTCTGAATCCTTGAGGCATTTAAATCTCCACCTGCTCTGGATGGCCTCCTTTCTGCCTGAATGCTAGTTACAGACTGCACTCCCTGCAGTCATCTCTGATTTCCCCATCCTTCATTCCAGTCCCTTCACATTTAATTTATCTTCCCCAAACTCCTAAGATTTGGATCAATTGTAACCTAAATGTTTTCTGTCTTTTTTTTTTTTTTTTTATTCTACGTGATGAATTTTAATGCTCAGTGGCCAAAATAGCTCCCCCTTCCTACATATTTTAATATTTTAACTATGTCTCTCCAGTGAGATGCTCCATTTACATTGGAAATGTTTCTCTGAGAGTAGCAATGCTATTTATGCTGATTTCTTCCCTGTTCTGCGGTGAGCTTGCCTGGTAGAGAAGGGCAGGCTGTCCAAGCTGTCTGTGATTCTCTGCTGCCCCAGTAATTGCCATTTCAGTGGTGGGTGACTGTGTGGAGGGCAAAGAGAGACAAAAAATTAAGAGGGCAAAGAGAGATGAGGCATTCAAAGTGGTATCAAGAAAAACTAATCTTTAGGTTGTTGTTTAGCCCTCATTTTTACAGTTGTGAAAATGGCTCTGTGTGGAGACAGATAAACCTGCCAGGCCTCTGCCCTGGAGGGATGTCCCTTGAATAGAATGTGGTAAGCTCATCTCAACTCTCCCCAGGAGAGATAACCCTTAGATGAGGCAGTTCTCTCTCCGGTCAGGGCAAAGCACCCACAATGCTGATATACCCATGTAGATCCTTTCCTATCCATTGGTTTGTCCCCTTTGGTACCACCCCTGCTTTCCCCCATAAATACCCCAGAGTTAACCCTGTTTGGCAGGGAGCTGTGGTCCCTGGCTACCTCTTTGCAGGACTCTGGACAATAAAGGCTACCCCGTGGAACCGCCACACGGCACTCCTGTCTCTCTGTCCCTGAGTTGGCCTGGGAGAACCTCGCAAGGCAGATGTTGAGGGTTAAGTTTTCCTGTGGAATTTTTCCTCCCCCCCATAAGTTGCTAGGAGACTAAATACTGATAGTTAAAGGGTGCTCAACCCGGACAAAGGAAGTTAATCACTTAGTTTTGGGGGAGGAAAAAGGCTCCCAGGAGCGGATGGTGGGGATTGTTGTTTTTTTTTCTCTCGGCTCTCGGTTTTTTCCGGGAGGAGGACGGTCGAGCGACTGGTGCCTGAGCGGATTCCACGGTTAACGGAGGGATTCGGTCCTGAGAATTCTATCATCTGTTGGAGCGCCCAGGAATTCAGAGTTTTTTCATTGCCCTGCTGGATTTTGGGTCAGCCCAGGTCCAGTCGCTGAGGGTTCTCCAGCACTGCTCGCTTCGCCTGCCAGGACACCCCCCTGCCTGCCGAGGACAATCCACCGCTTCCAGCCATCAGCGCTGGAGTTTCCACCATTTTCCCTGATTTATTAAAGAAATATGGGTATTGATCTAGTATCGATACCCAACTATGACGGACAAAAACTCTCTAACAGTTTAAAGTTAGAAAGTGTATGTTTATTATGGCCGGGCAGCACGCGGGATAGTTCCCTAATTTGCACTGCGAAATTCACAGGTAATTACAAAGTCTTTTATTTACAAAAGTGTTGAATATCCAAAATACAAATGCATATTCATACCCCTGTCACCTCCCACTCCTCGCTTCATATGCTAATTGACAAAAAGGCTATTAAGCATGCGTACTTTGTTTCTTAAAATGAGTCGGGGATCTATTTTGGGGAGGGGTCACCTAAGATGAGGAAGTAAGATGAGTCTTCCTCGTTCTGACCTTTCTGCCTTTTCAATGCATTCATGACGAAGAATCCTTGGTAAAACTTATAGTTTCCTGCATTGAATGGGTTCTTTAAGCAGGAAGTCTGCAGTTATCTTATATCTTACTTACCACATCTTGTTTTTCATTACAGGCACAGCTATATAAACATAAAGTTGACAAGCAATGAGTTACAAGATCCGGGGTAGCTTATCTAAGATCCGGCTTCTGTTAACTGCGAATAAAGATTACCTATCTACTTCAGCTAATTCAGCAACTTATTATCTTAACTTTCCTAAAAATCCTTAGTTCCTCAAAATTAATGTCTCATTCCCCACTTCTTCTTTGAAATGAGTAAATTCTTTTACTCAGTATACAGAGTCTTCCTCATCTATCCAAGCTGTACAGCTAGTGTCTCTCAAGACCAAGCCATATGTCTTTGACAGTGATGTTAAAGCTGCCACTCATCATAGCATCCTCCAATTCCAAACAAGTATTACAATGGATAACACTAAACTTATGCCGACCAAAATAAGCAACACAACTATAGGGTGGATTAAGGTATTCAATATTCCGGTTGCTGTTGGTGACCACCCAAAAAGCACATCCCACCAATGATTAAAGTCAATGTCATACCTTCTTATCGCACACCCTTCTATTTTGAGCCTAAACTCTAGACATGTACTCAAGCATTTATCACAGCATTCAGGACTAACCCTGATGAGTTTCATGGGTGGATGGTAAGCCTTGTGGAACCCATCCTGTACGAATGCATACTTGCATCCCCAAATATTTCTTCCCTCCCACAAGCTTGCATTTGTGACTTTTAGTATCTTGTTTAAAGCCTTACGAGAGTAAGGATCATAGGCTCTTCCTAGGCACTGGTATATCCCAGCCACATTATACCTTCATGGTATTGTGTTGACTCCTGTTATGGTTAAGGTAATTACTACAATAGTTACAACTTTCCACATAATGTCCAAAATAACTCTTAGTCCATTTATTCGTTGTTCCGAGTGAGCTTCAGCTTCAGTTCGTTATCGCCTGGTGTGGCTTTCCAAATTCCTTCTGGGGCTTTCTTCACTCGGGAGTGATGGATCCAGGCCTTCTGTCCTTTGATCTTGATTGCAGTGAAGGTAGTGAGGAGCACCTGGAATGGTCCTTCCCACTGTGGTTCTAAGGTTTTTTCTGCAAAAGACTTAACATAGACCTAATCCCCAGGTTGTACATCATGTACTGGCCCATCTAGTTCTCTGTTTTGAGTTCCAACCACATATTTCTCAATTTCTCTAAGTTGTTTATTTAGGGCCACCATATATCCATGTAGGGTTTCTTCCCCTACTTGAATGGATGCTGTTCCCTCTTGAACTGCATATGGCCTTCCATACAATATTTCAAAAGGGCTTAGTTTCTCTTTTGCTCTTGGTTTTGTCCGAATTCGCAACAAGGCCAATGGGAGAGCCTGAGGCCAGGACAAATTTGCTTCTTGCCCCAGTCTTATAATTTGTTGTTTAATCAAATGATTCATCTTTTCCACCTGGCCGCTAGATTGAGGGTGGTATGGGGTGTGCAATTCCCAGTCTATTCCCAGGTGGTGACTTATTTGCTGCACAATTTTTGAAATAAAGTGTGGTCCCCTATCTGAGGATATGGTGGCTGGAACTCCAAATCGTGGTATTATTTCTTGCAACAGCGCTTTGGTCACCTCTCGGGCCTTAGCTGTCCTGGCAGGAAAGGCTTCTGGCCATCCTGAAAAGGTATCAGTTAACACCAATAGGTAACGATACCCTCCCTTCCTGGGCAGTTCTGTAAAATCAATTTGCCATTGTTGCCCAGGTCCACAACCTTTCCCAATTTGTCCCACTTCAGGCTTTGGGGTATTTTTAGGGTTAGTTCGGAGGCAAAGACTACACTGACAAGTTACTTGTATCACTGTGCCCTGCAATTTCCTGGCCATGATTCTTTCTTTCAAATGGTTATACAGGGCATCTATTCCCCAGTGTGTTTTCTCATGTTCCCTCTGTACTAATGACCACAACAAATAGTAGGGTACTACAAGTTTCCCTTCTTCTGTTACAGCCCATCCCTCCTGATTATAACTTGCCTTTTCTACCTTGATAAGTTTATCTTTCTTATTGTACACTGGCTTACCTTCAATAGAAACTTTTCCATCTGGAATCAATGCTGCCTCAACAGCCTTATCGGGTACCTCACCTTTTGCTGCTTCTTTTGCCTCTCTGTCCGCCAGCATATTCCCTTCTTCCAATTCAGAGCTCACTTTTTGGTGTGCCTTTATGTGCATTACGGCTACTCTCTCAGGTAGTTGTATGGCATCTAATAGCCTCAGTATCTCTTGTGCATGTTTAATACTCTTGCCTTGTGAATTCAGCAGTCCTCTTTCCTTCCAGATGGCTCCGTGAGCATGAACCACTCCGAATGCATACCTTGAGTCCGTGTAGATGTTGATCTCTTTTCCTTTTGCCAGCTCTAGGGCTCGGATCAAGGCAATTATTTCAGCCTTCTGTGCAGATGTATTAGTTGGTAATGGCCCAGACTCTATTACCTCTCTGCTTGTGGTAACTGCATACCCAGCGTGCCTTCTTCCACTGACAACATAGCTGCTTCCATCAGTAAACCAGGTCTCAGCATCCTCAAGTGGGGTGTCCTTCAGATCTGGGCGGCTCAAGTATGTGGCTTCAATGGTCTCCAGGCAGTCATGGATCACTGGTTCTCCCATACACCCGCTGAGGAAGGAAGCTGGGTTCACAATGTTAGTTACCACAATTTCAACATCATCTTGTTCTACCAGTATGGCCTGGTACTTCAGAAATCTCTGTGGGGAGAGCCAATGTCCCCCTTTTGCCTCAAGGACTGCAGACATTGTGTGAGATACTAGCACAGTCATCTTCTGGCCTAGGGTGAATTTGCGTGCTTCTTGGATGTTTATTGCTACTGCTGCAACTGCTCTGAGGCACCCTGGCCATCCTTTAGCTGCTGTGTCCAGTTGCTTGGAAAGATAGGCCACTGCCCTCTGGTACGGGCCTAAGTTCTGTGCTAATATTCCCAAGGCAATCCCCTGCTTCTCATGAGAAAACAGGAAAAATGGTTTACTCACGTTTGGAAGTCCTAGGGCTGGAGCTGACATAAGGGCTTTCTTTAGTTGGTTGAAGGCTCGGGTTGCATCTTTTGTCCACTGAAGATCTCTGCTCCCTTCCGTGATCAAGGCATACAGAGGTTTAACAAGCAACCCATAGTTATAAATCCACAGTCTGCACCACCCTGTCATGCCTAAAAAGGTTCTTAGTTCTTTCACTGTCTGAGGTTTTGGCGTCTGGCATATTGCTTCCTTGCGATCCTGCCCCAGAGTCCTTTGTCCAGCACTTACTTCGTAACCCAGGTAAAAAACTGTTTGCCTCACCATTTGGGCTTTCTTCTGGGATACTCGATACCCCTGCAGGCCTAGAAAGTTTAGGAGGCTTACCATCCAGTCCACGCATGTCTCCTGGGTCCGGGTAGCTATTAAGAGATCATCCACATACTGGAGTAACTGTCCTTCTCCTGGTGGAGGTTCCCAGGACTCTAAATCCTTGGCAAGCTGTTCCCCAAATATAGTGGGGGAGTTCTTGTACCCCTGCGGTAACACACACCATGTGAGCTGAGTTTTTCTTCCAGTTTTAGGGCTTTCCCACTCGAATGCAAAAATTTTCTGGCTTGCTTCATGGAGAGGGAGGCAAAAGAAAGCATCCTTTAGATCTAGAACAGTAAACCAAGTTAGTTCAGGTGTTAAACGGGTTAACAAGGTGTAGGGATTGGCAACCACTGGATACAAGTCTTCAGTTACCTTGTTAACAGCCCTTAAATCTTGTACTAATCTGTATGACCCATCAGGTTACTTTACTGGCAGAATAGGAGTATTAAAATCAGATTGACACTCTCTCAGTAGTCCTAGCTGCAGAAAGTTCTCAATAATTGGGCTAACCCCTTCTATATCTTCTTTCTTTAGGGGGTATTGTTTAACCCTTACTGGCTGTCCTCCTTCTTTAAGCCTGATTTGCACTGGTAGTGCATTCTTTGCTCTTCCTGGTATATTGGAGGCCCACACTCCTGGAAATACTTGATCCATTATTTTCCTAAAATTTTCCTTTACACTTGCCACTTCAATTTCTTTGGTTATTAGCATTAAGCTTAACAGTTCTACATATTGTTGATCCTTTACCTCCAAACTAATTTCCCCATTTTTGAATATTATTCTTGCTTCCAGCTGCTCTAGCAAATCTCTGCCCAAAAGTGCAGATGGAGCATTAGGCATGTATAAAAATCGATGGATGCCCCACTGTTTTCCCAATTTATACTTCAATGGTTTGCAAAAATAAGCTCTTTCAGATTGGCCAGTTGCCCCCTTTACCATAACATAGTCATTGGTTACAGGTATTAGGGCCTTATTCAACACTGAAAATGTTGCCCCTATATCTATCAAAAATTTCACTTCTTTTTCTTTGTTCCCCAGTTTAACTATAACCAGAGGGTCCCCTAGGGTAGGGCCCTCCGGTCCCCTTCAGTCCTCTTTTACATGAGCAACTACTTTTTCCCTTTTCTGATCACCTTTTCTATGTTCATTACCCTTTCTTAATTCTGGGCACTGGTTTTTCCAGTGACCAAATTTCTTACAAAATGCACATTGATCTTTTCCTAGTCGGGGTGGTCCTTGTTTTGGTGGACCTTGCCCATGTTTCCCTTTTTCTCCTTCTTTTACTGCTGCTGCTAGTTTCTTCATCCCTTGTTTATACCCTTCTTCCCGGTTACTAAAATCTCTCCAGGCCTCATCTAATAAAGTTTCTAAATTCCGGCTGTTTGGGCCCCGGATCTTCTGGAGTTTCCGCCTGATATCTCCTGTGGATTGTCCTAAAAATAAATTTATTAATTGCTGCGTTCCTTCATCAGATCCAGGATCCAGGGTGGTGTGTCGGCGCATTGCGTCTCGCAGGTGATCTAGAAATTCAGAAGGTGTTTGAGAGGGGCCCTGTTTGATAGCATATAAGGCTGACCAGTTTATGGTTTTGGGGATTGCTCTTTCTAGCCCTTTTACTATTAGTTCTTGGTATCTCTTTAACCGCCCTAACTCCTCATCATCATTAGGATCCCAGCCTGGGTCTTGAAGGGGAAATACATCTTTAACATCCTCCTGTGTTGTCCCACAATCATCTTTAGCCAGATCCCCAGCTACTTTCAAAACTAATTGCTTCTCAGTTTCTGTTAAGGCATCAAGCAGCAGTTGCAGATCTGCCCAATCAGGTGAATGCTGCTTAACCATAAACTTCATTTCCTTAGCAACCCCTATAGGATCACTTCGATAGCCCTTAGCAATCCTTTCCCAAATTTCTAAATCAATTGAGGAAAAGGGAACTTTAATCAGTTTTGTTTCCCCATCAGAGGTTATTGCTTATCTTAGAGGTGCTTGTACGACCTCTCTGGTTTGTTTTCGGGTCCTTGATGCTATAGGTCCTCGTGAGGGAATCTTAGGACCTGGTGGGAGGGGTTCAGGTTCATCCCACTCACTGTCACTGCTAGGCAGTGGTGGATCCCGGGGTTTAGGAGTGGGTGGAGAAGCCCCTACCTCAATTGCTGTCCTCCCAAAGGAAGATGAAGCTAAAGATGAAGTGGGGGGGGGTTGGAGTCAATGATGGTTCTGAATTTGCGTCCCCCACCACCTTCCTCCTTTCCTGCCTCCTAGGGGCTGGCTTAAGTATGTCTTCTGTCTCTTGTTCCAAAGCCTCTGCTTGGTATACTTTGTCAGGATGGGTGCACCTCTGATTTATCGAGCAGGTACTACAACACCGTTTGGGCTTCCCTTTAGTAGCTTTATTATCCTTTTCAAGGGCTAATACCAAAGGATCAGATGGTGACCTCATTCCACAATCCCTTTGCCACTCGGGATGATTCCTGAGAGTGAAAAACATATCAGCATAAGCTACTTCTTGCCACTTTTGTTCACGCCGAAGGAAAAGCATCAATTGTAATATTCTCTCATAGTCCAATGTACCGTTTACTGGCCACTTCACACCTTCATCAAGTTTATATAATGGCCACCGTTGTGTACAAAGCTTAGCAAGCTCCCTCTTAGTTTCGGTACCACCTCAGCCCACCAGTTCCTTCCAGTGTGTTAAGATACACCCTAAAGGGCTTCCTCTGGGAATCTCTTTGCTCTCATTTGCCCCCATGTTTAGAATCCCTTTTGGTCCAAGATGTTACAAAACACAAAGTAGACTACTTCAATTGCGCTTCTCAGCACCAAAAATTTATCGGCTATTTCTGCTAGCTCTGGGCATAAGTTCTGGGCTCTCTGCTTTCTGCACACAATCAAAGCCTTTTCTTAGAGAGACCCAACTCCAAACACCAACCGATTTAGGCTCGCAAAGAAAATAGCCAGGGGTCCCTCACGACCCCAAACACACTCCACCAGAAGTTTCAACAAGGTCTCGCCGAAAAATCCTACGGATTTCGGCCGGGACACCACACACAAATCCCTCCGTGAGAAGGAGGTGGGGGGGTAACCCTGATCCCACGCTGCCTCTCCACTCTGTGGTTAGGGACTACACCACCAGGACTTTAAAATATTACCACACACTCTAGCAACTGCAAGCCTCACAAACAAGCAAAACCTTTTTCCCTTTAACTAAAACACTCACTCGCCAAAAGAACTTCTTAGGGTTTTACAGGGAGTTTAGAGACGCGGCCCGAGGCTGCAGAGCCTGGATTCCCCCGCGGTTACCAGGGAAACAAATCACCCCCTCCCAATTGCTGGGGCTGGCTCAGGTTTCAAACCTCCTTACGCCGCTTGCTCCTTTTAGTTCAAAAACAAACAATTTAAACTAACACAAATGCCTTTTTTTTTTTTTTTTTTTTTTTCTTTCTTCACCTAACAAAACGTCAGCAAAATCTTGTTGCCAAAAGCACTCGCTGTTCAAGCTCACACACAGTCTAATTCCCCTCCAGCACACAATCTGGATACAACACAAACACTTTAAATCCTTCCGTCCTGCAAACAGAGGTATCCCTCCACTGATCAGGCGGGGAATTCAAAAGGTTTTTACAACTTCAAGCTTGCAAAACTCCTAAAACCATTTACACAGGTTACTAACACACTCCAAAATCACACAAATCAAAACGCTTACACAAACTCCCACAGACCACGATACATACGGTGCACCAATAATTCTTCCACACCTGAAGACACAAACACACAAAACCACGAGACCACAGAACACGGATCCGTTCACACCACACACACTCCGTGCACTCGGGGCCGCAATCGGGATTTTCCGCGACCCACAACGGGACCCTTCGCGTCCCAGCACGGGCTCGCCACACGGATTATGGATTGTCAAGGTACCTTTGAACCACAAACTGTAACCGGAGCCACCGCTGCTCCTAATACACAACAACAACACCGGTTATTTTACTGCCGCCGCTGCCCCATCACGGGACACGGACTACCAAGTCATCTTTAAATTGCAAGATGACATAACAAAAAACCGGTTACCGCTGTCCCCACTACGGGACACGGACTACCAAGGCACCTTTAAACTGCAAGATGACACAACAAAGACAGGTTGCCGCTGTCCCCACTACGGGACACGGACTACCAAACCACTGATACCAAGCTCCGCAGAGCTGTCACAACTTTTACAAACAAACCCAAGAGGCGTATGTTGTGCACGAGACGTCTCTCAGTGTCTTACCAACCGCCTATACCAAGGTACCTATTTTCAAATATAAACATACCTTTTGTCTGTAGTTCCAGCAGGTTCTGCTCTTTCCCCGGGTGGTCAGTGGGACCGCAGGAGCCCTCTTCCCAGAAAATTCCGGGTGGGCGCCCAGAGGGGTCCTGGACCCCGCTGGCCCCACGGCCAGAGAGAGCAGTCTCCTGCCTGGCTCGCCAAAATGATTTATTAAAGAAATACGGGTATTGATCTAGTATCGATACCCAACTGTGACGGACAAAAACTCTCTAACAGTTTAAAGTTAGAAAGTGTATGTTTATTACGGCCGGGCAGCACGCGGGATAGTTCCCTAATTCGCACTGCGAAATTCACAGGTAATTACAAAGTCTTTTATTTACAAAAGTGTTGAATATCCAAAATACAAATGCATATTCATACCCCTGTCACCTCCCATTCCTCGCTTCATATGCTATTTGACAAAAAGGCTATTAAGCATGCGTACTTTGTTTCTTAAAATGAGTCGGGGGTCTCTTCTGGGGAGGGGTCACCCAAAATGAGGAAGTAAGATGAGTCTTCCTCGTCCTGACCTTTCTACCTTTTCAATGCATTCGTGACAAATGATTCCTTGGTAGAACTTACAGTTTCCTGTGTTCAATGGGTCCTTTAAGCAGGAAATCTGCAGCTATCTTATGTCCTATTTACCACATTTTGTTTTTCATTACAAGGACAACTACATAAACATAAACCTGACAAGAAATGAGTTACAAGATCCAGGGTAGCTTATCTAAGATCCGGCTTCTGTTAACTGCGAACAAAGATTACCTATCTACTTCAGCTAATTCAGCAACTTATTATCTTAACTTTCCTAAAAAATCCTTAGTTCCTCAAAATTAACGTCTCAGCCCCTCGGGGTTCTTGGTTCTGTTTTACTATTATTGCTGTTGTTGTTTGTCTGTCCTGTTATATTTACTAGTTAAGGACTGTTATTCCTTTCCCCATAGCTCTGACTGAAAAGTTTTTTTTTTAATCTTCCAAATTATAACACGGAAGGAAGGATTTGAATTCCCCATTCCTAGAAAGGCCTGCCTCTCCTTAGCAGATACCTGTCTTTTCAAACCAAGACAGCAGAGCTGAAATCACTGCTAAGAGCTGAATCACTGGCAGCCACTGCCTGCGCCTTGCTGAGGCTGCCTGGTGGCCAAAGGACTGCCCGAGACCCCTGGAAGGTTGTCTCTAGCAAGACCTCTCTCTCTGGGAAGATTACGTCATTCCAGGTTGGACTACAGGCTCTATGGCTGTTCACAGCTGTGGATGATAAAAAAGGTTGAAAATCAAGGCTTGTGTATGCTGGATTTATCAGTATTATAATTTAATTTAGAATGTTTTTGTGTGCCAGCACATACCAGGCAGCTATTTCCTCTTCCAAGCACTGGGAACTACTTTAATATCTGGTACTTTTGAAATGCAAAGGCACTGACTGTGCAAGGAGAGACATTTCAAATATCTTTTTGATTGTGAAAAACGCTAATCACTTGTTTTAAAATTTTGAAAGTTTAATAGTAAATAAGATGGTTATAAAAATAGAATTAGAGTAAAAAAATTGAACAATTAGGGTTAGGACAATACGAGACAATAAAAACAAAGTTACAGATGTCTGGGTGCCTCCCTGAGCAAAAAGCTCTGGAGAAGGACCCCCATTAACAAAGGATTATCTCTTAAAAGCAATAGCCTGTTGAATATTCATACATTTCATACATGATGCATAAATTCCATTCAAACAAAGAATTGTCTCTGGTTAGTATCACTTTTTTTCCCTTAATCTCTATGGCATCTTCAGGGCTGAGCAAGGCAGGAGAAGTTGGTCTCTTCTGATAAGGAAGTAGTAAATTCTTTTTTTCTCTGAAAGATTTACATTTTCCTGTGGTTGGTATATCAAAACTACATTTTAACCACAAAACTACATTTACCATACTATCAAAATATTAATACAGCATTACTAATCAATACAACATAATACATATAGTAAATATCTTGCGTAGAGCCATATAACACACACTTTTCACAATCCTCCCTCTTTCTTTTTATAATTAATTTGGCTCGAGCAATATTCATTGTTTTCTAGCCTTAATTATTTGCTCATTTTTTTCACAAATCAATCTCACTTCTTTGAAGGGGTCTTCTATATTATTTTGTTTCTTTAACACCATAATCCTTTGTGGTGGTGTTGTTGTAGGAAATTTTTGGTTAATGTTCAATAATTGCATGCCTTGTACCACACTGGTGATGAGAATTCACTTTTTTTGCTTTTTCTTGGGTCCAAATACACGGTTGGTGCTTCTGGGACCCACTATACAGAAGTTCCATTACTAACCTTATATCTTTCACAGGGTGTTTTTCCTACTTTATAAAGGAACCTTTTCTCAGTGCGCCAGAGACATTCTTCCCCTATCACTGTTGAGCTTAAAATCCACCCTTCTGGACCATTTTCTCCACTTGTACTTGCTTGGTTCCATTTTAGAAGCTCAATTGGGCCTAAGCTGCTGCCTTTCCATGGCCATTCTTCTGACATCAAAGCCCCTCCACAGACCCAACAATTGGTTATGTTAAGTTCCATACTTATTCTTTCCCCCAATTCTCCAAACTGATTTTTACCCATCCTTGAGATATCTATTTCTTTTTCTAATTGCTGTTCAAGTTTTGTATACAAATCATTGATTGAGATTGGCACAGGTTTAGGTGGTTTTACTGACTTAGCCTTTTTGCTTATCAACTGCTCTTTTACTAAATCTGGTGCTTTGTGCCCAGTAATGTAGGTAAAACAAATCCATCTCTCCTCTTCTGGGCACTGACTTCCCATCCTGCTACCACTTGTTCCTAAGTTCTCTGCAATCCAGTACTTCTTCCCTTTATATATGCAATTGCCTAATTTAGATGGGTTATAACAGTGACTGTTGACATGAGTGTGAGAAATGAAAAAAAGAACCTTGGTGTCTTTCCATGTACAGCTTTTGGTAACACCTATAGCATGGCCTTGTCAATATCCCAAAAGGGAGAAGACAAAAATTGAGTGACAGAAAAAGGAGTAACAGAGGTCCAGTATGGCTTATACTCCCACCTCCCATGCCTATGGGGTTGCAACCCACAGCAGGTGTATTTGATCTTCTTGGTGGTGAATACATGGGCCAATCTGGTCTTGCCCTCTATTTCCTTGTCACTTCCTCTTAGCTAATTTCCAGACAAATCGTTTTTGACACTCTTTAACTCTGGTTTCCCACTGTTCTTCAGGTATCTCCCATTCAACAGGCACTAATAATTCCCATCCACAAAACAAAGTTATTATTTCAGTTTCTTGGAATTCTACCTGGATAGGAGATCGATTTGGCCCTTGACACTTCCTGCAATGAGAGCGTCAATTGTGTGAACTACAATATCAATTCTTCCCACAATCTAAACATTTACATTTAACCCAGCTAGCATGTCTGGTATTTGGGTGGATCAAACAGGGTATTTGGTCTGGCACTGATGGAAGTTGCAACTCCTCTTCTTCCTTGTATAAATCCCAGGCTAAGGCGTGAATACAAGAGTTCTCTGTCCAAAACAGTCCTGATCTTCCTGTTTGAAGTGGAAGTATTCCTCCCCAAGGAGGGTATTGGAGGAGTCTCAAAGCTTGTCCAGGCGGTACTTGAAACCACTGATATATGCTTGGCCTTATCTCCCAATTAGGTGTGATCCTGTGTATGTTTCTTGGATCATTTGGGTCTTCCCAGTTTATTACCACCCAGTCCCCATTTAAGAGTCAATTGTGTATCACCTGGTTCAAATGAAATCATCCACTCCTTAGGTTCTTCCACAGGTCCTTTGATTCTGCTGGCGTGGATCCACCCTCGTTCCTTGGTCTGGATCGCAGCCTCGGTCGTCAGCAATACCTGAAAAGGACCTTCCCATTGAGGAGTTAAAGATTGTTCTTTCCAG
Source organism: Hirundo rustica (assembly GCF_015227805.2). NCBI lineage: Eukaryota > Metazoa > Chordata > Aves > Passeriformes > Hirundinidae > Hirundo > Hirundo rustica. The sequence goes on along the minus strand of NC_053487.1, from coordinate 14,074,711 downwards.
GTTTTTACTAGCACCCATTCCCCTGGATGAACATTATGGATTTTAAAGTCTAAAGGTGTGGTTTGAGGGATTATTCCTTTCAACCGTAAGTTTTCAAGAGTTTTTGCAATGGTGTTAACGTATCTTTTAACACTCATTTCCCCTGCCTCATAGGTAGCATTTTCATGTTGGGTGGTTAAAAAGGGTAACCCAAACATCATTTCATAGGGTGACACTCCCAGGTCTGACCTGGGTTGTGTTCGGATCCTCAATAAGGCCAAAGGTAGGCATTGTACCCATGACATTTGGGTTTCAACTATTAACTTGATCAAAGTTCTCTTCAAAGTCTGGTTCATCCTTTCTACACGACCAGAACTCTGTGGATGCCATGGGGTATGCAGCTCCCATTTTATCCCTAAAGATTGAGTTATCTTTTGTAACACTTTGGACGTAAAATGCGTTCCTCTGTCTGAGTCTATTCTATTAACCATTCCAGATCTGGGAATAATCTGTTTTAAAAGGGTCTTGCTTACCATGTTGGCTGAGGCCCTGGTAGTGGGAACTGCTTCTACCCAATGAGTTAGATGGTCTGTCATTACTAATAAATACTTCCATTTTTGTACTTAAGGAAGTTCAGTAAAATCTACTTGGATACTTTGAAATGGTCGAAGAGCTAACTCACGACCTCCTAATGTTTTTCTCATCACCTTTTTGTTTATCCTTTGGCAAGTTATACATTTTTCAGTTACTTGCTTTGCTACTCCAAAAATCCCAATGCATCCATAGTTCCTTAAAAAATGATCACACAAGGCCTGAGTACCCCAGTGGGTTTTCTGATGCATGTCTTCTAATATTTTTCTAGCCAGTATTTTATTAAGCAATTGTCTTCCATCAGGAAGTTTCCATTTCCCTGATTCAGCCTGTTCTCCTCCTATCTTGTTTAATTCTTTTTTCTCTGCTTCACTAAACTTTGGGATTTCCAATTTTTCCTCATTTGGAGTTAATATTAACATAACTCTTTCAGCTCCATTTTTTGCTGCATCCTTAGCTTCCTGATCTGCGAAATTATTTCCTCTTATTTCTGGGGTCTCTCCTCTTTGGTGTCCCTTAATGTGTACTATAGCTATTTCTTCAGGTAGTTTTAATGCCTCTAAAATCTCTAAAATGAGTCCTTCATGTACTAATACTTTTCCTCTTGAGTTAAGTAATCCTCTTTCTTCCCAAATTTTTCCAAAAGTATGTACTACTCCAAAAGCATACCTCGAATCAGTATGTATAGTTCCTTTCTTGTGTGCTAAATATTCCACTGCTTTTTTTAGAGCATATAATTCACAAGTTTGAGCTGACTAGTTTGAAGGTAATTTTCCTTTTTCAATAGTTTGCATGTTTTTTCCATCAACTAATGCATAACCTGACATTCTTTTTCCTTGTAGACATCTGGAGGAACCATCCACATAGATTATTTCCCCTTCTGAAAGGGCTTGTTCTTCAAGATCCCTTGTAACTTTTGTTTGGTATTGTTGGGGTTTAAGTCTGCTGTAGAATTTTTTCCCCCTCCCAAATTGCTAGGAGACTAAGTGCTGAGTGGTTTTTTTCTTTGCTTCTTCCGGGGGGGGGAGCACGGATCGGGCCACGGCTGCTGGAGTCCACGGTTAACGAAGGAGTCTGGTCCTGGGAATTCTACCATCTGTTGGAGTATCCAGGAATTCAGAGTTTCTTCGCTGCCCTGCTGGATTTTGGGTGAGACCGGGTCCCGCCGCTGCGGCTTCTCCGGCACTGCCACCTCTGCCTGCCGAGGACACCCCCTGCCTGCGGAGGACAGTCCACCGCGCCCGGCTTCCAGCCATCAGCGCCGGAGCTTCCACCGTTTGCCCTCGGGGTTCTTGGTTCTGTTCTACTATTGTTATAATTGCTGTTGGTTTTTTTGTCTGTCCTGTTATATTTACTAGTAAAGGACTGTTATTCCTTTTCCCCATAGCTCTGACTGAAAAGTTTATTTTTTTTTAATCTTCCAAATTATAATAACACGGAGGAAAGGATTCAAATTCCTCATTTCCTAGAGAGGCCTGCCTCTCCATAGCAGACACCTGTCTTTTCAAAACCAAGACAGGTATTGGATAATTTCTAAACAATTATGTGTTAGGTTATCTGCTGGTTCTCTATATAGGAATTGAGCTGGATTTAAACTCCTGTTTACTTCTAATGTCAGATCATCACTATCTATCAAGATTGCTTCATATTTTAACATTCTAGAGTCTGTCAACCATTTTTCAGCTTTCTGATTTAACACATTTCGAACCGCATGAGGTGTGCACACAATTAGTTTACCTCCAAAAGTAAGTTTACGACTTTCTTCTACCTGGATTGCAGTAGCTTGAATACATACTGGCCAGCCATGGCACACTGGGTCCAACATCTTTGATAAATAAGCTACTGGTCTCTTTACTCCTCCCCACTCCTGGACTAGAACTCCATGAGCTACCCCCTTTTCTACATTCACATACAGATGAAAGGGTTTTTCTAGTGAAGGTAAGCTTAAAGCTGGTATTGAGGCTAATTTTAACTTCAATTTTTCTAATTTATCATCATCTTCCTTGGTCCATTTCATATTATCTCCCTCTGTTAACTTTTCATACAAAAATTTTACTGCCTGTGTGTACCCCTCAATCCATAATCTACAATATCCCAATAATCTGAGTAGTTTTCTGATTTCTCTCTTTGAAGAGGGAGGTGGAAGGGATAAAACTCCTGCAATTCTCTCTGGACTGAGCCTTCAACTACCCTTACTTATCAAGTGTCCAAGATATTTTACCTCTGGTTCTACAAATTGCAGTTTCCCTTTTGATACCCTTAATCCTTTTTCTCCAAGAAAATTTAAAAGCTTTATTGTAGCTTCTCTAACTTCAACTTCATCTTCCCCAGATAGTAAAAGATCATCCACATATTGGATAATCTGTATTCTAGGAGGAGTGGAGAAGGCTTGCAGTATTTTTTCTAAAGCTTGCCTAAATAAGTTTGGAGACTCCGTGAACCCCTGCGGTAATTTCGTCCATCTTAATTGCTGCTTTCTTCCAGTTTTTGGATCCCCCCATTCAAAGTTTCCCCTTCAATTACTACATCTTTAATGACTGGAACTGTAAAAGTTTCTCCTTTTGCCCCTGTTACTTTTGCAGTATCTTTACTCACACTATAACCTTTTGGTACATTAACAGGCAGGTTCTTTATGCCCCTGTATCTACCACAAATTCCAATTCTTCTTCTTGGGGACCCACTTTTAGAGTTATCACAGGCTCTAGATGGTATTTGTCCCCTAAAAAATAGAGCCTTTGACCTCCCTATTCCTCCTCTGTGCTCATCTCTTTGAAGATTTTCAGATCTATTACCTGCTTAGGACAATTTTTCCTATAATGTCTCTCGCCCCCACAGTAAAAGCAGACATTCCTGGAATGCTGCTGAGACTTGGTTTGTATTGGGATTCTATTCTTTTCCTTTCCCCTGTCTCTACTAATTTTATATCTAGAAGTAGTGTCTGTATGTTTTTGATTTTTTTGGAAATTGTTTTCTCGCATGGTGACTGCCACAAGTTTTGCTTTCAGTTTAGGTTTCTCTTCATCACTTCGGACATAAACTTTCTGAGCCTCCTTTAATAAGTCATCTAATGATTTTATTTTTTTTTTTTTCTAAATTTTTTCTAATATCTGGCCAGGCATTAGTAACAAAGTTGTCCTAGGTTACAATGTTAAATGTGCCCAAAGTATGTATTCTATCACCATCTACATGAGATGTTGAAACTAAGTTGTGCGCCACTGTTTCCCTTGCCCCCTCCCTCCAGACTATCTTCTGTTAATGGCCCATCAATGCCTTCCTGCATGACTCATAGATAACTCCCTCCAGGAGCTATCTCTGTTTAATGGACAATCAAGGACCCATTACAAAACTGATAAAATGATATCAGTCCATTGTGAGATGCTCCGCCCAGGGGGAGGAGCCAAGCATTCCCACCTGGATATAATCTGGGATTTGGGACAGCACAGGCAGCTTTACCCACTGGATTCCCAGAGGACAAGAGCTACGAGACCTTTCTGCAGGAGCACTGCTTCAACAAGACCACTTCATCTAGACTGCTACCACCACAGTTTCAGGTTGTATTCTGACTCTGTCAGTGATCTTTTGTACCATTGCATGTGTTTTATTTTATTTTACTTTTTTTTCTTCCTCTCCTATTAAATTGTTTTTTTCTGACTTGGAGTCTCTCGCTGGTTTTGCCTTCAAGCCAGCACAAAAGTTAATCCTTAACAAAGCTTTTCCAACATCAGTTTCAGGGTCTATTCCAGAATATTGTTTCATATTTCTCCTAAGTCTGTCCAGCCATTCAGTTGGAGATTCTTCTTTTCCCTGCTATGCCTCAAAAGCTTTTTTAGCGTTTTGCCCTCGGGGTGCTGCCTCTTTTATTCCCTTGATTATTAAATTACGATATTCATTCATGTGTTTCCTCCCTTCCTCATTATTTTGACCCCACTCAGGAGGCGCAATTGGCATTTTGTCTTCTCCGGGGGGCCCCTGTGGGTTCTCTTTTTCCCAAACTTTTATTCCAGCTGCTCTGATAAATTGCCTTTCTTCCTGAGAAAATATTATTTTCATTATAGACTGCATCTCTTCCCAAGTATAAATATTCGGACCTAAAAATTGGTCTAATTGTTCAGCTGTGCCTATAGGATCTTCTAAAATTCCTCTGATTTCTTTTTTTAAATTTCTGACCTCAGAAAAAGTCAAAGGGGCGTTTACAAACCTTGTTCCACCCCCTCCCATTGGGACTTCTCTTAGTGGAAATAGACTAATTTCTTTATCCCATTTTTGGTTTTTATCCTCTGTTGTCTTTTTCCCATGTTTTGAGAAAGAATGCAGAGAGGGCTGTCTTTTAAGTGAACTTCTAGTGTTTCGATAAGGCATTTCTAGGGAGAAGTCGTTTCTCTGAGCAGTAGCTGTGTTTACTGAGGGAACGCAGCTCAGGGCAGGAAGGGCGGTGAGGGGAGGGCATAGCGCTGAGGCTTGGTCCTCCAAGGGCGGAGCGTAGGCGGGGTTTGCTGCTGGGACGGGCAGAGGAGGGGGCAGTTCTGGGGGATACCAGAGGGGAGCGTGGACAGCCTGCACGGGGCTAATGGCGGCTGAGTCAGCGGCTCCCGGCAGAGGCAAAGCAGCAGCGGCAGCGCCCATTGCAGCCGGCACGGGCAGGGCAGCCGGGGATCGGGCAGTGGGGGAAGCGATTGGAGATAGGATGGCTGGGACCGACGGGACCCCCGGCATGGTCGGGGCGGTGGTCTTAGACCACGCGTCAGGAGGGACCCCCGGCACGGCCCTTGGGGCAGCCGCGGATCAGGCGGCCGGGGCAGACAAATTCACCGGCGGGGCCGGGGCTGGGGTGTATGCGGGGACCGGCGCAGCTGCCGCGGGCTGCGAACCGGCGCTCGGGACGGGAACCGGGGCAGGAGAGGCTGAAGCTGGACCCGGGACAGGGGGCTCGGCCGCGAACGGCGGGAGCTCGAGAGGGAACGGAGGGGGCAAAGCTTGCAAAGGATCCCACTCTTTTTCCTTCTTTTCTTCTTGTTTCCCTCCCTTTTCTTTCCCTTTTTTCTTTTCCCGTTTCATCTTGGGGGTTTCTGATACGTGAAAGATTTTTATTCTCCTAAAATCTCCTGTCCAACATGTGGCATATTCTCTTTCTTCAGGATTAAACGATTCCTTTGAATTTACAAATACATTTAGAGCCAGACAAATCTAATTCTCAAAAGAGCCGTATCTGTGATTTATTAAAGAAATACGGGTATTGATCTAGTATCGATACCCAACTGTGACGGACAAAAACTCTCTAACAGTTCAAAGTTAGAAAGTGTATGTTTATTACGGCCGGGCAGCACGCGGGATAGTTCCCTAATTCGCACTGCGAAATTCACAGGTAATTACAAAGTCTTTTATTCACAAAAGTGTTGAATATCCAAAATACAAATGCATATTCATACCCCTGTCACCTCCCATTCCTCGCTTCGTATGCTAATTGGCAAAAAGGCTATTAAGCATGCGTACTTTGTTTCTTAAAATGAGTCGGGGGTCTATTTTGGGGAGGGGTCACCTAAAATGAGGAAGTAAAATGAGTCTTCCTCATCCTGACCTTTCTACCTTTTCAATGCATTCGTGACAAATGATTCCTTGGTAGAACTTACAGTTTCCTGTGTTCAACGGATCCTTTAAGCAGGAAATCTGCAGCTATCTTATGTCTTATTTACCACATTCTGTTTTTCATGACAAGGACAACTACATAAACATAAACCTGACAAGAAATGAGTTACAAGATCCAGGGTAGCTTATCTAAGATCCGGCTTCTGTTAACTGCGAACAAAGATTACCTATCTACTTCAGCTAGTTCAGCAACTTATTATCTTAACTTTCCAAAAAAAATCCTTAGTTCCTCAAAATTAACGTCTCATTCCCCACTTCTTCTTTGAAATGAGTAAATTCTTTTACTCAGTATACAGAGTCTTCCTCATCTATCCAAGCTGTACAGCTAGTGTCTCTCAAGACCAAGCCATACGCCTTTGACAGTGATGTTAAAGCTGCCACTCGTCGTAGCATCCTCCAGTTCCAAACAAGTATTACAATGGATAACACTAAACTTATGCTGACCAAAATAAGCAACACAACTATAGGGTGGATTAAGGTATTCAATATTCCGGTTGCTGTTGGTGACCACCCAAAAAGCACATCCCACCAATGATGAGACAAATGTTCCTCAAGCCTTTTCAAAACCCCTTTGATGGTCTCTGTATCATGGTGTATGGTAATTAATGTCTTTTTCCCTTCATCTCTAATTTCTTTTAAGATTTCTCTCAATTCATGATGCTTCAGCAATTGAGCAACCAAAGTCAAATTCATTCCTATGGGCACAGGCAATATCTTCTGCACAGTGGCTAGGTTGGCCTTTATATATTGATGTGATATTACGGGTACTCGATAGGAAAAATCACATCCCTTAATTCTAACAAAATTGCAAACACACAAATTGAATTGAGTCTCATTCACGATTTGGTTGTCTATCCTTATGATGGGGCATGCTGTCCTAAGACAGACACAACCTTGTCCTATATACACAAGTGAAGTTGTCTGTTTGCCTGGATGTGTTTCAAAGTGACAAATACTTTGGTCTGTGTCTAAACAAGTGTCTTTGTCACCCTCTAATGTCCCTTCACATATGTATCCTAATTGTCTCCTCACAGTACAGGGCTCTAGATTAATAGTTTGCCACTTTCCTTTAATTTCTCGTGCCCACATTCTGTGTTCAGAAGGGTACAATACAGTTCCCTCGTGGTTTAATCCTAAGGGGACTATTGGGTGTATTAAGTCCACTGAGGCATCGTGTATAGTTAAAACAAAGGCTGTCACTACACTAGTCACAGGGTTATAGGTGAAATTGACCAACACCCACCAGGACTGAAGTTCCCTCTCCATATCAGAGGCATTATCCCAGACAATTTTGCGAATTTCAGCAGGGAATATTCCTTCTCCACCTTCCCTGATAACTGCGGCAGCCACTGATTGCATCCACAGTTGTGCCTGAGTACACCCTAGGGCCAACGAGATGTTTTCACTAGCTGTGCCTAGTGCGTTAATTATTACTTCATGATCTCGCTCCTCTGTGTCTTCCCATTCTGGTAATATCTTGGTCAATTTCCAGTGATTGTTACCTAGTGCTAGTAGAGAGGATTGCAAAGGTTGTTGTAGTTTGACTAAATCGCTCCCTATTGTGGTTAATTGATTCAGTAACACTTCTGAATCTATTGTGTTCAGCACTCCCAGTCCTGTTCCTAGCAATCCAGTGAGATGCCTCTTGTTCCTAAAATTGGGAGGCATACTTTTTTGAAGCCAAGTAGTCCAGTCCATAAAGGAGTTCCTGAGAAATGGGGCACATTCTGGCCGAACGTGTGAAGCATTTACCTGTACTCCCATTTCTACTCGTTTTAAAGACCACTTTGGGTTAACTATCAGCTTCTGAACTCCTGTCTTCTTAATAGCATAAGGCCCAATTTTGGTAACTACAGGAGTTATTTGTTCCTCCACTTCTGGAATAGCTGGCATCTTGGTGATCACAGCCTTTCTTGGCACTGGTGGAGTGATCTTGGTCTGGTTCTTATGGTACTCAGTACATACCTGAGTGATGTTAAAGTCAATGTCATACCCTCTTATCGCACACCCTTCTATTTTGAGCCTAAACTCTAGACATGTACTCAAGCATTTATCACAGCATTCAGGACTAACCCTGATGAGTTTCATGGGTGGATGGTAAGCCTCGTGGAACCCATCCTGTACGAATGCATACTTACATCCCCAAACATTTCTTCCCTCCCACAAGCTTGCATTTGTGACTTTTAGTATCTTGTTTAAAGCCTTACGAGAGTAAGGATCATAGGCTCTTCCTTGGCACTGGTATATCCCAGTCACATTATACCTTCGTGGTATTGTGTTGACTCCTGCTATGGTTAAGGTAATTACTACAATAGTTACAACTTTCCACATAATGTCCAAAATAACTCTTAGTCCATTTATTCGTTGTTCCGAGTGAGCTTCAGCTTCAGTTCGTTATCGCCTGGTGTGGCTTTCCAAATTCCTTCTGGGGCTTTCTTCACTCGGGAGTGATGGATCCAGGCCTTCTGTTCTTGGATCTTGATTGCAGTGAAGGTAGTGAGGAGCACCTGGAATGGTCCTTCCCACTGTGGTTCTAAGGTTTTTTCTGCAAAAGACTTAACATACACATAATCCCCAGGTTGTACATCATGTACTGGCCCATCTAGTTCTCTGTTTTGAGTTCCAGCCACATACTTCTCAATTTCTCTAAGTTGTTTATTTAGGGCCACCATATATCCATGTAGGGTTTCTTCCCCTACTTGAATGGATGCTGTTCCCTCTTGAACTGCATATGGCCTTCCATACAATATTTCAAAAGGGCTTAGTTTCTCTTTTGCTCTTGGTTTTGTCCGAATTCGCAACAAGGCCAATGGGAGAGCCTGAGGCCAGGACAAATTTGCTTCTTGCCCCAGTCTTACAATTTGTTGTTTAATCAAATGATTCATCTTTTCCACCTGGCCGCTAGATTGAGGGTGGTATGGGGTGTGCAATTCCCAGTCTATTCCCAGGTGGTGACTTATTTGCTGCACAATTTTTGAAATAAAGTGTGGTCCCCTATCTGAGGATATGGTGGCTGGAACTCCAAATCATGGTATTATTTCTTGCAACAGCGCTTTGGTCACCTCTCGGGCCTTAGCTGTCCTGGCAGGAAAGGCTTCTGGCCATCCTGAAAAGGTATCAGTTAACACCAATAGGTAACGATACCCTCCCTTCCTGGGCAGTTCTGTAAAATCAATTTGCCATTGTTGCCCAGGTCCACAACCTTTCCCAATTTGTCCCACCTTAGGCTTTGGGGTATTTTTAGGGTTAGTTCGGAGGCAAAGACTACACTGACGAGTTACTTGTATCACTGTGCCCTGCAATTTCCTGGCCATGATTCTTTCTTTCAAATGGTTATACAGGGCATCTATTCCCCAGTGTGTTTTCTCATGTTCCCTCTGTACTAATGACCACAACAAATAGGAGGGTACTACAAGTTTCCCTTCTTCTGTTACAGCCCATCCCTCCTGATTATAACTTGCCTTTTCTACCTTGATAAGTTTCTTATCTTTCTTATTGTACACTGGCTTACCTTCAATAGAAACTTTTCCATCTGGAATCAATGCTGCCTCAACAGCCTTATCGGGTACCTCACCTTTTGCTGCTTCTTTTGCCTCTCTGTCCGCCAGCATATTCCCTTCTTCCAATTCAGAGCTCACTTTTTGGTGTGCCTTTATGTGCATTACGGCTACTCTCTCAGGTAGTTGTATGGCATCTAATAGCCTCAGTATCTCTTGTGCGTGTTTAATACTCTTGCCTTGTGAATTCAGCAGTCCTCTTTCCTTCCAGATGGCTCCATGAGCATGAACCACTCCGAATGCATACCTTGAGTCCGTGTAGATGTTGATCTCTTTTCCTTTTGCCAGCTCTAGGGCTCGGATTAAGGCAATTATTTCAGCCTTCTGTGCAGATGTATTAGTTGGTAATGGCCCAGACTCTATTACCTCTCTGCTTGTGGTAACTGCATACCCAGCATGCCTTCTTCCACTGACGACATAGCTGCTTCCATCAGTAAACCAGGTGTCAGCATCCTCAAGCGGAGTGTCCTTCAGATCTGGGCGGCTCGAGTATGTGGCTTCAATGGTCTCCAGGCAGTCATGGATCACTGGTTCTCCCATACTCCCGCTGAGGAAGGAAGCTGGGTTCACAATGTTAGTTACCACAATTTCAACATCATCTTGTTCTACTAGTATGGCTTGGTACTTCAGAAATCTCTGTGGGGAGAGCCAATGTCCCCCTTTTGCCTCAAGGACTGCAGACATTGTGTGAGATACTAGCACAGTCATCTTCTAGCCTAGGGTGAATTTGCGTGCTTCTTGGATGTTTATTGCTACTGCTGCAACTGCTCTGAGGCACCCTGGCCATCCTTTAGCTGCTGTGTCCAGTTGCTTGGAAAGATAGGCCACTGCCCTCCGGTACGGGCCTAAGTTCTGTGCTAATATTCCCAAGGCAATCCCCTGCTTCTCATGAGAAAACAGGAAAAATGGTTTACTCACGTTTGGAAGTCCTAGGGCTGGAGCTGACATAAGGGCTTTCTTTAGCTGGTCGAAGGCTTGAGTTGCTTCTTTTGTCCACTGAAGATCTCTGCTCCCTTCCGTGATCAAGGCATACAGAGGTTTAACAAGCAACCCATAGTTATAAATCCACAGTCTGCACCACCCTGTCATGCCTAAAAAGGTTCTTAGTTCTTTCACTGTCTGAGGTTTTGGCGTCTGGCATATTGCTTCCTTGCGATCCTGCCCCAGAGTCCTTTGTCCAGCACTTACTTCGTAACCCAGGTAAATAACTGTTTGCCTCACCATTTGAGCTTTTTTCTGGGATACTCGATACCCCTGCAGGCCTAGAAAGTTTAGGAGGCTTACCGTCCAGTCCACGCATGTCTCCTGGGTCTGGGTGGCTATTAAGAGATCATCCACATACTGGAGTAACTGTCCTTCTCCTGGTGGAGGTTCCCAGGACTCTAAATCCTTGGCAAGCTGTTCCCCAAATATAGTGGGGGAGTTCTTGTACCCCTGCGGTAACACACACCATGTGAGCTGAGTTTTTCTTCCAGTTTTAGGGCTTTCCCACTCAAATGCAAAAATTTTCTGGCTGGCTTCATGGAGAGGGAGGCAGAAGAAAGCATCCTTTAGATCTAGAACAGTAAACCAAGTTAGTTCAGGTGTTAAACGGGTTAACAAGGTGTAGGGATTGGCAACCACTGGATACAAGTCTTCAGTTACCTTGTTAACAGCCCTTAAATCTTGTACTAATCTGTATGACCCATCAGGTTTCTTTACTGGCAGAATAGGAGTATTAAAATCAGATTGACACTCTCTCAGTAGTCCTAGCTGCAGAAAGTTCTCAATAATTGGGCTAACCCCTTCTATATCTTCTTTCTTTAGGGGGTATTGTTTAACCCTTACTGGCTGTCCTCCTTCTTTAAGCCTGATTTGCACTGGTAGTGCATTCTTTGCTCTACCTGGTATATTGGAGGCCCACACTCCTGGAAATACTTGATCCATTATTTTCCTAAAATTTTCTTTTTCACTTGCCACTTCAATTTCTTTGGTTATTAGCATTAAGCTTAACAGTTCTACATATTGTTGATCCTTTACCTCCAAACTAATTTCCCCATTTTTGAATATTATTCTTGCTTCCAGCTGCTCTAGCAAATCTCTGCCCAAAAGTGCAGATGGAGCATTAGGCATGTATAAAAATTGATGGATGCCCCACTGTTTTCCCAATTTATACTTCAATGGTTTACAAAAATAAGCTCTTTCAGATTGGCCAGTTGCCTCCTTTGCCATAACATAGTCATTGGTTACAGGTATTAGGGCCTTATTCAACACTGAAAATGTTGCCCCTGTATCTATCAAAAATTTCACTTCTTTTTCTTTGTTCCCCAGTTTAACTATAACCAGAGGGTCCCCTAGGGTAGGGCCCTCCGGTCCCCTTCAGTCCTCTTTTACATGAGCAACTACTTTTTCCCTTTTCTGATCACCTTTTCTATGTTCATTACCCTTTCTTAATTCTGGGCACTGGTTTTTCTAGTGACCAAATTTCTTACAAAATGCACATTGATCTTTTCCTAGTCGGGGTGGTCCTTGTTTTGGTGGACCTTGCCCATGTTTCCCTTTTTCTCCTTCTTTTACTACTGCTGCTAGTTTCTTCATCCCTTGTTTATACCCTTCTTCCCGGTTACTAAAAACTCTCCAGGCCTCATCTAATAAAGTTTCTAAATTCCGGCTGTTTGGGCCCCGGATCTTCTGGAGTTTCCGCCTGATATCTCCTGTGGATTGTCCTAAAAATAAATTTATTAATTGCTGCATTCCTTCATCAGATCCAGGATCCAGGGTGGTATGTCGGCGCATTGCGTCTCGCAGGTGATCTAGAAATTCAGAAGGTGTTTGAGAGGGGCCCTGTTTGATAGCATATAAGGCTGACCAGTTTATGGTTTTGGGGATTGCTCTTTCTAGCCCTTTTACTATTAGTTCTTGGTATCTCTTTAACCGCCCTAATTCCTCATCATCATTAGGATCTCAACCTGGGTCTTGAAGGGGAAATACATCTTTAACATCCTCCTGTGTTGTCCCACAATCATCTTTAGCCAGATCCCCAGCTACTTTCAAAACTAATTGCTTCTCAGTTTCTGTTAAGGCATCAAGTAGCAGTTGCAGATCTGCCCAATCAGGTGAATGCTGCTTAACTATAAACTTTATTTTTTTAGCAATCCCTATAGGATCACTTCGATAGCCCTTAGCAATCCTTTCCCAAATTTCTAAATCAATTGAGGAAAAGGGAACTTTAATCAGTTTTGTTTCCCCATCAGAGGTTATTGCTTGTCTTAGAGGTGCTTGTACAACAACTCTGGTTTGTTTTCGGGTCCTTGATGCTATAGGTCCTCGTGAGGGAACCTTAGGACGTGGTGAGAGGGGTTCAGGTTCATCCCACTCACTGTCACTGCTAGGCAGTGATGGATCCCGGGGTTTAGGAGTGGGTGGAGAAACCCCTACTTCAGTTGCTGTCCTCCCAAAGGAAGATGAAGCTAAAGATGAAGTGAGGGGGGTTGGAGTCAATGATGGTTCTGAATTTGCATCCCCCACCACCCTCCTCCTTTCCTGCCTCCTAGGGGCTGGCTTAAGTATGTCTTCTGTCTCTTGTTCCAAAGCCTCTGCTTGGTATACTTTGTCAGGATGGGTGCACCTCTGATTTATCGAGCAGGTACTACAACACCGTTTGGGCTTCCCTTTAGTAGCTTTATTATCCTTTTCAAGGGCTAATACTAAAGGATCAGATGGTGACCTCATTCCACAATCCCTTTGCCACTCGGGATGATTCCTGAGAGTGAAAAACATATCAGCATAAGCTACTTCTTGCCACTTTTGTTCACGCCGAAGGAAAAGCATCAATTGTAATAATGTCTCATAGTCCAGTGTACCGTTTACTGGCCACTTCACACCTTCATCAAGTTTATATAATGGCCACCATTGTGTACAAAGCTTAGCAAGCTCCCTCTTAGTTTCGGTACCACCACAGCCCACCAGTTCCTTCCAGTGTGTTAAGATACACCCTAAAGGGCTTCCTCTGGGAATCTCTTTGCTCTCATTTGCCCCCATGTTTAGAATCCCTTTTGGTCCAAGATGTTACAAAACACAAAGTAGACTACTTCAATTGCGCTTCTCAGCACCAAAAATTTATCGGCTATTTCTGCTAACTCTGGGCATAAGTTCTGCTTATGCTTATGCTCTCTGCTTTCTGCACACAATCAAAGCCTTTTCTTAGAGAGACCCAACTCCAAACACCAACCGTTTTAGGTTCACAAAGAAAATAGCCAGGGGTCCCTCACGACCCCAAACACACTCCACCAGAAGTTTCAACAAGGTCCCGCCGAAAAATCCTACGGATTTCGGCCGGGACACCACACACAAATCCCTCCGTGAGAAGGAGGTGGGGGGGTAACCCTCATCCCACGCTGCCTCTCCACTCTGTGGTTAAGGACTACACCACCAGGACTTTAGAATATTGCCACACACTCTAGCAACTGCAAACCTCACAAACAAGCAAAACCTTTTTCCCTTTAACTAAAACACTCACTCGCCAAAAGAACTTCTTAGGGTTTTACAGGGAGTTTAGAGACGCGGCCCGAGGCTGCAGAGCCTGGATTCCCCCGCGGTTACCAGGGAAACAAATCACCCCCTCCCAATTGCTGGGGCTGGCTCAGGTTTCAAACCTCCTTACGCCGCTTGCTCCTTTTAGTTCAAAACCAAACAATTTAAACTTACACAAATACTTTTTTCACCTAACAAAACGTAAGCAAAATTTTGTTGCCAAAAGCACACGCTGTTCAAGCTCACACACAGTCTAATTCCCCTCCAGCACACAATCTGGATACAACACAAACACTTTAAATCCTTCCGTCCTTGGAAACAGAGGTATCCCTCCACTGATCAGGCGGGGAATTCAAAAGGTTTTTACAACTTCAAGCTTGCAAAACTCCTAAAACCATTTACACAGATTACTAACACACTCCAAAATCACACAAATCAAAACGCTTACACAAACTCCCACAGACCACGATACATACGGTGCACCAATAATTCTTCCACACCTGAAGACACAAACACACAAAACCACGAGACCACAGAACACGGATCCGTTCACACCACACACACTCCGTGCACTCGGGGCCGCAATCGGGATTTTCCGCGACCCACAACGGGACCCTTCGCGTCCCAGCACGGGCTCGCCACACGGATTATGGATTGTCAAGGTACCTTTGAACCACAAACTGTAACCGGAGCCACCGCTGCTCCTAATACACAACAACAACACCGGTTATTTTACTGCCGCCGCTGCCCCATCACAGGACACGGACTACCAAGTCACCTTTAAATTGCAAGATGACATAACAAAAAAAAACCGGTTACCGCTGTCCCCACTACGGGACACGGACTACCAAGGCACCTTTAAACTGCAAGATGACACAACAAAGACAGGTTGTCGCTGTCCCCACTACGGGACACGGACTACCAAGGCACCTTTAAACTGCAAGATGACACAACAAAGGTTGCCGCTGTCCCCACTACGGGACACGGACTACCAAACCACTGATACCAAGCTCCGCAGAGCTGACACAACTTTTACAAACAAACCCAAGAGGCGTATGTTGTGCACGAGACGTCTCTCAGTGTCTTACCAACCGCCTATACCAAGGTACCTATTTTCAAATATAAACATACCTTTTGTCCGTAGTTCCAGCAGGTTCTGGTCTTTCCCCGGGTGGTCAGCAGGACCGCAGGAGCCCTCTTCCCAGAAAATTCCGGGTGGGCGCCCAGAGGGGTCCTGGACCCCGCTGGCCCCACGGCCAGAGAGAGCAGTCTCCTGCCTGGCTCGCCAAAATGATTTATTAAAGAAATACGGGTATTGATCTAGTATCGATACCCAACTGTGACGGACAAAAACTCTCTAACAGTTCAAAGTTAGAAAGTGTATGTTTATTACGGCCGGGCAGCACGCGGGATAGTTCCCTAATTCGCACTGCGAAATTCACAGGTAATTACAAAGTCTTTTATTCACAAAAGTGTTGAATATCCAAAATACAAATGCATATTCATACCCCTGTCACCTCCCATTCCTCGCTTCGTATGCTAATTGGCAAAAAGGCTATTAAGCATGCGTACTTTGTTTCTTAAAATGAGTCGGGGGTCTATTTTGGGGAGGGGTCACCTAAAATGAGGAAGTAAAATGAGTCTTCCTCGTCCTGACCTTTCTACCTTTTCAATGCATTCGTGACAAATGATTCCTTGGTAGAACTTACAGTTTCCTGTGTTCAACGGATCCTTTAAGCAGGAAATCTGCAGCTATCTTATGTCTTATTTACCACATTCTGTTTTTCATGACAAGGACAACTACATAAACATAAACCTGACAAGAAATGAGTTACAAGATCCAGGGTAGCTTATCTAAGATCCGGCTTCTGTTAACTGCGAACAAAGATTACCTATCTACTTCAGCTAGTTCAGCAACTTATTATCTTAACTTTCCAAAAAAAATCCTTAGTTCCTCAAAATTAACGTCTCATCTGGGCCAATAAACGTGGTCAGATCTTATTTCCTTCTCTGCCCATTCTATCATGCAAAATTGTATCATCTTTATCTTTTCCTTTCTTCTTGTACAAGGGTTTTTATCCCAGTTAGCTAACATAACGCCGAGAGGGCTATCTTGAGGTATTACCGTTGGTAATTTTTTTACACTCTTTTTTCTTCCCTGTATCCAACTTACTGTTTTTCTGTCCCATTTTTCAAGATCTTATCTATTCGTCCCCCACCTCAGTTTTTCACTTTCTCTTACAACCGAAAGACCACTTACTTCTATCTATGCACACACACAAAAAATCCCCTCTTTCTCACACAACTATTCAATACAATACACCTCCCTCCAAGGAGATATAGTGAATTTTAAAATTAACAATCAATATTACATGTGCTTTCATCCATCTACTCTTACTTCATTTCTCCTTCACTTTTACACATTCTTTCACACCCTTAGGACATGAAGCCGATCCCTGTCGCCAGAGTATCGCAGCTCTGTGTGGCCTACCTCGCCTTGGGTTTGGTCTCTGGGTTCTAGTATAGCTGGGCCTCTGAGGAGGGCCCAGAATCTGGTCATCTCTGGTGCCGGTCCACCTATGAGGCTGATTTGCGTGTCACTTACACTTTTACTACGATCACCCCCTCCACACGCCCGGAGGGAAAAGGGCTGATTTGCAGGTCACACACACACATGTTCTGCCATAGCCCCCACCCACCCGGGGAAACAATGGCCTGTTTGTGGGTCACTTACACCTCTTGCCACAGTCCCACCTGCCCGGGAAGCTGAGGCAGATTTTGTATGTGACTCACTCTCACACAATAAAACAACAATAAGGTACCTTTTACTTTCAAATCACCTATTACAATTTTAGGTGTTACTGGCCAGTCCCGGTGCTCTTGGATATCCCCTCAATCCTGCTGTGTTGTCCAACCCTAGATGCTCTTGGGCATAACCTCAATCCAGCAGAACCCTGGGTGCTCTTGGGATATTAATCCTTCAACCCAGCAAAAGTTTTAGTCCTGGATGCTCTTGGGCACTCACCCCTCAATCCAGCAGACTTTTTGCTTCCTAGGGGTCCCACCCCTTCTCTAAGACTCAGTCCCAGTTTCCCTGGGGGGGATTCTCTTGCTCTTCTTATCACCCGCTTCGTCTCTTTACTGGCCGTTTTTCTTGCGAAAGAATGGAAACGCAGCATAGGAGACTCCGCACTCGCTTAGCAGGTCTGGGATAACCAGCTGCCTCTCATTCACACACATTCATCCCCCCCCCCCCCCCCCCCCCCCCCCCTTAACCGCCCCCGTCCAAACCAGTACTTACCTGTCCTTTGTCCTTGGGTTTTTGTCTTCGTGTACACTTTAGTCTTAGGGGCTAATTACCGCGGTTTTAGGGAATCTTTTCCCTTTTCTTTGTTTTATTGCCTCCTCTTGTCCATTGATCGTAACCTGCATCTGTCAGTCACGCCAGGGGAACACAGAGTGAGGCTGCCAACTGGGCAGGGCGTGCCGTCCTCACCCTGATTCCACTGAGGCACCGGCAGTGAGGTGTTATAACCATCCTCTGCTACCATAATTGTGAAAAACGCTAATCACTTGTTTTAAAATTTTAAAAGTTTAATAGTAAATAAGATGGTTATAAAAATAGAATTAGAGTAAAAAATTGAACAATTAGGGTTAGGACAATACGAGACAATAAAAACAAAGTTACAGATGTCTGGGTGCCTCCCCAAGCAAAAAAGCTCCAGAGAAGGACCCCCATTAACAAAGGATTATCTCTTAAAAGCAATAGCCTGTTGAATATTCATACATTTCATACATGATGCATAAATTCCATTCAAACAAAGAATTGTCTCTGGTTAGTATCACTTTTTTCCTTTAATTTCTATGGCGTCTTCAGGGCTGAGCAAGGCAGGAGAAGTTGGTCTCTTCTGATAAGGAAGTAGTAAATTCTTTTTTTCTCTGAAAGATTTACGTTTTCCTGTGGTTGGTATATCAAAACTACATTTTAACTACAAAACTACATTTACCATACTATCAAAATATTAATACAACATTACTAATCAATACAACATAATACATATAGTAAATATCTTGTGTAGAGCCATATAATATGCACTTTTCACATGATAAAGCTTTAATATATATTTTAGTGTCACTTGCTTTTGAGGACTGCCTGCAGCTGTCTGGGGAGGCATGGCTGTGTCTGTGCACCTCAGCTAGGTCTGATCTGACCAATGCTTGGGTGGTGAGGAAGCTAATACCCATTTCTCTGCCCTAAAGCATGAGGCTGGAAGGTGAAATTTCCATTTTTCATGCTGGGCACCAAAAGTATCTCATGTTTGCATCTCAGGACAGGGAGAGAGACTGCCAGGCTGTTTTTCTTACAAGAAATATCTGAGAAATTGGGAGGCTTTCCTTGCTGATGTTCCTGGAAACTGACTGGTGTCTCCCGGGTGCTGTTGGAAGTGGAGATGGAGTAGGACAAAGCTGTAGAGCACTGCTCTGCCCTCTAGGGATTTGATAACTTTCGGTGGGAAATTGCCAATTCACACCATGGGGAAACACCAAGAACAGGGTGTAGGTACACTCCACCCTGAATGAAGACTTTTTATGAGGCTTCACCAGCCTCAGCAAACATGGTGTATTGCTGCTCAGATCCCTCTCTGCTTGAGGCTGTGCTCACAGAGCCCCTCCAGATGGTCAGTGCCAGCTGTTCTGTTCATGTCCCGGCCTTTGGAATGGGATGGCGGCCTGCAGGAACAGCTGGGAGCTCAGAACTGCCTGTACTCAGCAGATGTTCCTTTCTCCTCCAGCTCCATAGGATTTGGTGTGCATTAGCGGGAGCCAGAGTTGTGAGTGAACTTTGGAAATGCACCATACGTGGCTGGAATCAAGCTGTCTTGAGAGGGAAAGTCAGCTTTAAAAACACTTGTGTCTGGTTCTGTCCCTGCACCGGGTGGGAGCTGACCTCCGGCTAGCTCTGGTCAGCACAGCCACAGAAGTTCCCAGTTCTTATCGGCGTCTCAGCAGCAGCTGGACCAAATAGTGTCGTGACAGCAACGGCAGCAGAAGAAAAGGCTGGCTCTCAGCTTTGCAGGTTAAAGATGTTTATTCAGGCCGGGCTGCGGGAAGTCCGCAGCTGGTCCAAACCTCAGGCCAGAGAGGCCAGAGAGAGCAGAGCTGAAGAGCAGAGCTGAAGAGAGTTTGAATCTCCCTCCTCCACCTTATAAGCAGGGGAGGGGTTCAAGGGGGGATACAACAAGACAACAAATCAGGGAATTCAGGGGGTAACAAGGTGTGCCCACCCCCAAGCCTTGGACCACTAAAATCCAGAGCCAAAGGAATTCCCTCCAGGCTACCTATCACCTGAAGCCCTCTCCCTGAGATTTCACAACCTGGGAAGGCTCCTCAAAGTGATAGACAGGCTGCCCTAGAGCAGGGGGGGGGGCAGAGGGGATGGACACAGATAGGTGGGGGGTGGGATGATTGACACAAAACACCTTATTATACAGAAAACACAAAAGGGTTACAGATTTGGGGATACAGTGAAATGAACCATAACATAAACTTCTTATAAAAACCTAACAAAACACTTCTTGCATCACCACAAACACTTAAAATGAATTATTTTTTACCACAAAACATTTTCAGTGTTTACTGCTTGACAAATATGCACCTCGCCTCTCATTTTAGAATGATTTTAATTTTGTATGGCTGTTACTGTGGCATGAATATGCAGATCTATCCTACACAGAACATGTTCGTTATAGAAAGGGTATAAATCCTGAAAGTGCTTTAGGTTTCATAATTGTTTTGGTTAAAATCAAAAGCAGTTCTTCCTCTTTAAAAAATTGAAGTCTCAATTCCATGTGGCTGTGCAAGGTTGTTAGAGGTGGAATAGTGGTGTCTTGGTTTTAAAAGACAGGTGTCTGCTAAGGAGAGGCAGGCCTCTCTAGGAATGAGGAATTCAAATCCTTCCCTCCGTGTTATTATAATTTGGAAGATTAAAAAAAAACTTTTCAGTCAGAGCTATGGGGAAAGGAATAACAGTCCTTTACTAGTAAATATAACAGGACAGACAAACAACAACAGCAATTATAACAATAGTAAAACAGAACCAAGAACCCCGAGGGCAAACGGTGGAAGCTCCGGCGCTGATGGCTGGAAGCGGTGGATTGTCCTTGGCAGGCAGGGGGGTGCCCTGGCAGACAAAGTGGGCAGTGCCGGAGAACCCGCAGCAGCTGGACCTGGGCTGACCCAAAATCCAGCAGGGCAGCGAAGAAACTCCAAATTCCTGGGCGCTCCAACAGATGATAGACTTCCCAGGACCAGACTCCTCCATTAGCTGTGGACTCCAGGCAGCTACCAGTAGTCCGACCGTCCTCCCCGGAAAACCAAGAGCAGTGAGCCCTCCACCCTCTGCTCCCGGGAGCTTTTTTCCCTCCCCCAAAACTAAGTGATCAACTTCCTTTGTCCGGGGTGAGCACCCTTTAACTATCAGTATTTAGTCTCCTAGCAACTTATGGGGGGGAAAAATTCTACAGGAAACTTAACCCTCAACAAGTGGCACCAGTGGATATTCCTGGAAACTGGCCAGTGAAGATAAATTGACTCATCACCCTAAGAATACTGTTATGCTGTGCAAAGCACTGGATAGAAAAATGTTGCTCTGTCTTTTAAGGATTCATCAGTCATTTAAGTGTCACATGCTACTAATTTTTTTTTCCAGCTCAAGAGACCATATTTTAGACCCTGTTTGAGTTTAAATCCCCTGAAATCCATATTCAGTGTCTCTTTTATTAATTAAACTGAAAAGTACTTGAAGGAGTTGCAATTCCTTTAGGATAATGTAAATATATCCTGCTCTTTGTATGCTGGGGATGAGGGGTACAATGTTTAAAAGTGGGTATCTTCACTGGTATTCTCTGTTTGGAAGAAGCGTAACATGGGTTCTGATCATTCTGAGGTGGTTTAAAGCCAGGATGTCAGTTTTGTGTCTGAGCCTTGAATAGCCAGGAGCTGGTATATGGCCACAACGCTGAGGAGTTTTTGTTGTTGTTTTTTTTAAGTGACTCATTATCTGTTATATGTAAAGTGGAAGAATTATTTTTGAACATGTTGTCATCAGTGGATTAAGTGTAGTGCTTCAATCAAATTAATCTTTGGGGTTTTTTTCTTCTTCTTCTTTTTTTTTTTTTTTTTTTTAATCTCCTTCTGGATTAAAGTATTTATAATGACATTAATTAACATTTACTCACTAGGATTGAAAAGCAAACATCAAAGATTTGCCCAAAACTGCAAACTCGTTTCTTCTGTAATGTAGTATAAAATGACTTGATGCTCATTGTGTCTTTGTTAACCATAGCATAAGAACCCCTTTCCATCTCTGAATCCACAGCTGTAGATATGCACATGGATACAGCAAATACCCATCTCCATTTCCAGTCAGGCTACCTCTTCATAAATCTTGGATTCTCTCATATTGCAGTTGTAGTACCTAAATCAGAAAAGCATCTGGGTAAAAAAACAATTATAGCTATTTGATTTGGATGAAATTAAGACTACATGGTGTGCCAGCTGGGGGAGCCATGGGAGATGTCTGCTCTCTCTCACCAATGCAGACACACACTGCAAAATTCATTCAGACTTGGCTTTTTTGGTGCCCAATTAGCAGCAAATGCCAAAAGCACTCACTTCCATATACAATTTGCCCAAAGACCCATCTGATATCCCTGTAAAACCCAGCACTCTGACTCCAGACATCTGAGATGACATTTCCCTTGGTCTGTGTTTTGAGATAGGACAAGAACAATGGGGAAGAAGACCTGGGGAAATCCAGATTATGTAAAGTTTCTTTGCCCTGTTAACACCAGAGAGTTAGTTCATTATCTGCAGATATCCATTTTTCTGTGATTCCCCTCCCCTAAGAAAGTTGTAAAGTCCAAGAACCTGGTCCAGGGAAAGCAATTCTTGCCAAGATCCAGCCAGTCTTGTGACTTCTTGGGATAATGGAGTTGGGCTGAAGGGATGAGCACTGGCGCAGCAGAACATGGCTGACAGCCTGGCTGAGGCTCTACAGGCCCCTTGGCTGGAAGAATCACTTTACCTGTTCTCAGGACAAGTGAGTTGTTTTCTTATAAGCAATGCTATTTTTAAATTGCCCATTCTGTTTCTGAGGGGTGGGATCTCTAAGGAATAGCATTTTAGTAACAGTCAAAAGCTCAAGCCAGTAGTCTGGTCCTGTAGTGGAATAATGGCCATCATGGATTAGGGCAGTTTGCATACAGATAAATAAAGTTCCCTCTAAAGGTTTACAGTCTTAATCTGATGGGCTGGTTGGACATCAAAAAATAATTTGATACCACAGCAACAAGTGCAGTACAAATATCTGGAGAACTTTCTAACCAAAGAGTTGGGGATGATCTGATAAAAAAAGATCATAGCACTTTTCTTTGTGGAGTTCATTCTGCCTACTAGAATTGTTGTTCCTTCTTAATCTGCCCTCCAGCTGGTGATTGCCTCACCTTTACACTGGTGTCTGACTCTGCTGGTCACTGTTTTTTTAATCCTTTGGTTTTGTAGCTGACTATTATTCCTCTGCTCTTGATCAGAACAGATAAAGCTGAGGCTTTTTTAGTGGCACTGTCCTTACATCAAGAGAGAAAATAGCCCATTGTTGATAAATGTATTCATAATTCATCTTGTGCATTCTTGGAAATATATAAGCAGTTTTAAGCTAGTGAAAGGCATGTGCATGTTGCAGGAGTAATGTGTGTCCCATTTCCTTCTGGCTTGCACCTGTCTTGGTTTGAAAGACAGGTATCTGCTAGGGAGGGGCGGGGCCTCTCTAGGAATGGGGAATTCTAATCTCCTCCTTCTAAGTTATTATAATTTAGAAAATTAAAGGGGCTTTTCAGGCAGAGGTATGGAGAAAGGAATAAC
Source organism: Hirundo rustica (assembly GCF_015227805.2). NCBI lineage: Eukaryota > Metazoa > Chordata > Aves > Passeriformes > Hirundinidae > Hirundo > Hirundo rustica. The sequence goes on along the minus strand of NC_053487.1, from coordinate 14,051,507 downwards.
AGTTCTTTACTACTAGTAAGTATAACAAGGCAAACAAACAACTACAGCATTAATAATAAACAGAACCAGGAACCTCGAGGGGCTTTGTTTCACAAAGCCCAGGGCAGTCTGATCTCTTGGGACTCCAAGAACACCAAGCTGGACCGGTGGAAACTCCCGGGCTGGTGGCTGGAACGGTAGGATGTCCCTGGCAGGCGGGGGGGGTGCGGGGCTACAGCGTAGCAAAAAGAGCAGTGCTGAAGAAGCCGCGACAGCCGGACAGGGCTGGCCTAGCTCCAGCAGGGCAGGCGAAGGAGCTCAGAATTCCTGGGCACACGAGCAGATGATGGTAGATTTCCCAGGACTGGACTTTGTGTTGACAGTGGATTTCTCCCGTAGCAAGCAGCAGTTTGGTCATCCTCTCCGATGCTCAGAGCAAGAAGACCCCTAGTTCCCCCAGCCCTGTCTTTTTCCTGCCCCAAGACTCCTGTGATCTTCCCCTAAGCACCAGTATTTAGTCTCTTAGCAACTTACAGGGAAAAATTCTATAAGAAAAAAAAAAAAGGAACAAATCTAACTCCCAACAGCACCGTGTGTGGAGGGTTGTGTGCAGTGATTACCCAGAGATCTGGAGGGAGAGTAAAGCTCTCATGGGGCACTTTATGCTTTACATGGTCTGTGAAAGTGTTCTTTACTTGCATACCTTACGTAGCTTATTGGATATTTTTTCTTTTGTATTTTAGTTTAAATGTGAATAATGATTCTGTGTGTGCAACTGTGGTCAGAAAAAAAAATATATAAGGGCAGAGTTATACTTTTCTTAATTGATGCAGTTTTTAGTCTCGTGAGTATTGCAGGACCCGTTCAGCTGTGAAAAGGTGACTGCAGTTTGAGAGCAAGCTAGGAAATCTGGATGGCTTTCCTGCCTGTCACCAGTTCACATGTTCTTGTTCCCAGTCTTTTACAGGTTATTAAGTGAACTTTTCTCAGTCCATAAGCCTTGTATTTTGATGGCCAGCTCTGTTGGACCTGCTGATTACTCATTCTGGGGAAAACATGGTTGTTGTGTTCCTCTGAGGAATGGTTTTTCCCCTCAGAATCCCCCTGAAGTCTGTGCTATGTAGTTTAACCCTTCTTCCCTATCATACCTACTCCTGACCCTATTGGCTCAGGGCCAATATCTTTCCTTGGCCCAAAACTAGATAAACCCCTGTCTCTTCCTGTTCTCGCTCTCTCTTCTCGGGCTTCTGGAACATCACATCGAGAATAAAGCTTGGACTGGAGCTCGGGTGAGAGCCACTCTTTTGAAATCTTTATTCTGTCTCTCTGAAATATATTTCCCTAAAACCCCTGAATAACTGAGCTAGCGAGAGCCAGGGGGTGGCTAGAGGGAGTATATTTTCAGTTGGCCCCCAACATCGGTTTGTTATGAAATATTAATAAGCCCACGAATGAAGAGGGACTCCCTATTTAAGGGGTTAACAAAGCTCTTTGGGAGGTGCAACTACCTGGCCACTATCAGCTGTTTTTGCACAGCTGGGGGTGCTAGGAAAGTCGGGAGTTCGCTTTCACGACAAAAGTGAGTCGACCTGAGATGGAAAACCCTGACATAGCAGCACGTGCCTCAGGGTCCGCTAAGATCCCTATAGTTTAATAGTGGGATGGCATTAGGACCCTGAGCCACCGAGTGTTGCGTAACACAGTTAGATTAGATTTTTTTTATTATTATTTTATTTTTTTTCCTCTCTCTGTGGAACGGCTAGCGTTCCATACGGGGGGAAACCGCGTTTGTTTTTGGGGTGGGCTAGCTAGGGGAAGGTCCCGGGACAGAGGCCATCACCGGGACGTCCCCCTGCCCGTGTCCCCGCAATCGGGAAAAGCGGCTAGAGAGGGCCACCCCGAGCGGCGCCCAGCTCGCCTTCCCTCTTATCTTGGAAAAGCGGTGTAATAGACTATGAACACAAAGAAAAGTTCCAATAGGAATTTATTACATTACAGCAGGCAAAGCAAAGGCAAATACAGCGCTGGACGGCAGGGGAGTCTCGCTCTACCAACTGCCGTGAATTGGCAGATTTTTCAGTCTTGCTTTTATCTTGCTTCTTTCCTCCGATGATGTATGTGTGACGTGTTGCTAGGAGGGTCTCTTTCTGTCCTTCGGTGGTCGCAGAGATGAAGGCTGTAGTTGTAAGCTGGAATTCCTGAAACTTAAAGCTGATTAAGCAAGTAGAGAAGGAATGGGCAAGGGTCTGTTTGCCTATAAGCTTAGATAGTGACATAGTAACTTCCTGTTATCTTGAGTTATTTGATCTCCAGTGAACAAAAATAGTTAATGTTTATCACAATTCCCCCATTTCTCTTGTTCTTACTTATTTTTGTTCACTGTATCTTTGCAGCTCTTGTCTAGCTAACTCTAAAGTTTCTAAATTTTCTTCTTCAGGTATCTGATCATACTTAGTCCTAAGAAGCATAAGATGTGCCGCTTCCAGCCGGCTTTTCACTATAGTAATCAGTTTATTAAATATACATGGTCTAAAGTCTGCTTGCAAATATTTATCATGCCCTCCCCTGGGTGTCCAGTCAGAGGCGATTGTTTCACAGCCCTAATATCCACAAAAATATTCCCCAGGATAATTACAATATCCTTTACTGTGATTTGAGCTTGGGCACATGTAAAATCCCGTTAGGTTCAGTACTTTTCTACAATGGTTTATGTTGGTCAGATCACACAATCTTACTCTGAAACTGGGTGCTCCTACAGTAGTTACAGTTTGCAAAATCTCATTGTCATCCCATCGCCATAGTGACTATTTAAAGGGTTGGTGTGGTAGATTGTCTAAGGCATTAATCCCTCTTAAGTATAACATCAGCAAAAGAAAAGTAATCAGCTGGGTCACATGGTGAGCATCATTGGGGGCATAGGAATGGGAGTATATTTGAGGATTGTTCCATTTTATAGACCGCAACTTGTCTCTCTGCCCAGGGTCCTTGCTCTAATTCCTATTCCTGAGGCAATTCCTCAAATATTGTTTTGTTGTCCCACCCCTGGGGTTTCTTTCCTCCACAGCTTTTTACCCCTCTGCCTTTCCCGTCGACTCGGTTGCCTCGAGCCACGGGGGGTACCATCTTCTTGGCAGCAGGGATATTCTTCAGGAGGTCCCCGGGGGCGACTCTGTTGCCTCTTGACATAGGAATCCCAGTTCTGATACTTAACTGGGGGTGTATCACACCGGATTCCCTTTAGGCGTGTGCGGTTGGTGCAGTCAACAATTTCAGCTATGAACGGGATGGGTTCATTAGGGTGATAACAATAATATTTTGGTTCAATCCCTAATGCAAAAATCCTCCACCACTCTTCTGATTCTCCTACTAATCCCTCATATTTAACTTTATATTCTAGAATCCAATCAGTTATGTTCTGCTGCAATACCCAACAGGGGCTGCAAATTCCTCTAGGAGGGGTTCCTCGCCTACAATGACTCCACCACCTGTCCCCGCAGATTTTACAAATATAACAAACAAAGGGATAACAATTGCACTCTGGGTCTCTACACTTTATCTTAACATCAGAGTTACAAATTAATCTTTCCTCCGTGTAGTGTGGTTCTGGTGCATATTTTACACGGTGTCCATTCATTGATGATCTCTCCTCTGGATCTGTAACTTCAGGTCTCCAGGATTGCTTGTTACTTGCTACTTAGGAGTCAGTTTGCTCACTGGCCCTTTAATTCTGCTAGCATGGGTCCATCCCTTCTCTGCTGTTCTGACTGCAGTATCTGTAGTAAGCAATACAAGGTAAGGGCCCTCCCATTGTGGGGCCAAGGTTGCTTCTTTCTAGGACTTTATTATTACTCAATCTCCTGGTTGCACCTGGTGCAGTTTCAAATCTAGTGGGGGTCTCTGAGCTAACCTTCCCTTATTCTATAGATTTTCCCTATATTTCATTAGGCTGGTAATGTATACATTCATATTTTGATCCCTCAACTTTGGATGATCTTGCAGTTCCTCTATATTGTAGGGCATTCTATACAACATTTCAAATGGAGATATTCCCATATCCGATCTAGGTTGTGTCTGGATATTAGCAATGCTAATGGTAGGCATTTTACTCATGACAGTTTGGTCTCAATCACGAGTTTTGTCAATTGTTTTTTAATTTCTCCATCCATTCTTTCTACTCTTCCCGAACTTTGGGGGTGCCAGGGGGTGTGATAATCCCATTGTATTCCCATTATTGCCATGGTTTCTTTAATTATTTTGGATGTAAAGTGGGGGCCTCTGTCCGAGTCAATGGTTTCCGTGACCCCATATCTGGGAATAATCTGCTCTAATAGGGTCTTGATCACTGTTTGTGCCGTTGCTCTTGCCGTAGGGAATGCCTCTACATCATGGGTTAGGTGATCCACTATTACTAATAGATATTTATACCTCCCAGTCTTTGGTAACTCAGTAAAGTCTAGTTGGATGTTAGCAAATGGCCGGTATGCTGTAGGTCATCCCCCCCCATTAAGGTTTTTCTTAAATTGGCCTTATTTACTTTTAGGCAGGTAACACACCCCCTCACTACCTGCTTTGCCAAGTCATCTGCCCCAATACACATATGTTTGGTGGCGAATTGATCTACTAATGCTTGTGCCCCGCAATGTGTTTTGCTATGTATTCTCCTCATAATATTTATAGCTATGGATTTAGGCAGTACAGTTTTATTATCCTCTGGAAGTCGCCATTCCCCTTCTGGGTCTTCTCTTAACCCTATTCTTTTCATCTTTTCTTCTTCCTGCATAGTAAAACTATATATCTTTTGCAAATTCCCTCTGCTAGTCTCACACTCTTTTCTTTCAGCCTTCGGATCTTTCTGGGGAGTAGATTATGACGTCTGCAAAGCAGCCCTTTTTGCTTCCTGATCTGCTGCATTATTTCCCCTGCTTTTAAAATCTAATCCCTTTTGATGCCCTTTCAGGTGAACAACAGCAATTTTCTTAGGTCCCCTCAAGGCCTTCAGCAGTTTCCTGATTAGATCTTGGTGAACTAGGTTTTTTCCCTGGGAGTTTATCAACCCCCGTTCTTCCCATATTTTCCCAAAAGTGTGTATAATCCCATAGGCATATTTTGAGTCAGTATAGATGGTACCTGATTTATTCTTCAACAACTGCAATGCCCGCAGTACAGCATAAAGTTCACAGGCCTGCGCCGACCAAGATCCACTTAGAGGGCCTGATTCGATAACTGCAAGTCCTTCTCCCCTAACTATTGCATAGCCAGAGACCCTTTTTCCATTAATTACTCACAATGAGCCATCTACAAACAACTTACCCCCCTCTGGGGAGATGGGGTACTGTTTAACCCTTATCGGTGTCTCTGAATCTTTAATGATTACCGAGAAGGGGGGTATATTTAACCTTCCTACACTATCAGGAGTGTACCATACTTCTGAGTTAATTTTTTCCTCATCCTCTACCCTCAAGGGACAGAGTTTTATTTTGATTTCCTCATTTACTACTTCTATATTAATACCCATTTCTATAATTAAGTCTCTCCCTAACAAATTATAATCTGCTTCTGGTACTAGCAGAAGGTTCCCTATTCCCATTTTGGACCTTGATTCCACCAGTACATTCTTAATAACAGGGACTTCAAAGGGCTCCCCTTTCGCCCCTACCACTTGAGCAGTTTCCTTTGATATCTTACATCCCTCCGGTAGTACCTGGACTGTCGATCGCTCAGCTCCAGTATCTACTAAAAACTCAAATTCTTGCTGCTGAGGACTTATTTTTAATTTTATCAAGGGCTCTTGATGTTTCCGTGTCCCCAGCAAATGAAGCCCCTGACTCCTTCAGTCCTCTTTGAAGACTCTCTCATCCCTCAGCTGCTTCCTGCAGTTTCTCTGAAAGTGTCTTTCATTCCCACAGTAGAAACATACGCCTCCATCCTTTTTCTCTACTCGGAGAACCCCTCCTCCATTTCTCTGGGCTACTTGACTTGTTTTGGGAGGGGCATCAATTCTCCTAGTCTCCCTTACTGCTGCCACCATCATTCTTACTTGTCTCTTGTGACTCTCTTCATCTCTTCTCACACATACCTTCTGTGCTTCCTTCAATAGCTCATCTAGGTCTCTATCTTGCCAATTATCTAATTTTTCTAACTTCTTTCTGATATCTTCCCACGATTTAGCCACAAATTGTGTTTTTAGTAGTGCTTGCCCTAACGGTGTTTCAGGATCTAAGCCCGAGTACATCTGCAGGTTTTTTCTCAAGCGTTCTAGCTAATCCGTAGGTGTCTCCTCCTTTTTCTGTCTCTCATTAAATGTTTTGTTGATGTTCTGCCCCCTAGGCACCGCTTCCCGGATCCCCTGTACTATTATCCCCCTCAGATCCTGCATATTGATTCTGTGATCCTGCTGCTGATGATTCCAATTGGGATCCTGCAAAGGCCACTTGGTGTCTGCTAAAGGTCCTTGTGCATGTTGTGAATCCCATATCCGCATCCCTGCTCGTCTAATCATATTTCTTTCCTCGGCCGTGAAGAGAATATTTAATATGGCTTGCAACTCGCCCCAAGTATAAATGCTGGGTCCTAAAAATTGGTCCAGTCTCTCGGCCACCCCCAAAGGATCTTCCAGGAGGCTCCCCATCTCCCTCTTAAATTCCCGAACACCCCCAGAACTCAAAGGTACTGAAACAAACCCTATCACTGGGTGAGGTCCCTGCCCCCCCCCCACAGGCATTTCTCTTAGGGGATATAGGTTATGCTGTCTAGCCCGACCTCGGGTTATGGGTCCCTGCACTTCCTCGGGGGGCTCGGGATTACTTCCTGCTTCCTGAGGCTCCATTGGAGGTGCATCCGGAATCTGGGGGTTCTGAGGGGGTATGTAAGGGGGTGGGATTAGTAAGGCTTCTTCCTCTTTACTCCTATCTTTCTTTCGTCCTCCCTCTTTGAGGGGAAACAGGAGCACTTCACCCCCAGGTCTTGTAACCCATACATTAGCATATTCACTTTCTTCCTGACTAACAGGAATTTTAGTGTTTACTCACAAGTTGAGTTTTTGCCTCACCCAATCTTCTGATGATCTAAAAATAGGCTAAAAAATATTCCAGGAAATCTCCTTTCCACCCCATACTACCACACAATAATGGATCATTTTAGCTTTATCTTTACCCCCTGTGTTAGGGTAATGTTTCCAATTGTCTAATATGAACCCCAGTGGGCTATCTGTTTTATGGGAGTAGAGGGCCTGCTCTTCCCCTGTCCCATCTTCTGGAGTGCCCTCACACAAGCGTGGTGCGGAAATCACTCGCTTCCCCTTGTTCGTGGCTCACGCCCTCTCGGGCAATGAGAACCGCACTACTGAGGGTCCACAATCGCTTGGAAAATCCGAGCTGCCGGTTCTCCTCTCACTCACACACACACTCGCAGCACTCCAGGATACCCGACCCAGACCGAACGGAATCTTCCACACAGATACTCACGCGTCTTGCGTCTTCGTCCGGACCTTTGTGCACAAAGTTTATAGGGTCTGCCGGCTTCCTTTGCCTAATGCTTTGAATTTAGGTTCGTCGGTCCAACCGAGACAGGAATCGGGTCTACCAGGGCCGCCGACTGATCGGCGAGGCGCCCCCCAGGCAGAACCAAAAGTCCTATCTTGCAGGTGGATCCGAGTCACGGCACCAAATTGTAATAGACTATGAACACAAAGAAAAGTTCCAATAGGAATTTATTACATTACAGCAGGCAAAGCAAAGGCAAATACAGCGCTGGATGGCAGGGGAGTCTCACTCCACCAACTGCCGTGCCTTGGCAGGTTTTTCAGTCTTGCTTTTATCTTGCTTCTTTCCTCCGATGATGTATGTGTGACGTGTTGCTAGGAGGGTCTCTTTCTGTCCCTCGGTGGTCGCAGAGATGAAGGCTGTAGTTGTAAGCTGGAATTCCTGAAACTTAAAGCTGATTAAGCAAGTAGAGAAGGAATGGGCAAGGGTCTGTTTGCCTATAAGCTTAGATAGTGACAGAGTAACTTCCTGTTATCTTGAGTTATTTGATCTCCAGTGAACAAAAATAGTTAATGTTTATCACAGCGGGACGCCGTGTCTTTTTTTTTTTTTTTTTTTTTTTTTTTTTCACGTCAGGGGTTAGATTTTTCGAACAGTTTGCCTTTTTAAACATCACAAACATGGGCATACATTTATCGATTAATCAAAAGGGTGCTTTGGAACAACTTAGAAACATTTTAACAGATGTAAGAATCTCTAATAAGCTGTTAACAAAATTTATCTGCTGGCTGTCAGCGGAGGTCCCAGATTCTGCTTTACAAGATATAAATTCTGTTTCATTTTGGGATGATGTGGGAAAATTAATAACTTTAAAGGTTGAAAATGGGGAAAACAAAATTTATTTATTTATTCCAATATTCTTACAAGTACGCAAGAAGCTGTTAAAAGCAGAAAACAGCATACAGTCATGCAAAACCTCTCAGCAATTCCCCATTCCCGAGAAGCAGGGGTTTCCTAATTACATACTGGATTCGGCTCCTCAAACCCACCCATCTTCCTTATACCCTCCTCTCCTACCTGTTTTTTCTCAGAAAGATGCAGTATTTTCCTCTCGGGGCTCTGATCACGTAGATGAGTCCCTGGGAGTCTCGCACCATGCGATGACCCCTGAGAGCGGACGCCATGTTTTTCCGCCTCCTTCCCACTATCCCTTCTTCCCCCCAATCCCCGTCCCGACCCCATATCTCTCACCCAATCCCCCACCCCACCCTTCCCCCCAGTGCCTCCCCCTCCCTCCAAGCGGCCGCGCAAAGGGGGAAGGGGGAGGGTGCCTTGCAATCAGCAGTTCCAGCGTGGCTGGGGGGAAAGATAGTGAAGAGTGGCTGCCAGCCCGTAGCAGCGGAGGCGGGGGAATGACCCCCCTGCAGCAAGGGCTAAGGACCAGCTTAGCCTGGGGCCCCAGGGGAGGAGGGAAGAGCTGCCTGTTGCTGGACCCCAGGGAGGGGGTGGGACAACACCCTCTGGCTGCCTGGGCAATGGAGAAGCAGCAGGATTTTTAGCAACTCAGAATAATGATCAGCAAGGCATGCCATCTGTGGCTCCTGTAGTATATGCAGGTGTGATAAACGCCAATCACTTGTTTTAAAATTTTAAAAGTTTAATAGTAAATAAGATGGTTATAAAAATAGAATTAGAGTAAAAAAATTGAACAGTTTTAGAGTTAGGACAATACAAGACAATAAAAATAAAGTTACAGACGTCTGGGTGCCTCTCCCGAGCCACAAGCTCTGAAGAAGGACCCCTGTTAACAAAGAATTATCTCTTAAAAGCAATAGCCTGTTGAATATTCATACATTTCATACATAATACATAAATTTCATTCTAACTAAGAATTGTCTCTGGTTAGTATCACTTTTTTCCTTTAATCTCTATGGTGTCCACCAGGCTGAGAGAAGCAGGAGGAGCTGGTCTCTTCTGATAAGAAAGTAGTAAATTCTTTCTTCTTTGAAAGATTTACATTTTCCTGTGGTTGGTACATAAAAACTACATTTTAACTACAAAACTACATTTACCATACTATCAAAATATTAATACCACATTAACAATTAGCACAACATAACACATATAGTAAATATCTTGCGTAGAGCCATATAATATGCACTTTTCACAATCCTCCCTCTTTCTTTTTATAATTAATTTGGCTCGAGCAATATTCATTGTTTTCTAGCTTTCATTATTCGCTCATTTTTTTCACAAATCAATCTCGCTTCTTTGAAGGGGTCTTCTATATTATCTTGTTTCTTTAACACCATAATCCTTTGTGGTGGTGTTGTTGTAGGCAACTTTTGGTCTATGTTCACTAATTGCATGCCTTGTACCATACTGGTGATGAGCCGAATGAAACAGGGAATCAAACAAGGAAGAAATATTAAACTAGCTGTAGCGCATAAAAGGAAGAACCATTTTTCCACCATTCTGCTCCCAACACATTATCCCACCAGCTAGTATTTAGCATTGATTCCCACTTTTGAACTGGTATGTGGGCAATTTTTCTGATATCATTGACTATGTCCAGGACGGCATCTCCATTGTCATCTATTTTTAAACAACAATCTGATGTATTGAATTTTCCACAAACACCCCCTTCTTCAGCTAACAAATAGTCTAAAGCTAACCTATTCTGATACACAGCCACTCTTGTTTGGGTTTGTTGCTTTGATATTAATTCCATTGCCTGACCAGTTTTGTTCGTTATTATCTCTGCAGTGGCCTGAAGTCTTATAATACGATTTAGCATATAAATTGGGGTTCGATATCCCCAACTCCCATCTTGTGCCCAGGTGGCTGGCCCATATGTTTCTAGTATGCGTTCAGGGGGCCATTCTTCATCTCCCCATTTTTGGAATCCTCCAATCAATTCTCTTTTGTTTCTCTTTAGATCCTCATAAACTGGTATCCCTAATTGATCTCCATTAGGTCCTGGTAAAAGAAAAAATCCTGGCTGTATAATTCCTAGAGTACAGCTCCCTTTCCACTGGGAGGGGAGTTTTGGGTATGCTCTTTTTCCACATATCTAAAATAAGCCGTCTGGAGCTTTCTAATAGTTAAATTTTTGTTGATCTATATTCTCTCAAAATTTGGAAACTTCTGGGATGCCATAGTAAGGATTTTTACTTGTATCATTACATTGAAAAAGGTTTGTTTTGTTGTCATACTTACAATTCACTTTCTTTGCTTTTTCTTGGGTCCAATACACGGTTGGTGCTTCTGGGACCCACCATACAGAAGTTCCATTACTAACCTTATATCTTTTACAGGGTGTTTTTCCTACTTCATAGAGGAAGCTTTTCCCAGTGCGCCAGAGACATTCTTCCCCTATCACTGTTGAGCTTAAAATCCACCCTTCTGGTCAGTTTTCTCCACTTGTACTTGCTTGGTTCCATTTTAGAAGCTCAATTGGGCCTAAGCTGCTGCTTTTCCATGGCCATTCTTCTGACATCAGAGCCCCTCCACAGACCCAACAATTGGTTATGTTAAGTTCCTTACTTATTTTTTCTCCTAATTCTACAAACTGATTTTTACCCATCCTTGAGATATCTATTTTTTTCTCTAATTGCTGTTCAAGTTTGGTATACAAATTGTTGATGGAAATTGGCACAGGCTTAGGTGGTTTTACTGACTTAGCTTTTTTGCTTATCAACTGCTCTTTTACCAAATCTGATGCTTTTTTCCCAGTAATGTAGGTAAAACAAATCCATCTCTCTTCTTTTGGGCACTGACTTCCCATCCTGCTTCCACTTGTTCCTAAGTTCTCTGCAATCCAGTACTTCTTCCCTTTATGTATGCAATTGCCTAATTTGGATGGGTTATAACAGTGACTGTTGACATGAGTGTGAGAAATGAAAAAAGAACCTCGGTGTCTTGCTGTCACAGTGTCCAATTGGCGCTGACCCGCGCGACCACAGGCTAGCTCAGAGTTTCACTGTGGCAACGTGGTATGATCGGAGCGGTGGAGGAAGCGCGCCGCTTCCTCTCTGTGGGATCTTGGATCCCACCCTCAGCGACGGGCACGTTGATGACATAAGCGACCTCGGCAACTGAATGAAAGGCGGACTCTCCCGAGCAGGATGTAACGTAGGTTTATTGCTGCACGCTGCACCGGCTGCCCAGGAGAGACCCTGAGGCCAGGCACGCGGCAGGTTTTAAGGGGGGGGTGGAAACAGGGGTGGCGACAACCGGTCAGCCAGTCACAGGGATCGGGGGGTTAACCGGGGGTGTGAACCATGGAACTGGGGACCAACCACAAAATGATGGGAGGGGGTCTCCCGGGCCCCAGCCTATCACTCAGCACCCTTCCTGGAGTTTTCTAGAAGCCAGGGAAGGGTCTCTGAGTGACAGGCAGGCGACCACGAGGAGGGGGGGGAGGGATTGACAGCGACAGGTGCAGGGAAGGGATGAATGACAGAAAACATCTGGTTTTACAGTAGACAAAACAACCAATGCAGAAGGGAAAACCAATGCAGAAGACAGGGGTATACAGTGAACTAAACCATTATAAAAATAACTTAAAAATCTTACAAAAATAACTTAATAACTTAATAAAAACAATTCTCACACCACCACATCTCCCCCTTTTTTGTTTTTTCAAGAGGAGTGTGACTGGAACGGAGGAGGGAGGTCAGTGATGCTGCGTTGGGTACCCCAGTCCATGTTCTTCTTCATTCGGACCTCCTCCATCATCTTCCGGGGCCCCTTCCAGCACCTCCTCTAACTTCAGTCCTTCCTCCTCAGAGCTCTCCTCAGTTGGCACGATGATATGGTTGACCGAGGGGGAGTGTGTGGTGGCAGAAATTAAATTATACAATATCCTTTTAAGTAAACCGAACGCAAGTATAATTAATAACAAAATAAACAAACACAGCAACACAGTCTTTACGATGGACGAAGCCCAGCCGGAGATTCCCTAGTTAGTAAAGAGTCCGCTCAGCCAGTCGTCTGTCACCATCTCTCGCATCTGTCGGATGGCAGTGTGGACGTCCTCGGCTTTCGATGACAAGTTCGCCAGGGTGGCCCACACATTTGCTTTTGGTTGTGGGAGCAGCCATCCGACGACTGAGAGACACAGGCTGAGCGATATCAGGGCTCCGAGGGGTAGGTGGAATTTCCTCGGAGCGGGGAATCCGGTCTGGGTGGTTGCTATGTTAAAACTAAAAAACACTAAACACAAAGTTATTCAGGGTAGGAACAGTAGGGGAAAGGAAACTCCGCCCAATGATGTTGCCTTTGTTTCCTCTTCCGCCTCCACGCTGCGTCTGCTACCTGCGGACTGATGACTGGTTTGGATCCTGAGCCCTTAGGGACGTAGGGCTTCACCCACTTGGATGGAATCCACCTTGGTCCCATGGGGGTGGACACGCATGCGTATCCATGTCCCCACGTGACCAGGTCATGTGGCCCTTCCGTCCTTCCGGACTCAGGATCTCTGACCATGACCGGGGGCCTTTCTCGGATGGAGAACACGGAGCTCGCCCCGAAGTGCCTTATGATTGCTGGATTGAGACCTTCAAAGGAACAGTTCAAAAAGTTGATAGTGAAAAGTGCCCTGGCCAGTCTGACTGCTGGTGTTTCTGCTTTGAGGACCCGCTGCTGTTGATGTAAAACTCTCTTGATGGTACCATGGGTCCTCTCGACCATGGCTTGACCTGTGGGGGAGTGGGGGATGCCGGTCTTGTGCTCCACCCCCCATTGCTGCAGGAAGCTGCAGAGCTCCCTGGACTTATACGCCAGGCCGTTGTCAGTTTTGAGTTCCTTCGGGATGCCCAGGAAGGAGAAAGCGTGGATGAGGTGTTTAATGACATCCCCTGCCTTCTCCCCTGTGTGGGCAGAAGTGAACACAGCTCCGGAGAATGTGTCGATAGACACATGTATATATTTTTGGCGGCCAAATTCATGGAAATGGGTGACATCGGTTTGCCACACCTCACAGCTCCTCAGCCCCCGGGGATTAACCCCTGCGTGCAGGGTTGGTACAGCATGCTGGGAGCAGGACGGACACGCGGCCACAATTGCCTTGGCCTGTTCCCGTGTTAGGTGGAAACGGCGAACAAGGCCAGGCGCATTCTGATGGAACAGTTGATGGCTGAGTTTTGCCTGCTCAAAGATGTTCGGCAGGGGGGCCATCTCGGCAGGGGCAGCGAGGGCATCTGCCTTCCTGTTTCCCTCCGCGATGAACCCCGGCAAATCGGTGTGTGACCTAGTGTGCATCACAAAAAATGGTTGCTCTCGGTGGGAAACTAACTTGACTAATTTCGAGAGCAATTCATACAATGCAATGTTGGATACTTCTTGAAGGATGGCCTGTTCCGCTCTGGACACCACCCCCGCTACATATGCGGAGTGTGTAACCAAATTGAAAGGTTTGGGAAACCTCTCAAAGGCCCTAATGACTGCGGCCAACTCAGCAACCTGAGGTGATCCTTCCACCTCAGCTACATCAGTCTCCCACTGCTGAGTTTGAGGGTCCTTCCAAGTCAAAACTGACTTGTGGGACCTTCCGGACACGTCAGTAAAAACGGTTAAGGCTTTGAGTGGCCTTCTGCTGCGAACCTCTTTTAATGATAATACAAATTTGACGTCCTGATTAAAGATTTTGTGGGCAGGCCGATGAATTGAAATTTGCCCAGTAAAGGAATCCAGAGCGAACTGTAAAGCTTCATTTTCTTGAAGCAGGTGTTCCAACACAGACTTCGAAATTTGGCCCAATCTCAACTCGATTGGGATGTGAATACACACAAAGTCACAACCGGCCAATTCTCTGATCCGGAACCTTGCTTTCTGGATCAGCTCAGCCACCAACTCCTGCGGCCGGGTCATCCTTTTGGACCTCTGATGGCTCAGGAAGACCCACTCTATGATGGAGAGTGGATCTTTCCCATCTTGGTCCTTTTTCGGGATGTCTTTCCACTGAAAGATCATCCTGTGGAGGTGCGGCAACTTCCCTAGTATAATAAATTTGAAAGGCAGCTCGGGGTCAAATCGATGAGCTTGCCTTGAGGACATAGCGTCCTGAATTCTTTCCAGAGCCTTTTTCACTTCTGGGGTAAGGGCCCTAGAGAACTAAGCTCCTCTCCCCCTTTCAATAAATTGAAAAGGGGAGCTAGGTCTTCGGTGGTCAAACCTAGCCGGGGCCTTACCCAATTCAAAGCCCCACACAGCTGGTGGACATCCGCGAGGGAACTTACCTTTGTTTTGATGGCCAATTTCTGCGGAACAATGGTCCGCTTCCCGATCTCCAGCCCGAGGTACTTCCAGGGTGGCATCCGTTGAACTTTGTCCTCCTGCAGCTCGAAACCTGCAGCAATCAATGCATCGATTGTCAGGTCAAGCGCATGTGTGAGCACATCGTCAGTCGGGGCGCACACCAGGACATCATCCATATAATGATGGATGATGGCCTGTCTCGCGGCTGCGCGGACAGGGGACAACAAGGAGGCAACATACCACTGGCAGATGACTGGGCTGTTTTTCATCCCCTGAGGGAGTACCCGCCAGTGATAGCGCTTCCTTAGGGCTTCTCGGTTCATGGTGGGAACCAAGAATGCAAAACATGGGGCATCGTCCGGGTGAAGAGGAATTTGGAAAAAGCAATCCTTGATGTCAATGATAGCTAATTTCCAATTTTCGGGGAGTATGGTTGGGGAAGGCATTCCCAGTTGGAGAGATCCCATGTCCTCAATCACATTGTTAATTTGACGGAGGTCCTGGAGGAGGCGCCACTTGTCTTTCCCCGGTTTCTGAATCACAAAAACCGGAGAATTCTAAGGGCTATCAGTTTCTACAATGTGTCCTTTTCTTAACTGCTCCTCCACGAGCTCCTCGAGCGCTTTTAATTTCTGTTTAGAAAGCGGCCATTGCTCCACCCAAACTGGATTATCAGTGAGCCAATTAAGTTTTTTGGTGGGACGCTCTTCAATGGTCGCTGTGGAAATATCCACTGAGGGGTCGGGTATGTCAATCTTGACCCCCCATTGGGCCATGAGATCCCTTCCAAGCAAGGGTTCCTTATAATTTAAAACAAAAGGGCAAATATTTGCCAATTGCCCCTTTGGCCCCTTAATTTGTACCACGCTCTTTGACTGTCTTGCCAATTGAAGCCCTCCAACACCCTGGACTTGTCCAGCCATGTCCTGCAAAGCCCAGTGTGACGGCCAATCTTGGGCTGGCACAATCGTCACATTTGCCCCGGTGTCCAAAAGAGCTGTGATGTTAAGTGTCTCCCCGCCCACCGTGAATTTGCATTCTACCCGGGGCCTTTCTTCAGTGATGGCTTGCACAGGGCAAGCCATCGGGACCATTGATGTGTTGTTTGGCCCTCGGGCAGGGATGATCTGTGCGATAATTTGACCTTTTGGGAGAAAGGTCGGTGGATGGGTGCATCGCAGCCAGAGAACGAGATTCTCAGGGTTGTTGACTAAAATCCCCGGGAGAATCTCGATCTCTTGCGGGGTGTACTTACAATCCCCGATGACGACAAGTTCCTTCCCTTGGACTGGCCAGGTGCTTTGTTCCTTTAGGTTTACTGACAGGAAGGTCCAATCCATGCTTTTCAGGTGCAAGGCTTTGGTGAGCTCCAACCTGAAAGGTTCCTTCTTGGAACATGTTATTAGAATATGTTTTGACAGGTCATGGTCAGTTAAAATTGTCTCGTCAGGTGTGTCACGTCCGGTAAGAATGTCTTTTTTGGTTTTGGGCAGCGTATCATTGGCGCTTGTTCTTTCTTTCCCCCCTCCCACTGCCTGGTCTGCCCTATTTGTGTCACCGCGCCGGGCGGACCTGCGCTCCTCCCTCAGTTTAACTGACGGGAGTTGTCTCCCGTCCCTCCCACTCTCCCACTTCCCCCGCCTCCCCCTCTTTTCTTTTTCAACAGTTCAATGTCGTCCCTCAGTGGGCAATTATTTGCCCAGTGTCCCGGCTCCCGACAGATGATACACTTGTTTCTTTGGGGAGCATACGGCCTGCGAATGTGTTCTTGCTGGGTGCTAGATATTGCAGCCACTCTAGGTGTTGGTGATTTGGCGTCCCGGTCATTACCCTGCATGTAGGGGACCTTGAGTTGGCACACCCGAAACATGTCTTGAAGGGTCGGAGGAGGGTCTAAAGGGAGGCTAAGAATTGCAGTCCTGCACAAATTGTTCGCATTTGCAAACACCATCTCCCTTAGGATCCCTTCTCTCACGGCCACTTCTGATACTTGGACTTCAATTGCTCGGGTGAGCCGCTCCACAAACTTAGTAAAAGCCTCTTTGGTCCCCTGCACGATCTTATAATATGGAATGATGGGGCCATCTGGCACCATGCTGAAAAAGGCTGTGACCGCATGCTCCTTGATGGTCTGGAGGGCTTTGATTGGGACGCCCGACGCTTGGTCTGTCGGATCCGTCCACCTTCCCTCACCCATGAGGTGTTCCAGGGTGAGGGCATTCCCATTTTGATCCACTGCAGTCTCTGGATCTGCAAGGAGAGTCGGCAAGGCCTCCCTAAGCAGCTGTCTCCATGCTGCCTCCCATAGCTTGAACTCAGTGGAGTCCATGAGGCAGAAGAACAGCTGCCTAAGGTCAGCTGGGATGACAACAGCAGCTTCGAAATTAGAGCAGAGCAAGCCCCTAAAATAGGGGCTGTCCCGCCCATAATCCCGATGAGCCTTGCAGAGGTCTCTGATGGTGGCCTGAGAAAATAGGTGGTGGACTGCTCGAACATTGTGCCCTCCTCGGGAGCCCTTGTAGACAACTGGGGACGCTGAGGGAATAGGGGAAGGCTGATGCATCCCTGCAGGCTCAGGCCCTGGCCCCGCCCCCTCCGGGCCCAGACCATGGGAACCAGCAGGGGGAGCGTGGGAACCGGAAGCCCAGGAGGCAGGTCTTCCGGCAGGGGGCGTGGTTTGGGAACCCGATGATGCCATGTGGGCGTTCCCATGGGAGGAGTAGCTGGGAGGAGCTGAGGGTGGAGTCCTTGAAGAGGGAGGAGGCATGGGCAGGGTCTTTTGGGGGATAGGAGGGGCTGAGGAGAAGAAGGGGTTGGGCTTATCAAGGGCGGGAAGAAAGGGATTGAAGGAAGGAGGGTAGGGGGATGGGGAGGACTGTGCCATGCGGTCTCCTCCATCTTGGGGATAAGGGGTAGGGGAGCCATTTTGTGGTGTGGAATCCTCAGCTAAACTGTGATATATGTCCTAAAGTTAATTCGTGTTGATAGATAAAATTTAAAATCATCTAAATAAATGTAAGTTTTATTTTAATCCAACAAACTCTGAGTCAACTCAGAGTTAAGCAGCTCAGAAAAGGGTGCAGGAATTTCTCTCGCTTGAAAGGACAAGGGAGGGGGAAGCACGAGACATAACATGATTAAGAATTACCAGGAGGGAGACACAAACATGTATTAGCTACCAGGAGAGAGACACAAACATGCTTTGGCTACAAAGCATTAAAAAGGAATGTAACATCTGCTCTGAAGTTACTTCATGTTAATAGAATATAAATTGTAATACTGAATGTATGATTATAAGTCCTGTATAAAGTAGCATGTTAGAAGTTAGGTTTTGTTTTAGCATTTTGTGGGTTAACTTGGGAAGAAGGGAATTCAACAGAATACAAAATATCCCTAGCCTGAAAAGGTTTGGGAGGGACACGGAAAGAGCTTGATTGGAATTACCAGAAAGGAGGACAAAAGACTGTCACTGCCAGGAATCGCTGAAAGGAAACAAAGGGCAACGGAACACAGAGATGATAGCCCGGAGAACCCGATGATGGTTTCAGATCTGTATCTAGATGGTCTCCGGCCAAAATCAGCATGTCTACACCACACCTGGAACCGACCATCGACAGCATTGTCCTCCTCCGCTGATCCATTCAGACTCTGTCCTGGGGTGACTGTGTATCCCCAATCGTCTGTTGGGTGCAGGGGGGAGGGCAAGCGCGGTTTGTTTTTCCCCAGGAAAACTCTGCTCATCGGAGTGACCTTGAAGCGGGGGAGTTGGAACACGGCAAGACGAAAGAAGCTCTGTTGTTTTTTCCCCCGGCAGTTAGTTAGTTTAGTGCTAGCGTAGTTAGACGCTGTAGAATAGCTGAAGCTTTTTGCTTTTTTTTTTTTCTTTTTCTTTTTTTGTCCTTTTTTCCTTCCTTTTTGCTTTTTTTGTCCTCTCCTCGGAACTGTTCCAACCTCTCCGGACTAAGGACCTGGGGAAGCACCGGGGGCCTCCACAGGGGACCCACCCCACCAAGACCAGCCCTGCACATCTCCTTTTCTCCCAGCGTCAGCAGAGACGGAGCGGTGGAGCACAGTGACGACCCTCGAGGAGACTTTCTTTAAGTTTGTTATCCCTCCGTAAGCGGCACGAAGCTCTTGTCATCGGGTATTGTGCTGGGAGTGCTTTGCCTGTTTAATAAACAGGTTTTTTCCACTTCTCTCTGAGGAAATCTTTTTTCCCGAACCAGTTGGAGGAGGGGAGGGGGGCCCCGTGGGAGGGTTTCTCCCAAAATCTGCCTGAAACCACCACAAACTTATTGGCGCCCATACGTGGGGCACGAGAGAGTGGAAAAACCCTGTACTGATTAGTATTTAGCAGTCAGTAATTATGCTGTTTGACCTCATGTCTCTTGGGGTGGGGGCCTTGCTGTGTTTTGGATCCTTAGGCTTCTTTATGGTCTTAATACCTTTGTGGTCCTTAGGTTTATTTGCATATCCAGAGATAGCCCCAATATTGTCACTAATACGCAGTTTTTACAGCAGAGGGACACGGATTAGAGTAGCTATTGGCCTTGGTTTAATCATAATCATTTGTAGGAAGTTTATAAAGGTGTTGAGATCTTTTCCTACTATGTATGGGTCATGGTTATGGTTATTCACCCTGTTTGTGGGAGGAGGAGCAGAGGATGAAGCGTTGCAGTCTTTCGTTTCCTTCTTCTCCTCTGAATCGGTTAAATCATTGTTGGAGAATGTTGAGTTTCCCCTGAGTGTTAAAGAGACCATCTTTCTGGTATGTCATCTGGTAAGCCTCCTCTATACAGTCTGCAGCTTCTCTAGAATATGGGCTGAGATTTCTAGAGGGGCTGATAAAACTCCTGACCCAGGCAGAGAAAATCCTGAGTGGTGTGGAGAATGGGAGGATATGGGCCAACTCCTCAAGGAATTCTCTGACCCTGTAGTCTGGGATTTTCCACGGGAACAAATTCAGAATCCAGTGGAGTTGGGGAAATACCTGAAAGAGAGGTACCATGATGGCTCTAAGGGGGAGAAGATGGCTGCAGTAAGCTGGGCCCTGGCATATGCTTATCGCACATTGCTAGAGACTGTAGGGCAGCAGACAGAGGCAGGGGGGAAGGGATACAAATCAACAGCCACCCCAGTCACTCAGGCTACAGCCAACACCCCAGTTATGAAGCCAGCAGCTAGACTAGAACCTGAACCTGAGTTGGCAGCTAAAGCAGACAGTAAGCCAAAGCCCCTGGCAGTTGCTCCGGCAAAGAAGCACACAGTCAAAACCGATCGACCAGTGGACGATGATGACCCAAGAGAAGGACCCTCACCAAAATCAGAAGCCAAAGCTTCTAGCACAGGATCAGAAGCAAATATTGATTCCTTTTCCCTGAAGGACCTTCGGGGCCTAAGAAAAGATTACCGGCGACAACCTGATGAATCTATAATTAGTTGGTTAGTCCGTCTTTGGGATGCTGCAGGCGAGGCTACAATTCTGGACAGCACTGAAGCGAGGCATCTGGGATCCCTGTCACATGATCCAGTCATCGACCAGGAGATGATGAGAGAGGCTAGTCCTTGCAGTCTCTGGATACGGGTCCTAGGAAGTGTGGCAGAAAGATATTTGTGTGCAGATGATCTCTATATGCAGCAAACCCCATGGAAGACCATAGAACAAGGGATTCAACGCTTGAGAGAAATGGCGGTGGCAGAGATGGTTTTCTCAGATGATATAAACACTAGGAACCCAGACTTGGTATCATGTACATCTGTGATGTGGCGAAAACTTATACGACTCGGGCCATTAGAATACGCTTCTGCTTTAGCAGTAATGAAGCGGGAGGACATGGAGGAGACGGTGCTTGATATGGCGAAGAAGCTCTGAGCATATGCAGATGCTGTGCATGGCCCAACACACGCCAGAATCGCAGCTGTGGAGACACGTCTAGAGAAACTAGAGGATAAGATAGATGAGAATCATAAGAAACTCAGGGAGGAGATTAGAGAGGACCTTCTCCAAATCTCAGCAGTGCAGATCAGAGGTTCTGGTACCCAACGCAGACGCTCCCCGGCTAGGGAGAGAGGATACACTCCACGTGCTGAGCTGTGGTTCTTCCTGCGGGATTGCGGAGAAAATATGAACAGATGGGATGGAAAATCTACGGCTGTCCTGGCACAACGGGTGCGTGAATTGAAGGAAGTCAAGACTCAAAGAGGGAGTTCCACCAAAAGGGAAGCAGCTCCAGTTGCCCATAGCCGAACTGCCAGGTATGATGACGATGACATGTCCGACCCCCTTGAAGGAACCTCTAAGACATATGCTCAAGGAAAGAAGGATAACCAGGCTTAGAGGGGCCCTGCCTCTAGCCAGGTAGAGGCTAGGGAAAACCGTGTATTTTGGACTGTGTGGATTCATTGGCCTGGCACATCAGAACCACAAAAATACGAGGCCTTGGTTGATACTGGTGCGCAGTGCACATTAATGCCATCAAGACATGTAGGGGAAGAATCTGTTTCCATTGCTGGGGTGACAGGGGGTTCACAAGATTTTACTTTGGTGGAAGCTGATTTGAGCCTGACTGGAAATGAGTGGAAGAGACACCCTATTGTGACTGGCCCAGAAGCTCCATGCATTTTGGGCATAGACTTCCTCCGAAATGGGTATTTCAAAGACCCAAAGGGATTTAGGTGGGCATTCGGGATAGCAGCTGTAGAGAGAGAGGGTGTTAAGCAGTTGAATACCTTGCCTGGACTATCAGAGAACCCATCTGCTGTAGGTCTTCTGAGGGTGGAAGAGCAACAAGTGCCAATTGCCACTTCAGTAGTGCATCGCCGACAGTACAGAACAACTCGAGATGCTGTGATCCCCATCCACAAGATGATCCGTGAGCTGGAGAGCCAAGGGGTGGTCAGCAAAACCCACTCACCCTTCAACAGCCCCATCTGGCCTGTGCGCAAGTCTGACGGAGAATGGAGATTGACTGTGGACTACCGTGCCTTGAACGAAGTGACTCCACCATTGAGCGCTGCTGTGCCGGACATGCTGGAACTCCAGTACGAGCTGGAGTCCAAGGCAGCAAAATGGTACGCCACAATTGACATTGCTAATGCATTTTTCTCCATTCCTCTGGCTGCAGAATGCAGGCCTCAGTTTGCTTTCACCTGGAGGGGCGTGCAGTACACCTGGAACCGACTGCCCCAGGGGTGGAAACACAGCCCCACCATCTGCCATGGACTGATCCAGGCTGCACTGGAAAAGGGTGAGGCTCCTGAACATCTACAGTACATCGATGACATCATTGTGTGGGGGAACACAGCAGCAGAAGTGTTTGAGAAGGGAAAGAAAATCATCCAGATCCTCCTGGAAGCTGGTTTCACTATCAAGAAGAGTAAAGTTAAGGGACCAGCTCATGAGATCCAGTTCCTGGGAAAAAAGTGGCAAGATGGACGGCGGCAGATTCCCACTGAGGTCATCAATAAGATCACAGCGATGTCCCCACCAACCAATAAGAAGGAGACGCAAGCTTTCCTAGGTGCTATAGGTTTCTGGAGGATGCATATTCCCGAGTATAGTCAGATTGTGAGCCCTCTCTACCTGGTCACCCGCAAAAAGAATGATTTCCACTGGGGCCCTGAGCAGCAACAAGCCTTTGCCCAGATCAAGCAGGAGATCGCTCATGCAGTGGCCCTAGGCCCAGTCAGGACGGGACCAGATGTGAAGAACGTGCTCTACTCAGCAGCCAGGAACAATGGCCTGTCCTGGAGCCTTTGGCAGAAGGTGCCTGGGGAGACTCGAGGCCGACCCCTGGGATTCTGGAGCCGAAGTTACAGAGGGTCTGAAGCCAATTACACCCCAACTGAGAAGGAAATCTTAGCAGCCTATGAAGGAGTTCAAGCCGCTTCGGAGGTGATTGGTACAGAGACGCAACTCCTCCTGGCACCTCGACTGCCTGTGCTAGGGTGGATGTTCAAAGGGGAGGTTCCCTCCACCCATCATGCCACTGATGCCACATGGAGCAAGTGGATTGCTCTTATTACGCAGCGCACCCGTATGGGTAAACTGAATCGCCCTGGGATTTTGGAAATAACTACCAATTGGCCTGAGGGTGAAAACTTTGGCCTCACAGATGAAGAACAAGAGCAAGTGACACGGGCTGAAGAGGCTCCACCATACAACCAATTGCCAGCAGAGGAGACGCATTATGCCCTTTTCACTGACGGTTCCTGTCGTATTGTAGGGATGAACCGGAAGTGGAAAGCAGCCGTGTGGAGCCCCACACGACAGGTTGCTGAGGCCACTGAAGGAGAGGGTGGATCAAGTCAACTTGCAGAACTCAAGGCTGTTCAATTGGCCTTGGATATTGCTGAAAGAGAGGGGTGGCCGAGGCTCTACCTCTATACCGATTCATGGATGGTAGCCAATGCTCTGTGGGGATGGCTGAAGAGGTGGAAAGAGGCTAATTGGCAGCGTGGAGGGAAACCAATTTGGGCTGCTAAGGAGTGGAAAGACATTGCTACCAGGGTAGAGAGACTACCTGTGAAAGTTCGCCACGTAGATGCCCACATCCCCAAGAGTAGAGCTAATGAGGAGCATCGAAACAACGAGCAGGTAGATCGGGCAGCAAAAATAGAGGTCTCAAAGATTGATTTAGATTGGGAACACAAGGGAGAGTTGTTTTTAGCTCGATGGGCCCATGATGCCTCAGGCCATCAGGGCAGAGATGCCACCTATAAGTGGGCACGAGACCGAGGGGTGGATCTAACCATGGACAGTATTTCTCAGGTTATCCACGACTGTGAGACGTGTGCTGCCATCAAGCAGGCCAAGCGGGTGAAGCCCCTATGGTATGGCGGGCGATGGTCCAAGTATAAGTATGGGGAAGCCTGGCAGGTTGACTACATCACCCTTCCCCAAACCCGCCAAGGCAAGCGCTACGTGCTCACAATGGTGGAAGCCACCACGGGGTGGCTGGAGACCTACCCTGTGCCCCATGCTACTGCCCAGAACACCATCCTGGGCCTTGAAAAGCAAGTCCTGTGGAGGCATGGTACCCCCGAGAGAATTGAGTCAGACAATGGGACTCATTTCAAGAACAGCCTTATTAACACCTGGGCTAGGGAACATGGCATTGAGTGGGTGTACCATATTCCCTACCATGCACCCGCTGCAGGCAAAGTGGAGAGGCACAATGCATTGTTAAAAACCCAGTTGAAAGCATTGGGTGGGGGATCTTTCAAGAATTGGGAGCAGCATTTGGCAAAGGCCACCTGGTTGGTCAACACCCGAGGCTCCACCAACCGAGCAGGCCCTGCCCAGGCTGAGCCTCTGCATACAATAGATGGAGATAAAGTCCCAGTGGTGCATGCCAGAGGTCTGTTAGGGAAGACAGTGTGGATCAAGTCTGCCTCAAGTTCAGACAAACCCATTCGTGGGGTTGTCTTTGCTCAGGGACCAGGTTGCACATGGTGGATAATGCAGAAAGATGGAACAACACGATGTGTACCTCAGGGAGATCTGATTGTTGGGTGAGAATCATTT
The DNA here is from genome assembly GCF_015227805.2 of Hirundo rustica. Taxonomy (NCBI): domain Eukaryota; kingdom Metazoa; phylum Chordata; class Aves; order Passeriformes; family Hirundinidae; genus Hirundo; species Hirundo rustica. Next base: position 14,027,261 of record NC_053487.1, on the reverse strand, counting down.
ACAAACATCACTGTCTGCTGAATGTTATTGCCATTGTCTATACATTAAACCATGCAGAATGAAATAGAAGGAAATGTGTAAGTGAGAGGGTATGTGTTAAGTGTTGAAAGTATGAGCAAGTGTTGAAGGTATGAGTAAGTGAGAGAGGAATCCTGCTGCCCTGCAGCCTGGGGCCCGGATTTAGTGGCTCAGTGTGGAACGTGACAGGAGCATGATGGGTATTGCTTGTATTCTTTTTTTTCTGTGGGGAGAATGGATGGAAGTTTTATGTGGAATATATATTGGTTCTGTCTGTAAGTCAACGATATGGGGATAAGGGGTGGAAGATGTCCTGGGGTGACTGTGTATCCCCAATCGTCTGTTGGGTGCAGGGGGGAGGGCAAGCGCGGTTTGTTTTTCCCCAGGAAAACTCTGCTCATCGGAGTGACCTTGAAGCGGGGGAGCTGGAACACGGCAAGACGAAAGAAGCTCTGTTGTTTTTTCCCCCGGCAGTTAGTTAGTTTAGTGCTAGCGTAGTTAGACGCTGTAGAATAGCTGAAGCTTTTTGCTTTTTTTTCTTTTTCTTTTTTTGTCCTTTTTTCCTTCCTTTTTGCTTTTTTTGTCCTCTCCTCGGAACTGTTCCAACCTCTCCGGACTAAGGACCTGGGGAAGCACCGGGGGCCTCCACAGGGGACCCACCCCACCAAGACCAGCCCTGCACATCTCCTTTTCTCCCAGCGTCAGCAGAGACGGAGCGGTGGAGCAGTGACAACCCTCGAGGAGACTTTCTTTAAGTTTGTTATCCCTCCGTAAGCGGCACGAAGCTCTTGTCATCGGGTATTGTGCTGGGAGTGCTTTGCCTGTTTAATAAACAGGTTTTTTCCACTTCTCTCTGAGGAAATCTTTTTTCCCGAACCAGTTGGAGGAGGGGAGGGGGGCCCCGTGGGAGGGTTTCTCCCAAAATCTGCCTGAAACCACCACAGACTCTTAGAACTGAAACTTGCATACTTAACGAAGCTGCTTCAGATGGAGGACTTACATCATCTCAGGCCTCTCTCCGTGATCCAGTGTATAAAAAGAGGCTGCTGCAAACCCCAGATGTGAACTTGGGGAATAACAGACTGGCAGAGTGTGTTATCGTTGTTCACCCGGCGCCGACCCCGGGCTCGACGCTGTCCTTTTAATTGTGGCTGTCCGAGACTGTTATTTTGTCTCTTAATAAAATTCCAAATTTTGATTTATCGAATTTGGTCTTCTCATTTATAACAATTTCTGGTGACCCCGACGTGATTGGAGTGATACCGGGACCCCCGTCGGACCCCTGTCTCTGACCAGGAGGCGCCCTGCTGAATTCAGCGGCCTGGCAGAGCTGGGAGAGCCGGGTGGAACCGATCAACCACACGACGGACTAAAACAGCAAAAAGCCACATTTAAAAGGGGATAGGCGAGGTCAGAGCTCTCGGGGAACTCGGGGAGGTTTTGGGGAGCAGAACCTCCGGAGCCACGGCAAAGAAATCTACTCGTAAAAGTCTACGTGCACGAAGAGCCCACGCAGGAAAAGGATCGTAAGTATTGTGTGGTTGAGTGGGGGTGACCGAGCGTGTGAAGTGAGACGTGATTTATCATGAAGCGAGTGGGACCCCAAAATCGCAGTTCCATTGTCCCACGAGGGGCGTGGTCGGTTGCGGGGGAAGCGAAAGTTTCGGGGGTAAAACGCACCTCACACGTTAAGCCTTGAAAACTCGGGGAGTTTTCGGAAAGGGGGGATCGGTCACAGGAAGGCTGAAAGGGAAGGTTACGTCCCTACAAGAGTTCCGGGGACTGGTAAACTTTTCAGCCTAGGACCGGGAAAGGTCCAAGGAAGAGAGAAAGGAGAGCTCGCAATCACCAGAGAACACCCTGAGGCGGAGCGATCACTCTTAAAGGGCCAGTATCTGGTGGACCCATACCATGGGGCAAACGAAAAGTAAGAATAGTAAAAAGGCTTTAAGAAAAGGCAAACAGGGAACCGGTAAAGGGATCCCTGAAATCCCAATAGAAAGTCCTTTGAGATGAATGTTAGAACATTAAGAGGAATGTTCTATGAGAAAAAAGGTCTAAGAAACAAATGATACACTACTGTATCGAAATATGAGAGGGGTGGAAATACAGGACCATGTAACTTGGCCCATTTTTGAGACATTTGAGGAATGGGTTTGCAAAGCACTAACACTTTATGTTGAGGAGAGGGGAAGTGAAGAGGAACAGGGATATGCAGGGATCTGGGAAAAGATCGATGCTAGGATTTTCCCTGTGAAATTAAAGTGTCCTACCTCTGTCTCAGGGGATAAGTGGGAACCTTTAGATAACATTCCCCCACCTTACCTTGTACCTTCACCCCCTCCCCTTCCAAACTGGAGAAGTCCACAGGACCCCGTGGGAGCGGGGTTCCCCTCGGGACGGGGGACCCCCGGCCCCGTGCCGTTGCCCTCCCTTCCTCCCTTGAAGTCGCAGCCCCCACGGGCAGTGGCTCCGTACCCACCGGCTGGACTCCCTCCTCCGATAGAGCCCGTGCCAGCTCCCCGACCGCCCTGGAGAGTGCCGCGGGCTCCCCAGACCCCGACCCCGCTCCTCGATCCCCAGCTGCTTGAGTTAGACTTGGCGGCGTTCCTCAGCCCAGCAGCCCCCACTCCGCCGGTTTCGTTGGAGGATAAACACACTCCACCCGCTGGGAAGACAAAAAATTTTAAGTGAAGTAGAGAATAGGAGATGAGAAGAGACAGAGGGCACGGGCTGGGGTGCTAGTAGCAGCCGGGAGAGAAGCCCGGGAACGGGGAGGAGGGGTGTCCCCAAAACACACAAAAAAAAAAACCCTGAAGAGGGAACCCTCAAAAGGACTAGTCCGTCCGCTAAAAGGGGCCCCTAGGAATCAAGAGGAGAGACCAAAGTGTTCCTATTGTAAGAAAAAGGGGCACACAAAAGAGAGATTGCAAGAAAAAAAAAAAAAATACAAGAAGCTGATTATAACCTGTTAGGGAAAGATCTAATAGTTGCCTTAAAAATTAACTTGATCGTGAGAAATTCTCAATTAGCAGTCAGTATCTGTGGACTAACCTGTGAAGACAAGGAGAAAATTGGCCCCGAAGTGTAGCATACGAGAGAAGAGGCCGGGAAATTGAACATAGATCCGATTTCAGTTGAGGTCGAGAGACCTGGGTGTTATAAATTGCACAACTCAAGATTTAGTCCCAATTAAAATTTTATTAATTACAGCAAGCGGGGCATAAGCAAATGCAGCGCTGGGCGACAGGGAGAGTCTGCACTCCGCCGACTGCCGCGCCGTTACGGTCTTCCAGTTCCATTTTATGCATTTCTTTTCTTCTGTTATCATATCAATGTTATCTTGTTGCTAGGAGACCGTCTTCTATCTTCCGAAAACAGCCACAGTTCCCCTTCCTGGAGCTCAAAAAGCCTTGTTAAGCAATAGCATATGTGTCTAAAAAATCATGAGTCATGCTGTGTTTGTAAGTTTAAAGGTTCTCTTAAAATGACGAGTCATCCTGTGTTTGCAAGTTTAAAGGTTCTCTTAAAATGACGAGTCATCCTGTGTTTGCAAGTTTAAAGGTTCTCTTAAAATGACGAGTCATCCTGTGTTTGCAAGTTTAAAGGCTCTCTTAAAAATCATGAGTCATCCTGTGTTTGCAAGTTCAATGAACAAAGCATTAACTCGTTACAATCCCCCCTTTTTCTTTTCAGCCTAAATTTGTTCATTGAATCTTTCTAATTCCTGTCGGGCCCATTCTAATTTCTCATCTTCTGAGTCTTTAGGTAGCGATTCATATTTTGCTCTAATAAGCATTAAATGTGCTGCTTCTAAGCGTCCCTTCACAATTGTTATCAATTTATTAAAAATACATGGTCCAAAGGTTAATCCAAGTATCAATAAAATCAGTGGTCCCGCAATCGTGGATAGCAGGGTAGTCAGCCAAGGGGAATAATCAAACCAAGATTCATACCAGTTTTGGTTTGCCTCTCTTTCTCGCTTCCTTTGCTCTAGTCGGTTTCTTAATTCTGTCATGGTATCTATTACTACTCCCGTGTGGTCAGCATATGCACAACATTCTTCTTTTAGGGCTACACACAGGCCACCTTGTTGCAAGAACAAAAGATCTAGACCCCTGCGATTTTGTAACACTACTTCAGATAAAGATCTTACTGACTTTACTAACCCATCGATGGCTTGCTCAATTCTTCCTAAATCCTCATCTACTGACATTCGCAATGTCTTCATTTCTTTCTGCTGATTTATCAAGGAGGCTACTCCTGTCCCTGCTCCTATTCCTCCTATAGTCAGCAGGGTTGCAATGGTCAGGGCCGTAAAGGGTTCCCTTTTTACTAGATGATGCTCTGCAGTAGTATGTTGCTGGTAAATATAATCAGTTGAGTGGTAAATTATTCTGGGGACAATGGTTACTTGGATACAGTAATCTCGAGCATAATTAAAAACTTTTAATGATAAACAGGGGGTAACGCCTATATTGTTGCATACCCACTTTGTATTCGCTGCAGGGAGGAGCCATCCTGCAGGTTTATCCTCTTCTCTTTGTGTCATAATTACTCCACATAAGTATTCCTTTTCTGGTGGTATTTTTCCTATACACCTCCCTTTACCAGTTACTTGGGATAAGGTTACCCCTTGTGTTTCGGTTTTATTCTGTTTCCAAAGGCATTGCGCTGGATTGGTTCCATTGATACGTCGTACTTTTTGTGTACTACCTATACCTTCATAAAAGGGAGGCCTAATGCTATAACACAGCCAGCATCCTTGGGTCAAATTCGGATGTGTTATATTTAATAATTGGTAACTAGCTTGCATTATTTTCCACAATGCACTATACTCTAGTCCTGTTTTTACAACTCCTTTAACAGTCGGGGCTACGTTACTATTCTTTATCTCGTCTCTTTGGTCCTTATATTGTTGTTCTAATTCCGGTTCTTTCTGCAGCACAGAATTTGGCCCAATAAGTTCTGAGTCTTGTGGTGCTGGTTCCTTTTTGATAAAGAAGTGTCCCCCTCTGTCTGTACCAGGTTCCCATAATCGTGTCCCCCACAGTTTTCCTGTTACCCAAGCTTGATCTTCACCTTTAGTAACATTTATCCAAATTCCTTTACAATTCCCCCGCCGTCCTAGCCCTCCATCTCGCCATATTTGGGGTTCTTTACATCCATAGGGATACCATTTTACGGATATGAATTGATCTTTTCCTCCTCCGGGGGGGAATCCATAGGATACTGTTTCGCATCCCCAGTATGCACAATAATAATGCCCAGGATAGTTACAATATGGTTTTCCCGGATTTGAGGCAGGACAAAAATAAAAGGCCCCAAGGAATACAGGTGGCCAAACTGGAAAAAGATCTTTCAATTCACACTGAAAAGAGGGATTCCCTGGGGTAATCATGGAGGACAATACTTTATGGTCTTCCCATCGGATCAAGGACCACTTAAAGGGTTGATGGGGGTTATCGTGCTCTGCGGTAGTACAACATACTAATAATGATAGCATCCATATTATGGTGTGCAGATTCGGGTGCTTGGTCTCACTGGCTATTTTGTATTCTTTCTTTTCTGAAAGCTCTCTCTGGTGGTAACAATGCCAAAACTCAGTGATACTATCAGTCCCATTCTTTTGGCAGTTCAGCGAACATCGCCTTGTTGTCCTATAAGCGAGGCTCTTTCCTCCACCAGTTTTTCTCCCTCTGCCTCGCTTGTCGACTCGGGTGCGTCGAGCCACGAGGGGTATCATCTTCTCGGCAGCAGGGGAATTCTTCAGGAGGGATTGCCTTGCTCCACGACTTCGGACAACATGAGAATACCAGTTCGCTTTTTTAACTTGTGGAGAGTTGCACCTGAGCTCCTGTAGCTCCTTTTGGCAACGCCCTTCAACTATTTCTGCTATGAATGGACTGGGCATGTTTAGATAATATGAGTCTGGATTTGCTCCTTTGGCAAATATCTCCCACCATTCGCTGGATTTTACAGTTAATTCTCCAAGAGATACTTTTAGGTTTAGTAGCCAATCAGTAATATTTCTTTTTAATTTCTAGCAAGGGGTGCGAACCCCTTTAGGCGTCTTCCCCTATAGCAGTGAGTCCACTACCCTTCTCCACACACTTTACAGTTATAACATACAAATGGGTAACAGTTACAGTTCGCTTTATCTTATTCTAACATCATCATTACTAAATATGGATTGGGTAAATATTCAATTGTAAATCCGTTCATTCAGTCTTTTACTTATCTCTTCAGTCTTAATTTCAGGCTTCCTGGTGAGCTGACAACTTTCCACTCGGTAGTTGGTTCTCTAACAGGGCTCTTGATCCTGCTAGCGTGAGTCCATCCCTTCTCAGCTGTTCTTATTGCTGTTTCTGTTGTGAGTAATACAAGGTAAGGTCCTTCCCATCGGGGCGCTAGGGTAGTGTCTTTCCATGTTTTGATTAGTACCCAGTCCCCTGGTTTTATTTGATGCAGTGCAATGTCTAATGGGGGTCGTTGTACTATAAGACCCTTCTTCCACATTTCTTCTCGGTATGTCATTAAGGCAGTGATGTATTGATTGATGTCTTGGTCTCTTACACTGGGATGGGTTAAAGGCTTCTCTACATGATAAGGCATCCCGTACAACATTTCGAAAGGAGATAGACCTATGTCTGTTCTTGGCTGGGTTCTTATATTCAGCAATGCAAGCGGTAAACATTTTGTCCATGATAGTTTGGTTTCAATCATTAATTTAGTTAACTGTTTTTTAATTTCCCCATTCATCCTTTCCACCCGTCCTGAACTCTGAGGGTGCCATGGAGTATGGTGTTCCCATTTAATTCCCAGGGACTCCATTGTTTCATTAAGGATTTTGGACACAAAATGGGGGCCTCTGTCGGAGTCTATTGTTTCAGGTGCCCCATACCTGGGGATTATATTTTCTAGCAGCACTTTTACCACAGCTTGCGTGGTAGCTCTGGTGGTGGGAAATGCCTCTACATAATGAGTTAAGTGATCTATTATAACTAATAAATACTTCACTCTCCCGACCTTGGGTAATTCTGTAAAATCTACTTGTATGTTTGCAAACGGCCTTTGGGCTAATGGTCGTCTTCCCAGAGGTTGTTTTCTAAAGCTGGCCTTGTTCACTTGCAAACATGTTGTGCATCCCGCTACTATTTGTTTGGCCAGGTTATGAATTCCAATACACATATATTTAATTCCAAATTGATCTACTATAGCTTGGGTTCCCCAGTGAGTTTTCTCGTGTATTCTATGCAAAATTTCCAGCGCTATTGCTTTTGGCAATACTTCTCGTCCATCAGAGAGTTTCCATTTTCCATCCTGGTCTTTACATATTCCCATTTGAGATAACTTCTGCTCTTCTGTTTTAGTAAATCTGTATTCTGCTTTCTCCTCATCCAATGACTCTGTCACGGGCCCCCCTTTTTCTTTTTGTCGTATTATCATTACAGCAGCTTTCTTGGCCTCCTGATCTGCTGCATTGTTTCCTCTACTTCTAAAATCTATTCCTCTCTGATGTCCTCTCAAATGTACCACCGCAATTTTCTTAGGTTTCCTCAATGCTATTAATACCCTTTTGATTAATTCCTGATGTATTAAATCCTTTCCCTGGGAGTTCATTAATCCCCTTTCTTCCCATATTTTCCCAAAGGTGTGCACTACCCCAAATGCATATTTAGAATCTGTATAAATTGTCCCTTCTTTATCTTTTAATCTTTCTAATGCTCTTAATACAGCATACAATTCACAGGCTTGTGCAGACCAAGTTTTATTCAGGGGGCCTGATTCTATAACCTCTAGTTCTGGTCCCCCTATAATTGCATAGCCTGACACTCTTTTTCCTTCTATAACCCGTGATGATCCATCTACAAATAGCCTTTCCCCTGTTTCTAATTCTTCCTCCTCTAAGTCTGGTCTTATTTTAGTTTGCTCTTCAATAGTTGTCATGCAGTTATGAGCTAATTCCTTTTCATCTGGCTCCCCATATAAAAACTGGGCCAGATTTTGCAAACTCGTCACTTCTAGGGTCAGTTTAGGGGAGTCTAGGAGGATGCCTTCATATTTTAAAAGTCTGGAGTCTGTAATCCACTTATCTGCCTTTTGTTGTAAAATTCCCCTAATATTATGAGGAGATAACACCTTTAATTCGCTGTTAAATGTTATTTTGTGTGCTTCTTCCGTCAGGAGCGCACAGGCTACAACTGCTTGTAAGCAAGTAGGCCATCCTTTACTAACTGGATCTAACAGTTTGGATAGGTACCCCACAGGTTTCTTCTTCCCTGCCCAATCCTGAGTCAATACCCCGTAGGCTGTTCCATTATCTGTGTTTATGAATAAATAAAAGGGTCTTTTTAAGTCAGGTAGACTGAGTACGGGGGCTTGGATTAAGTCCTGTTGTATTCTTTTTAAGCTTTCCTCATCTTCCCGGGTCCATTTCATTAAACCCTCTTGACTGAGTTTTTGATATAAGAATTTAACCTTGCTACTATAGTTTTCAACCCATTGTCTGCAATATCCTACTAGTCCCAAAAGCTGCCTAATTTGTCTCTTGTTCTTTGGGGGTGGCAAGGCTAATATACCTTTCACTCTCTCGGGGTCAATTCTTTTTTCACCCTTACTAAGGTAGTGGCCTAAATATTTAACTTCTTCTTCCACAAATTGCAACTTGGCCTTTGATACCTTTAAGCCTTTAAGTCCCAAAAAGTTTAGTAGCTTTATGCTCTCTTTTCGAACGTCGTCTTCTCTTTCCCCTGCTAGTAGTAAATCATCTACATACTGTACCAAAGTTACTCCTGGCCTGGTCTTGTAGTCTTGGAGGATTTGTTCTAGTGCTTGTCCAAATAAGTTAGGGGATTCCGTAAACCCTTGAGGTAACACGGTCCACCTCAATTGCTGTCTCCTATGGGTCTCTGGATCTTCCCATTCAAAGGCAAAATAATCCCGGCTACTTTCTGCAAGGGGGCAGGCCCAAAAGGCATCTTTTAAGTCTATTACACTATACCAACAATTATTAGGCCCCAAGTTACTTAATAAGGTATATGGATTAGCTACTACTGGGAAGCGAGCTACAGTCCTTTTGTTAATTTCCCTTAAGTCATGGACTAGCCTATAAGTTCCATCTGGCTTCTTGACGGGGAGTATTGGTGTGTTGAATGGTGACATGCAAGATTCCAGTAGTCCTTTGCTAACCAGTCTATCAATTTCAGGTTTAAGTCCCATTCGTCCCTCTAAGGATATGGGATATTGCCTTATTCTAACAGGGATATCTGGATTTTTAAGGGTAACTGTAAAAGGTGGTATATCCATTTGTCCCACACTTTCAGGTGTATACCATACTTCAGGGTTTATTCTCTGCTCATCCTCCACTCTAAGGGGGCATAGCTTAATCTTTAACTCCTTATCTACTATTTCTAAATTAATTCCCAATTCTATTATTAAGTCTCTTCCTAATAGATTATATTCTGCCTCTGGCACTATTAAGAAGTTACCCAATTTAATCTTTTTGTCTGTTTCAATTACTACATCCTTTACTGATTTTACTTCAAAAGGCTCCCCCTTTGCCCCAACTACCAGGGCAGTTTCTCGGGCAAAGGTGCACCCAAGGGGCAGTTTTTGAATGGTTGATCTTTCAGCCCCTGTGTCTACCAGGAACTAAAATTCCTGGCGCTGGGGACCTATTTTTATTTTTATCAAGGGCTCCTGGTGTGTCCTGGTCCCCAGCAAATAGAGCCCCTGACTTCCCTAGTCTTCCTTAAACATTCTCTCATCCTTCATTCTCTTTCTGCAATCCTTTCTTAGATGTCCTTTTCCTCCACAATAAAAACAAGCTCGTGTCTCTCTATTCTTCGGCGACACTTCTTCCCACTTCTGATGAGAAGGCCTGTCTAACCTGTCCCTTCGGGGTGTTTCTTGTCTTCTGCTTTCCCGTACTGCAGTGACCATCATTCTTACTTGTCTTTTGTAGCTTTCTTCCTCTCTCCGCACATATACCTTCTGAGCTTCCCTCAATAACTCGTCCAATCCCCTCTCCTGCCAGTTGTCCAACTTTTCTAATTTCTTCCTAATATCCTCCCATGATTTTGCAACAAACTGTGTTTTGAGCAGGGCTTGCCCCACTGGGGCTTCAGGGTCTATCCCCGAATATAATTGCAAATTCTTCCTTAATCTTTCTAGCCACTCAGTTGGGGTTTCTTCCTTCTTTTGCCTTTCGTTAAATGCTTTGTTAATATTCTGCCCTCTTGGAACTGCCTCACGGATGCCCTGGATGATTATTGTTCTTAAATCCTGCATGTGTCCCCGGCGTTCTGGGTTCTGATGATTCCAGTTGGGATTTTGTAATGGCCATTTAAGGTCTGCTTGTGGCCCTTGTACATGCTGGGCATCCCAAATGCGCATTCCTGCACGTCTAATCATGTTTTTCTCTTCAGATGTGAAAAGGATGCCCAATATGGATTGTAATTCGTCCCAAGTATAAATGTTGGGACCTAGGAATTGGTCCACTCTTTCTGATACTCCTAGTGGATCTTCTAACAAGTTCCCCATTTCCTTTTTGAAGTCCCGTACGTCCCCTGAGCTTAGTGGGACAGAGATAAACCCTATCCCAGCCTGAGGTCCCCCCATGGGCATTTCCCTTAAAGGGTATAAATTCTGCTGCCTCGCCCTTTGTCTAGTCATCGGACCTCTAGGTGGAGCCTCAGCCTGTTCCTGTGCATTTTCATTATCCGGGAGTGGAGGGGCTTGTGGTGGTACATACGGTGGTGGAACTAAGGGAGCTTCTTCCTCTCGTTTCCCTCTTTTCTTATCTTCACGAGAGTCAGGTTTTTCTTTTAGGTTGAATAGGAACACACCTGGGGTCTCAACCCATATACTTGCATAGTCACTCTCCTCCTGACTAAAGGGGGTCTTAGTGTTTACCCATAAGTTGAGTTTCTGCCTAACCCAATCTTCTGATGATCCAAATACAGGCCAAAAAACATTTCCAGATATTTCTTTCCCACCCCATACTTCTACACAATAGTGTATCATTTTGGCCTTATCCTTATCTCTAGTCCCAGGATACTGCTTCCATTCAGCTAGCATGAATCCTAACGGACTGTCTTTAGGCACAGGTGGGAGTTTCATGGGTGGAGGGGGCTTGCTCTTCCCCTGTCCCATCTTCTGGAGTGCCTTCTATCACACGTGTGCAACCAATCGCTTCCCCTTGTTCGTGGCCCATGCCCTCGCGGGCAATGGGAACCGCACTACTGAGGGTCCACACTCACTTGGGTTGTCCGGCTGCCGGCTCCCCTCTCACTCAGCACACTCAGCACACTCCAGGATACCCAACCCCGACCGAACGGCTCCCCACGTGTAATTCCACGCAATACTTACGCGTCCTGCGTCTTCGTCCGGACCTTTGTGCACAAAGTTTATAGGGTCAACCGGTCTCCTTTGCTTATGTCCCGAGTTTTAGGTTCGTCGGTGAGAGCGGGGTAGGTTACAGAGATCCTGGGGCCACCTGGAGGTGGGGCGCCTCCCCAGTATTCCTATTCTACCGGAACATTCTCATCCGAGTCACGGCACCAAATTGTTATAAATTGCACAACTCAAGATTTAGTCCCAATTAAAATTTTATTAATTACAGCAAGCGGGGCATAAGCAAATGCAGCGCTGGGCGACGGGGAGAGTCTGCACTCCGCCGACTGCCGCGCCGTTACGGTCTTCCAGTTCCGTTTTATGCATTTCTTTTCTTCTGTTATCATATCGATGTTATCTTGTTGCTAGGAGACCGTCTTCTATCTTCCGAAAACAGCCACAGTTCCCCTTCCTGGAGCTCAAAAAGCCTTGTTAAGCAATAGCATATGTGTCTAAAAAATCATGAGTCATGCTGTGTTTGCAAGTTTAAAGGTTCTCTTAAAATGACGAGTCATCCTGTGTTTGCAAGTTTAAAGGCTCTCTTAAAAATCATGAGTCATCCTGTGTTTGCAAGTTCAATGAACAAAGCATTAACTCGTTACATGGGGACCACATGGGGTAAAGCAGTGTCCTGTTCCCCTGGGGGGGAAGACGGGGACTGAAGCCTGTAGTAGATGACCTAAGTGAGCAAGAGAATTTCAAAGCCGTGTGTGTCCTGATGTGGTAACCTGATGCTAGCCGTGAGAAAGACAGACCGGAGTTATAGATTAGTGCAGAATCTGAAAGCAGTGAATAAGACAGCTAAGACTCAGTAGCAAGCCCATGCACGCTTCCGAGCGGGGTCTCCCCAAAAGATACATAGTATAGTGTAAGTAACTTAAAAGGATGCATATTAGACCTGCCCTTTAGCCGAAGGCAGTCGCGATTTTTTGCATTTCAATGGGAAGACTTGAAACAAATGTAAGCAACAGTTGAGATGGGCCACCCTGCCTCAGGGCTTTTGTAAACTCTCCCAACTTATTTAGGCAAGCTTTAGAGCAATTGATAAGTCAGTTTTCCCCTAAAAAGAGACAAAAATCCTGCAATATGTTGACGACTTATTAGTTGCAGGAGAAACAGAGAAAGATATAGTAAAAAAGGTAAAATTCCTGTATGAAAAATTAACCACAGAAAAAGTAAAGTAGACTGAGCATGATGATAAGAGTTTGCAGCGATTAAAAGAAGCTTTAATAGCAGCCCCTGTTTTGAGCCCACCAGATGTAAACAAAAAGTTCCAGTTATTTGTGGATGTAAGTAATCACACAGCCTACGGGGTTTTAACACAGGAATGGGCTGGAGATAAAAAGCCTGTAAGCTACCTTTCAAAATTATTAGACCCTGTAAGCAGGGGATGGCCCACATGTCTGCAGGCCATAGTGGCTGTGGCCTTATTAGTAGAAGAAGCCAAAAAGATCACATTTAGAGCTCCTGTGGTAGTCTATACCCCACACAATGTGAGGACTATCTTACAACAAAAAGCTGAAAAATGGCTCACGGATGCGAGGCTTTTAAAGTATGAGGCCATTCTCATCCATGCTCCAGAATTGGAATTGAGAACAACCCAAGCAAGCAATCCAGCAGGATTTCTGTATGGGGAAGCACTGGGGAAGCCTATGCACAATTGTTCAGACTTGATAGAACTGCAGACAAAAGTAAGGGAGGACTTGGAAGATGAAGAATTAGATGAAGGGGAGAAATGGTTTGTAGATGGGTCGGCCCGAGTCATAGAAGGGAAAAGAAAATCAGGGTATGCCATCATAAATGGGAAAACCGGGGAGGTGGTCAAATCGGGTCCCCTAAGCGCTTCTTGGTCAGCTCAGGCATGTGAATTGTATGCAGTACTACAAGCCCTGAGAGAGCTAAAAGGGAAAACAGGGACCATCTTTACTGACTCTAAGTATGCTTTTGGGGTGGTACATACTTTTGGAAAAATTTGGGAGGAAAGGGAACTAATAAACACTCAAGGAAAAAACCTAGTGCATGAGGACTTAATAAGACAAATCCTCGAAGCAGCAAGAGAACCAAAAGCTATTGCAGTAGTATATGTAAAGGGTCATCAAGCAGGATTACAATTCAGAATAAGGGGAAATAATTTGGCCGATCAGGAAGCCAGAAAAGCAGCGCTTCTCACCCTTGAAATCCTTGAGAACATACCAAAAGGTCCCCAGGAATTTCCTCCGCATCCCACAGAAAAAGAAATCGAGGATTTTAAAAAGATAGGAGGTACATTAGAAGATGGAAAATGGAAACTCACTGACGGTCGAGAATTAATTCCAAAAACATATGCCCAAAAAAATACTGAAGAGATTGCATTCTCAAACCCACTGGGGAACTCAGGCATTAGCAGACCAGTTCCTGAAGTTTTTTGGATGCAAAGGTATCTTCGAATTAGCAAAGCAGGAAGTTCAGAATTGCCTAGTGTGTCAGAAAATTAATAAGTCAAGAATCAGACAAAATATACCAGGGGGACGACCTTTAGCATACCACCCCTTTGGGAGGATTCAAGTAGATTTCACTGAGCTACCCAAAATAGGAAGGTATAAGTATTTACTGGTAATAGTGGACCAATTAACACATTGGGTGGAAGCATTCCCTAGCCCCAGGGCAACAGCACAAACCGTGGCTCGAAGGTTACTGGAAGAAATAGTACCTAGATATGGGATCCCTGACTCTATAGACTCAGACCAAGGAACCCACTTCACATCAAAGATCATTAAATACTTAGCAGAGGCCTTGGGGATCAGATGGGAATATCATGCTCCTTGGCACCCTCAGAGTTCAGGCCAGGTAGAAAGAATGAATCAGACTCTAAAAGCTCAATTATCCAAACTTATGCTAGAAACTAAAATGTCATGGGTGAGGTGCCTTCCTTTAGCTCTCCTAAATGTTAGGACCCAACCCCATTCAGGTTCTGGTTTGTCCCCCTTTGAAATGCTATATGGAATGCCATATGAGCATGGAATGCCGGTTGGACACCCCCGAATAGAAGATTGCCAGATCCAGTCTTATCTTGTCTTAATTAACAAAAATTTACAGGAGCTCCGAAAACGCGGACTAATAGCACAAGGCACACCTCTGGGATTTGCTATTCACAAAATCCAGCCGGGAGACCAGGTGCTGATCAAGACGTGGAAAGAAGCCCCATTGTCACCGCACTGGGATGGACCTTTTCTCGTCCTCCTCACCACTGACACAGCAGTGAGGACAGCAGAAAAGGGTTGGACACACTCATCTCGGGTGAAAAGAGTTGAACGGCAAAGCAGCTCTCCGCAGTGGAAAATCACCTCAGCTCCGGGAGACTTAAAGCTGAAGATACATCGGGAAACCTAATGACCAGCGCTTATCGGATAAGTTGTAACCAAGCAGGATGTCCCTGCTATCCCTTTGCTCATTTTAAGTGTGGGTATTGTAAACAGATTTGGGTGACTCATTGTTACAGAGGGGCCAGGCCGTGGGGTTTATGTGAACATTGCTTTGAGGAGGAGAACAGGCTTACAAATCTATTTCTATACATTGCCACAGAATCGGGTCTTTTTGAATTGGATTCTCCTGAGTGGTTTCATTATTTCACAAACGGAATAAGGGGAGGACTGGATAAAAGGGCGGAGCCACTCGTGATTGAGTGTAGGAGAACAGTGAAAGTACCCTGTTTAGCTGACAAAGTGAAATTAGCCAAGTGGGAACAATACAAAAGGCGATACGCTCAAAGGAGCACCTGTAGGAACCCTGAAGAATATCCCTGCTGCCAGGAAGATGGTTTACCCCGCCGTTGGTGGCACCCCAACGGGCGAAGGGTTGAGCAGAGGGATACGCCTGTGGGTAACCCTGGTGACCCTGAGCCTAGCCGTGTACCCCACGAATGGCCTCCCCAACCTCAAGGAGGAGACGGGGAAAGGAACTGACCCCCCAGAGGTTCACTCAGAACTTACCGGGGATCAGGTCTCGAAATCCAGGGTACGAGTAGACTGGTCTACATTGCAAAAGGGAGGGGACTACAAATTGAATAGTGGGTTTCAAATGAACAAAACTGTTATAAATAAAATCGACCAGATTCGATTTATCAGAAATTTAGAATTTTATTGTGAGACAAAATATCAGTCTCAGAAAGCCTCAATTAAAAGGACAGCGTCGAGCCCGGGATCGCCGCTGGGTGAACACGGATAACAGACTCTGCCAGTCTGTTACCCCCCCCAAGTTCACAACTTCGGTCTCCAGCCGCCCCTTTTTATACACTGGATCGTGGAGTGAAGTCCGGGATTCCGACGGTCTTCCCTCCGAGGCGTCTTCATTAATCATGCAAGTCCCGGTATCGGGAGTTTGAATGGACCGGTAGGGTGGAACAATGCAGCTGATGGTTGGGCCTGGGTGTGTCGTGGATATGTTAATTTTCAACGGAGACGAGTAGAGATATCCATCTGAAGTGATTATCTCGGTCTCTGGACTTGTATCTCCGTTTTCCGTTGTCCTTTGTATCCTTTCAGGGATTCACGGCAGCGATAGTTTCTAGGCCCCCTTTCTGGTAATTCCAATCATACTTTCCTCGTGTCCCTCCCGTGCTTCCCGAGTTGAGGAAATTCTTTTATTTTGGTTTTTCCATTTTACTTTTACCCATATTAGTTTGAACAAATCTTTAACACTCATATTTATACAGTGAACATTTACCCTTTATAATTTGATAACACGAATTAACTTTAGCACATATATCACAAAAACCAATAACCCGATGGCAATGTCTAGGAAAAGAAGGGAACTAAAAGGCTTACCTTTCATTCCCACCTGCATGGAATGCAATAAAACTGTATGGATTGGGGGGAAGAAGGAAAGTACCTTTGTGGGATACTTACAAGTGAACCAATTGTGTTATGATAAGAAAAAGCTAGACATGTGTACCCTTAATGGGAAAACATATTGGGTGGGACAAAATAAGAAATTGCAAACCAATTCTTTAAGCGGAGGACCCATATTGCTGGATTTGCTGAGTGAAAATGATGAAAGGGTATGTCTGAAACTAGAAAAGGTGTTTTGTTTTTCTAAAGATGAAGAAGGGTTGGACCCAGAAAACAAGATACAAAGGGTAGCCTTAGAGCTAAAAAGGCAGGAATTAGAAGCAAAGAGGAAAAGAATGGAGCAAGAAAGGATGAGGACACTTAGTGAGCAATATGAGCAATTAGAAAGAGAATCTAGTGATTGGAGCCTGTCTGCCTCCAGCAAAAATCTCTTCCTGGATTTAGTGCAAGAGATTGCTACCGAATTGGGGCTAACTAACTGCTGGATCTGTGGAGGATTGAGATCAGCAGAAAGGTGGCCCTGGAAAGGTGAGAGTTTGGCCCCTGAACAACTGCTCAGATGGGATAACAAAATATTAAAAACAATGACTAGACCAGAGGGATGGACACTGGATGAACGGGTAATAGGGACAATTTGCATTAGCAGGGAAGGAAATACATACAGTGAGACAGTAGGTTACACCCCATGCCTATCCACCCTAACCGTAAATTCAAACAACAAGTCCAAAATGTGGCAACCCGAACCCCCCAACGGGTATTGGGGAAAGAAAAGAGAAGAAGGGTGTAAATGGATAGAAGAAATTGGAATCTGCTGGCACCAGGTAACAAATGCTAACCCATACTATTCCCTGACTGACTTAGCGGGATTTTGGGAAAACCCAGAGAACATATACATCAGATGGAAAGCCCCAAGTGGAATCTACTGGATTTGTGGGAAGAAAGCTTATAGCGAGCTACCCCATAAGTGGAAAGGGTCCTGCACCCTAGGAATGATTAGACCCTCATTCTTTACACTTCCCCGAACGGGCAGTAATTTACTAGGGGCTCCTTTATATGAGACTCTCAGCAGGAGGAGACGAGAGATAAAGAGAGAATTTCCACAGGTAGGGGGGAATCAGAAGTGGGGAGAGGAGGAGTGGCCTGCAGAGCGCATTATAGAGTATTATGGCCCTGCCACATGGGCCCAAGATGGGAGCTGGGGCTACCGAACCCCAGTATACTAATTAAATCGATTGATCAGGTTACAGGCTGTAGTAGAAATAGTTTCAAATCACACTTCGGATGCTCTAGAGCTGTTAGCCCGACAGCACTCGCAGATGAGAGCATTTGTATACCAAAATAGAATTGCCCTGGACTATTTATTGGCAGAAGAAGGGGGTGTGTGTGGAAAATTTAATGACTCAGAGTGTTGCATAGAAATCAATGACTATGGAGAGACAATTAGAGATTTAGCTGCAGAAATTAAAAAGGTTGCACATGTCCCAGTACAGAAATGGAACTCTATACTCCAAGCCTCTTGGTGGGATCAACTATTTGGGGCAGGAGATTGGTGGAAAAAGGTGGGATTTTTTTATCCTGTGTTCTGTAGCTGGATTAGTCTTCTTGCCCTGTCTGATACCCTGTCTAATTAGATTAATCCATACAGTAGTCCAGGGAATGCAAATAGCAGCACTCCCTATGGACCCTGAATTGGCCTCAGGGGGAGCAAATAAAACAAAGGCAGTCCCAAAAATCATGAAATTGAGTGAGAAAAGGAGTAAAGCTGCTCAGGTGTTAGAAAAATTTGAAGCTCGAATGCAGGAAGGAAGCATAGAAAAAACCTATTGGAACGAGACAACTGGAGAAATATAACCTGAATAATTAAAATGGTTAAGAGGCTTTTTTATCTTGATAGAGAAAAAAGACTATAACCAGAACACGAATTAAATTGGTGAATTTAGAAGAGGGGGGATTGTGATATATGTCCTAAAGTTAATTCGTGTTGATAGATAAAAATTAATATCATCTAAATAAATGTAAGTTTTATTTTAATCCAACAAACTCTGAGTCAACTCAGAGTTAAGCAGCTCAGAAAAGGGTGCAGGAATTTCTCTCGCTTGAAAGGACAAGGGAGGGGGAAACACGAGACATAACATGATTAAGAATTACCAGGAGGGAGACACAAACATGCTTTGGCTACAGATCGTTAAAAAGGAATGTAACATCTGCTCTGAAGTTACTTCATGTTAATAGAATATAAATTGTAATACTGAATGTATGATTATAAGTCCTGTATAAAGTAGCATGTTAGAAGTTAGGTTTTGTTTTAGCATTTTGTGGGTTAACTTGGGAAGAAGGGAATTCAACAGAATACAAAATATCCCTAGCCTGAAAAGGTTTGGGAGGGACACGGAAAGAGCTTGATTGGAATTACCAGAAAGGAGGACAAAAGACTGTCACTGCCAGGAATCGCTGAAAGGAAACAAAGGGCAACGGAACACAGAGATGATAGCCCGGAGAACCCGATGATGGTTTCAGATCTGTATCTAGATGGTCTCCGGCCAAAATCAGCATGTCTACACCACAACTGGAACCAACCATCGACAGCATTGTCCTCCTCCGCTGATCCATTCAGACTCTTAGAACTGAAACTTGCATACTTAACGAAGCTGCTTCAGATGGAGGACTTACATCATCTCAGGCCTCTCTCCGCGATCCAGTGTATAAAAAGAGGCTGCTGCAAACCCCAGATGTGAACTTGGGGAATAACAGACTGGCAGAGTGTGTTATCGTTGTTCACCCGGCGCCGACCCCGGGCTCGACGCTGTCCTTTTAATTGTGGCTGTCCGAGACTGTTATTTTGTCTCTTAATAAAATTCCAAATTTTGATTTATCGAATTTGGTCTTCTCATTTATAACATAAACTAAATCGAACTCGGGGTCTGTTAACTGGGGAAAATGGGGAAGGGTGGAATTCTCGAGCAGCCTGGCCAGGGCTGCCCGAGAAGCCCCAAGCAGTCTGGCTAGGACTGCCCGGGTGGGGGGATCGGGGGGTCCTTAAGGGCCCTGAGCTGGCAGGCTGAACCCCTGCTGCTCCCTTAAGGACTCCCTTCTGGGGACGAGGAGAAAGGGCAGGGGGACAAGGAGAACAGGGAGCAGTTTGTCTTGGGGCTGGCTGTTTCTGCACCTTCTTATTCATTTTTGTAACAGCAGCTGAAAGCTGCGAAGCCAAATTAAGAAATTTTGAAGCACGTTTGTCCCCTGAGAGAGCCAAATTATGAATTTTATTAATCACAGCTTGCCAAAATTTGGAGCTGTAAATTTGCTCTGGAGACGTGTGAGGAAAGTGCAGGAACACCCACCTGACAAACCTTTTGAGCTCGCCCTTCAAAATTTTTAACTGGGCAAATTGAAGAACAGAATTAAAACTATAATACAATCCTTTCTGAGCGGCTGAGAGGCTACCACCCATGTCTCTCACAATTAGTTTCTGCCGCTCACCGACTAACACCCAGGCAAAATCGAAATGAAACTTAAAACAAACCGCGGATTAAACCTCCTAAAACCGGGTAACTTTTCCCAAAACCAGTCCCGGGGAGCCGCGATGAAATTAAAATGCAGTGTCCTAAAACTCTCGGGAATCACCGCCCGCCCGACTACTGCTTTTAACTTAAAATTTAAAAACGAAAGAGAAAGTAAAAGAGTTCCGAGGAAGGTTCCCGCGGGGGAATGAGGCAAACCACCACCCCCCCAAGCCGCGTGGCTTGGGGTCCCCCCCACTCCTGGGGGATCCCTTTCCGAAATAGGGTCTTTGTCCCGAAGCACCCTTCCCAAAAAGTAAGTGCCCTCACGAAGAGCAACTTACCCCCTCCTGGAACAAGACAAAACCTGGGGTTGTCGGTTATCAGCTGCCTGAAGTGGACCCGGTGGGTGCTCCGGGTTGACCACTTCTCCCCTGGGAGCGTGATCTCTGAGAGCCGCTGCAGCCAGGGGTAGCGGGGCGTCCAAAGATTTCTTCGGCTGATTCGACAGCCTAAATCTGTGCCGCGGGGTCCGCCTCGTGTCCTGAGGGTGAGGGCCCCGAGCTGGGCGGCAACCGCTGTCACCGTGTCCAATTGGCGCTGACCCGCGCGACCACAGGCTAGCTCAGAGTTTCACTGTGGCAACGTGGTATGATCGGAGCGGTGGAGGAAGCGCGCCGCTTCCTCTCTGTGGGATCTTGGATCCCACCCTCAGCGACGGGCACGTTGATGACATAAGCGACCTCGGCAACTGAATGAAAGGCGGACTCTCCCGAGCAGGATGTAACATAGGTTTATTGCTGCACGCTGCACCGGCTGCCCAGGAGAGACCCTGAGGCCAGGCACGCGGCAGGTTTTAAGGGGGGGTGGAAACAGGGGTGGCGACAACCGGTCAGCCAGTCACAGGGATCGGGGGGTTAACCGGGGGTGTGAACCATGGAACTGGGGACCAACCACAAAATGATGGGAGGGGGTCTCCCGGGCCCCAGCCTATCCCTCGATACCCTTCCTGGAGTTTTCTAGAAGCCAGGGAAGGGTCTCTGAGTGACAGGCAGGCGACCACGAGGAGGGGGGGGGGAGGGATTGACAGCGACAGGTGCAGGGAAGGGATGAATGACAGAAAATGTCTGGTTTTACAATAGACAAAACAACCAATGCAGAAGGGAAAACCAATGCAGAACACAGGGGTATACAGTGAACTAAACCATTATAAAAATAACTTAAAAATCTTACAAAAATAACTTAATAACTTAATAAAAACAATTCTCACACCACCACATCTTTCCATGTACAGCTTTTGGTAACATCTGTAACATGGCCTTGTCGATATCCCAAAAGGGAGAAGACAAAAATTGAGTGACAGAAAAAGGAGTAACAGAGGTCCAGTATGGCTTATACTCCCACCTCCCATACCTATGAGGTTGCAACCCACAGCAGGTGTATTTGATCTTCTTGGTGGCGAATACAGAGGCCAATCTGGTCTTGCCCTCTATTTCCTTGTCACTTCCTCTTAGCTAATTTCCAGACAAATCGTTTTTGACACTCTTTAACTGTCGTTTCCCACTGTTCTTCAGGTATCTCCCATTCAACAGGCACTAATAATTCCCATCCACAAAACAAAGTTATTATTTCAGTTTCTTGGAATTCTATTTGGATAGGAGATCAATTTGGTCCTTGACACTTCCTGCAACGAGAACGTCGCTTGTGTGAACTACAATACCAATTCTTCCCACAATTTAAACATTTACATTTAACTCAGCTAGCATGTCTGGTATTTGGGTGGATTAAACAAGGTATTTGGTCTGACACTGATGGAAGTTGCAACTCCTCTTCCTCCTTGTATAAATCACAGGCTAAGGCGTGAATACAAGAGTTCTCTGTCCAAAACAGTCCTGATCCTCCTGTTTGGAGTGGAAGTATTCCTCCCCAAGGAGGGTATCTGAGGCGTCTCAAAACTTGTCCAGACAGTACTTGAAACAACTGATATAAGCTTGGCCTTATCTCCCAATTAGGTGTGATCCTGGGTATGTTTCTTGGACCATTTGGGTCGTGACAGTTCATTACCACCCAGTCCCCATTTAAGAGTCAGTTTTGTATCACCCGGTTCAGATGTAATTGTCCACTCCTTAGGTTCATCCACAGGTCCTTTGATTCTGCTGGCGTGGATCCACCCTCGTTCCTTGGTCCGGATTGCGGCCTCGGTCATCAGCAATATCTGAAAAGGACCTTCCCATTGAGGAGTTAAAGATTGTTCTTTCCAGGTTTTTACTAGCACCCATTCCCCTGGATGAACATTATGGATTTTAAAGTCTAAAGGTGTGGTTTGAGGGATTATTCCTTTCAACCGTAAGTTTTCAAGAGTTTTTGCGATCGTGTTAACGTATCTTTTAACACTCATTTCCCCTACCTCATAGGTAGCATTTTCATGTTGGGTGGTTAAAAAGGGTAACCCAAACATCATTTCATAGGGTGACAATCCCAGGTCTGACCAGGGTTGTGTTCGGATCCTCAATAGGGCCAAAGGTAGGCATTGTACCCATGACATTTGGGTTTCAACTATTAATTTGGTCAAAGTTCTCTTTAAAGTCTGGTTCATCCTTTCTACACGACCAGAACTCTGTGGATGCCATGGGGTATGCAGCTCCCATTTTATCCCTAAAGATTGAATTATCTGTTGTAACACTTTTGATGTAAAATGCGTTCCTCTGTCTGAGTCTATTCTATTAACCATTCCGTATCTGGGAATAATTTGTTCTAAAAGGGTCTTACTTACCATGTTGGCTGAGGCCTTGGTAGTGGGAACTGCTTCTACCCGATGAGTTAGATGGTCTGTCATTACTAATAAATACTTCCATCTTTGTACTTGAGGAAGTTCAGTAAAATCTACTTGGATACTTTGAAATGGTCGAAGAGCTAACTTACGACCTCCTAATGTTGTTTTTCTCATTACCTTCTTGTTTATCTTTTGGCAAGTTACACATTTTTCAGTTACTTGCTTTACTACTCCAAAAATCCCAATGCATTCATAGTTCCTTAAAAAATTATCACACAAGGCCTGAGTACTCCAGTGGGTTTTCTGATGCATATCTTCTAATATTTTTTTTTTTTTAGCCAGTATTTTATTAAGTAATTGTCTTCCATCAGGAAGTTTCTATTTCCCTGATTCAGCTTGTTCTCCTCCTATCTTATCTGCTTCACTAAACTTCGGGATTTCTAATTTTTTTTTTTTTCATTTGGAGTTAATATTAACATAACTCTTTCAGCTCCATTTTCTGCTGCATCCTTAGCTTCCTGATCTGCTAAATTATTTCCTCTTATTTCTGGGGTCACTCCTTTTTGGTGTCCCTTAATGTGTACTATAGCTATTTCTTCAGGTAGTTTTAATGCCTCTAAAATTTCTAAAATGAGTCCTTCATGTACTAATCCTTTTCCTCTTGAGTTAAGTAGTCCTCTTGCTTCCCAAATTTTTCCAAAAGTATGTACTACTCCAAAAGCATACCTCAAATCAGTATATATAGTTCCTTTCTTGTGTGCTAAATATTCTAGTGCTTTTTTTAGAGCATATAATTCACAAGTTTGAGCTGACCAGTTTGAAGGTAATTTTTCCTTTTTCAATAGTTTGCATGTTTTTTCTATCAACTACTGCATAACTTGACATTCTTTTTCCTTATAAACATCTGGAGGAACCATCCACATAGATTATTTCCCCTTCTGAAAGGGCTTGTTCTTCAAGATCTCCCCGAACTTTTGTTTGGTATTGGATAATTTCTAAACAGTTATGTATTAGGTTATCTGCTGGTTCTCCATATAGGAATTGAGCTGGATTTAAACTTCTGTTTACTTCTAATGTCAGATCATCACTATCTATTAAGATTGCTTCATATTTTAACATTCTAAAGTCTGTCAACTATTTTTCAGCTTTCTGATTTAACACATTTCAAACCGCATGAGGTGTGCACACAATTAGTTTACTTCTAAAAGTAAGTTTACAACTTTCTTCTACTAGAATTGCAGTAGCGGCTATAGCTTGAATACATACTGGCCAGCCGTGGCTCACTGGGTCCAACATCTTTGATAAATAAGCTACTGGTCTCTTTACTCCTCCCCACACTTGGACCAGAACTCCATGAGCTACCCCCTGTTCTACATTCACATACAGATGAAAGGGTTTTTCTAGTGAAGGTAAGCTTAAAGCTGGTATTGAGGCTAATTTTAACTTCAATTTTTCTAATTTATCATCATCTTCCTTGGTCCATTTTATATTATCTCCCTCTGTCAATTTTTCATACAAAAATTTTACTGCCTGTGTGTACCCCTCAATCCACAATCTACAATATCCCAACAATCTAAGTAGTTTTCTGATTTCCCTCTTTG
The DNA here is from genome assembly GCF_015227805.2 of Hirundo rustica. Classification (NCBI taxonomy): domain Eukaryota; kingdom Metazoa; phylum Chordata; class Aves; order Passeriformes; family Hirundinidae; genus Hirundo; species Hirundo rustica. Next base: position 14,003,146 of record NC_053487.1, on the reverse strand, counting down.
AAGAGGGAGGTGGAAGGGATAGAATTCCTGCAATTCTCTCTGGACTGAGCTTTCGACTACCCTTACTTATCAAGTGTCCAAGATATTTTACTTCTAGTTCTACAAATTGCAGTTTCTCTTTTGATGCTCTTAATCTTTTTTCTCCCAGAGAATTTAAAAGCTTTATTGTAGCTTCTCTAACTTCAACTTCATCTTCCCCAGATAGTAGAAGATCATCCACATATTGGATAATTTGTATTCTAGGAGGAGTGGAGAAGGCTTACAGTATTTTTTTTTTTTTTTTCTAAAGCTTGCCCAAATAAGTTTGGAGATTCCGTGAACTCCTGCGGTAATTTCGTCTACCTGAGCAGTTGCTGTGGTTACCAAGGGAACGGAGCTCGGGGCTGCAAGGGGGGAAGGGAAGGGTATAGCGCGGAGGCTTGGTCCTCCAAGGGCGGGGCGTAGGCGGGGTTTGCTGCCGGGACAGGAGGAGGGGGCAGTGTCGGGGGATGCTAGAGGGGAGCGTGGCCAGCTTGCATGGGGCTGGTGGCAGTTGAGTCAACGACTCCCGGCAGAGACAAAGGAGCGGCGGCAGCGCCCAGCGCAGCCGGCTTAGGCAGGGCAGCCGGGGATCGGGCAGTGGGGGAAGCGATTGGAGATAGGACGGCTGGGACCGACGGGACCCCCGGCACGGTCGGGGCTGCAGCCCTAGACCACGCGTTAGGAGGGGCCCCCGGCACGGCCCCCAAGGCGGCTGCAGACCAGGCGGCTGGGGCAGACAAATTCACCGGCGGGGCCGGGGATGGGGCATATGCGGGGACCGGCGCAGCTGCCGCGGGCTGCGAACTGGCGCTCGGGACGGGAACCGGGGCAGGCGGGGCTGCCTGAGGCTGTGAGCCCAAGCTGGGGGCGGGCGGAGCTGAAGCGGGACCTGGGACTGGAGGCTCGGCCGCGAACGGCGAAAGCGCGAGCGGGAACGGAGGGGGCAAAGCTTGCAAAGGATCCCACTCTATTCCTTTCTTTTCTTCTTGTTCCCTTCCCTTTTCTTTTCCCTTTTTCTTTTCTTGTTTTGTCTCGGACGTTTCTGATACATTAAAGATTTTTATTCTCCTAAAATCTCCTGTCCAACATGTGGCATATTCTCTTTCTTCAGAATTAAACGATTCTTTTGAATTTACAAATATATTTAGAGCCTGACAGATCCAGTTCTCAAAAGAGCCATATCTTGGCTAATAAACGTGGTCAGATCTTATTTCCTTCTCTGCCCATTCTATCATGCAAAATTGTATCATCTTTACCTTTTCCTTTTTTTTTTTTTTGTACAAGGGTTTTTATCCCAGTTAGCTAACATAATGCCAAGAGGGCTATCTTGAGGTATTTCTGTTGGTAATTTTTTACACTCTTTTTTCTTGCTTGTATCCAACTTACTGTTTTTCTGTCCTATTTTTCAAGATTTTATCTATTCGTCCCCCACCTCTGTTTTTCACTTTCTCTTACAACCTAAAGACCACTTCTATCTATGCACACACACAAAAATCCCTTCTATCACACACAAATACAATACGCTTCCCTCTAAGGAGATATAACAGCCAACATTACATGTGCTTTCATCCATCTACTCTTACTTCATTCCTCCTTCACTTTTATACACTCTTTCACACTCTTAGGACATGAAGCTTGTCGCCAGAGAATCGTGGCTCTGTGTGTCCTCCCCCTATAGCTGGGCCTCTGAGGAGGGCTCAGAATCTGGTCGCCCCAGGTGCCGATCCACTTATGAGGCTAATTTGCGTATCACTTACACTTTACTGCCCCCCTACTCCACACGCCAGGAGAAAAAGGGCTGAATTGCAGGTCACACACACGCTTTTCCACAGCCCCCCCACCCGCCCGGGGAAACTGAGGCCTATTTTGTGTGTGACTTACTCTCACACAACAAAACAACAACAAGGTACCTTTTACTTTTAAATCACCTATTACAATTTTAGGTGTTACTGGCCAGTCCCGGTGCTCTTGGATATCCCCTCAATCCAGCTGTGTTGTCCAACCCCAGATGCTCTCGGGCACTTTAGCCCTCAATCTAGCTGTGTTGTTCAACCCCAGATGCTCTCGGGCACTTTAGCCCTCAATCTAGCTGTGTTGTTCAACCCCAGATGCTCTTGGGCATAACCTCAATCCGGCAAAACCCTGGGTGCTCTTGGCACAATCCCTCAACCCAGCAGGTTTCAGTCCTGGATGCTCTTGGGCACTTACCCCTCAATCCAGCAGACTTTTTGCTTAACCCTGGGTGCTCTTGGGATATTAATCCCTCAACCCAGCAAAAGTTTTAGTCCTGGATGCTCTTGGGCAATCACCCCTTAATCCAGCAGATTTTTTGCTTCCTAGGGGTCCCACCCCTTTTCTAAAATTCAGTCCCAGTTTCCCTGGGGGGGTTCTCTCACTCTTCTTATCACTCGCTTCGTCTCTTTACTGGCCGTCTTTCTCGCGAAAGAACGGAAACGCAGCGTCAGAAACTCCGCACTCGCTTAGCAAGTCTGGGATAACCAGCTGCCTCTCATTCACACACATTCATCCCCCCCTTAACCGCCCCTCCAAACCAATACTTACTTGTCCTTTGTCCTTGGGTCTTTGTCTTCATGTACACTTTAGTCTTAGGGGCTAACTACCGCGGTTTTAGGGAATCTTTTCCCTTTCTTTGTTTTATTGTCTCCCTTTGTCCATTGATCATGACCTTCATCTGCCGGTCACAGCAGGAGAACACAGAGCGAGACTGCCAAACTGGGCAGGGCGCGCCGTCCTCACTCTGATTCCCCTAAGGCACCAGCAGTGAGGTGTTATAACCATCCTCTGCTACCATAATTGTGATAAACGCCAATCACTTGTTTTAAAATTTTAAAAGTTTAATAGTAAATAAGATGGTTATAAAAATAGAATTAGAGTAAAAAAAATTGAACAGTTTTAGAGTTAGGACAATACAAGACAATAAAAATAAAGTTACAGATGTCTGGGTGCCTCTCCCGAGCCACAAGCTCTGAAGAAGGACCCCTGTTAACAAAGAATTATCTCTTAAAAGCAACAGCCTGTTGAATATTCATACATTTCATACATAATACATAAATTCCATTCTAACTAAGAATTGTCTCTGGTTAGTATCACTTTTTTCCTTTAATCTCTATGGCGTCCACCAGGCTGAGAGAAGCAGGAGGAGCTGGTCTCTTCTGATAAGAAAGTAGTAAATTCTTTCTTCTTTGAAAGATTTACATTTTCCTGTGGTTGGTACATAAAAACTACATTTTAACTACAAAACTACATTTACCATACTATCAAAATATTAATACCACATTAACAATTAGCACAACATAACACATATAGAAAATATCTTGCGTAGAGCCATATAATATGCACTTTTCACAGCAGGCAAATGCCATGTGTGCAGAGAGTATCAACCCTTTACATACCAAGATAAAAAAGATCTTTGTAAACTGCAGAAACAATTTGGGAAATCCAGTGAAATATTTAAGGGCATGATGAAAGCTACCTTCAATTCAAATGAGATGGTACCCAGTGACATTAAAGATTTATTCAGATGCCTATTAACTCCCTCAGAGTATGACCTATGGGAAGGCTTATGGAAGAAAGCTTTGAAAACAGTATTGCAGGAAATTCAGCAAACTCCTGATGCTCAGGACAGCGATTACAATGACATCACACATGACCATTTGTGCAGGGATGGTGATTTTACTAGTGTGGAGGAGCAGACCCGATTGTTATCCAAGTTAGTTTTAGATAAGATCTGTAATGTGGCAGAAAAAACTTTTTTACAAATTCCAACAACTGAGATAAAGACTAGTTATGTAAACATTAAACAGTTTTCTTCAGAGAATTTCTTGCAGTTTGTGGATCATCTGAGGAGTCAAGTGGAAAGACAAGTGCAAGACCCAGTGGTACAGGCAGAATTGATTAAGGAGATGGCTCAGAGGAATGCTAATGAGACCTGTCATAGAATCATTCTTAGCCTTCCCCTTGACCCATCGCCTAGTCTTGCACAGATGATAGAAGCCTGTACCAGGAGAGCAGAACTTTTCAGTGCACCTGAAAGGAATCCAGGACTGACACACCCAAAGCCTGTGGCAGCTGCAGCACCAGGAGCAAGGAGGCAACTGATGTCATCAGACCAGCTGCAGCACATCATCTGCCACCCCTGCAAAAGGCCAGGACACTTCGCCAAGGCCTGCCCACAAAACCAGAAACGCAAGTCTAAAAATCAAAAAAACTGAATTCATAGCGTGGCCCAGATTTTATCTCCTTGAGGCGCCAAGAAAGAAATGTACAAGGCCATTCCCTGGCAAATGTCTCTCTTTTAACAAAAAAGGGGGAGGGCAGGTCGCAGGGTGTGGGGGTACAGAAAAATAAAAATGTCAAATGTTCAACTAACAAGTTATGGCAGCCGTGAGGCCAATATAGGCTCGTGACTACCAAAGGTTTTCATTTCAGATCTACTGATTGGACAGTAATTACAGTGGACCTGCAAAACATTTCTCAAGACATGAAGGTTAACCACATGAAACCAAACAGTGAGTATTTTGTTATTGGGGACACAGCACACACACCCTTGGAGGTTGAGGTAGCTCCCATGACCATTAAGGGAAAGATAACAGGCCTCATGCTGTTGGCATGCTGCATGCACCCACCATTCTACCTGGTAGAGGGGCAAGTTTTGCCCAGGCCATTCCCGTTCTGGCAGAGATCCTAGTGGATGGAAAATCACCGGAAGTCTACTGGGCAGAGGTGGTGGGGGAGAACAAACCTTCTCTGGCATGTAACTTAACCCGTGGGTCAGACCGCCTCATTGTGGAGGGGGTGCTCAACTCCAGCGCAGACGTTACCGTTATACCTGAGAGCATGTGGCCATCACATTGGGAGTTGCAACCTGTGGCAGGCAAACTTCAGGGCATAGGAGGAATCACAATGGCAAAAATCTCAAAAAACATAGTGCAAATTGAGGGACCTGACGGGAAATTGGCAAATGTCCGTCCATTCGTTGCTGATTATAAGGCTCCCTTATGGGGGAGAGACACCATGTCACAGTGGGGAGTCCAATTGGTCATTCCTAAGACACCCCAGGATTTTTGGAAATAGCCACTGTGGAGCGCCCTACCCACAAACTAAAGTGGTTGGACAATACCCCAAGATGGGTAGCACAGTGGCCATTGAGTAAAGAGAAGCTCAAGGCGCTTGAGGAGCTTGTGGAGGAGCAGGTGGCTCAAGGTCACCTAGAAGAGACAATGAGCCCTTGGAATTTCCCAGTCTTTGTAATAAAGAAACCGGGAAAGGACAAGTGGAGGTTGCTCCATGACCTCTGAGAAATAAACAAAATTATAGAGGACATGGGACCACTCCAACCAGGGATGCCTTCTCCAACAATGCTCCCTCGAGACTGGCAATTGGCTGTTTTAGATATCAAAGATTGTTTCTTCCAAATTCCTCTACACCCAGAAGATGCCCCACGGTTTGCATTCTCAGTTCCTACCATTAATCGAGAAGCCCCAATGAAGAGATATCACTGGAAAGTACTCCCCCAAGGTCTGAAATCTAGTCCTTTCATATGCCAACAGTACGTAACCTCATTACTGTCATCGGTACGTGCCAAGAGAAAGGATGCCATCATCCTTCACTACATGGATGATCTACTTGTGTGTGCCCCTAATGACTAAATGACTCTATACTCCAACACACGCTTGACCTAGTGGTTAAGGTTTTAACCTCTGCTGGATTTCAATTGCAGGAAGATAAAGTTCAAAGGATGCCACCTTGGAAGTACCTGGGTCTACAAATAGCTGCAAGGACCATTGTTCCACAGAAATTGGAAATTGAGTGTAATCCCAAAACCCTAGCAGATCTCCACTCCTTGTGTGGGTCTTTGAATTGGGTAAGACCTTGGCTAGGCCTCACAAATGAAGATTTAGACCCTCTCTTCAATCTATTGAAGGGGGAGAGGGAGCTGGTTTCTCCCAGGGAACTGACCCCAGAGGCAAAGACAGCAATCGAAAAGGTACAGAAGGCCTTATCAGAGAGGCAGGCTCATTGATGTGAGCCAAACACATTTTCCAATTCATTGTTCTAGGAAAACTGTCACATTTGCATGGTTTGCTTTTTCAATGGATCGAGGGGCAGAGAGATTCACTCTTGATCATAGAGTGGGTCTTCCTCTCTCACCAAAGATCCAAGACCATCACTGTGCCACAAGAGTTGATAGCTCAACTGATTCAGAAGGCAAGGGTGAGATTGTGTGAACTGGCTGGTTGTGACTTCACATGTATTCACCTTCCGGTCAAACTTTCTAAGGAGGGAAGGAACCCTCCCAAGAGATTGACCAAAGAGATGTTTGAGCATTTGCTCCAGAGCAATGCCAGTCTCCAATTATCTCTGGACAGCTACAGGGGACAAATATCAGTCCATGCCCTGTCTCACAAGTTGCTCAATGAGGAATTCCACCTCATTCCTCGTGAGAAGAGGAGTCAGAGACCACTCAAGGCTCTCACAGTGTTCACGGACGCATCCAGGGCTTCCCACAAGTTGGTGATGACTTGGAGAAATCCTCAGACTCAGCGTTGGGAAGCTGATGTGGAGTTTGTGGAGGGATCCCCCAAGTGGCTGAACTAGCCGCAGTGGTAAGAGCCTTTGAGAAGTTCTCGGAACCAATTAATTTGGTAACAGACTCTGCTTACGTGGCGGGGGTAGTGTCCAGAGCGGAGCAGGCTGTGCTCAAAGAAATTGACAATGAACATCTCTTCAGATTGCTTTCAAAGCTAATTTATTTAATTTCTCATCGAGAACATCCGTTCTATGTGATGCATGTAAGATCACACACTGATTTGCCAGGTGAAATTGCAGAGGGGAATCGTCAGGCAGATTCCCTTGCTGCACCTGTTGGAAATGCACGTCTCCCTGATATCTTCCAACAGGCAAAGCTGAGTCACCAACAATACCATCAGAATGTGCCAGGCCTGATCCGTCAGTTCCAGCTAACACGGAGCCAGGCTTGAGCCATTGTGGCCACCTGTCCCAGCTGCCAGGTCCAAGCGATGCCATCGATGGGTATGGGAGTTAACCCCCGGGGCCTTGGCAGTTGTGAGGTATGGCAGACAGATATCACGCACATTCCTAGTTTTGGATGCCTCAAATATGTTCATGTAAGCATTGACACACATTCAGACGCAGTGTATGCCTCTGCCCATGCAGGAGAAAAGACTGAACACGCCAAGAAACACCTAGTGCAAGCTTTTTCAGTGTTGGGGATTCCAAAAGAAATCAAAACTGATAACGGCCCAGCATACGCATCCAAGGGGTTCCTGGAGTTTCTCCAGCAGTGGGGAGTGGAACATAAGACTGGCATCCCTCACTCCCCCACAGGTCAAGCTGTGGTTGAGTGAGCACATCAGATGCTCAAACAGGTCCTGGCTAGACAGAGTAGTACAACTGTGTGGATGTCTCCACATGAGAAACTCTGCAAAGCCATGTTTACCATCAATTTTCTGAACTGTTCATTTGAAAACATGAGACCACCAGTGGTACGCCATTTTAACAGTGGCAATCAGTTCAAATTGTCTCAGTGTCCACTGGTCATGATTAGGGATCCAGAAACTTGGGAAACCAAAGGTCCCTATGAGCTCGTGACCTGGGGTTGTGGCTATGTGTGCGTGGCCACTCCCTCAGGCCTTCGCTGGATTCCCCAGAAGTGGGTGAAGCCTTTTGTCCCTAAAAATCCAGCTCCAGCAGAAGGGGATAAGAGGCAAGTAGCCATTGCCTCCAAAAGAAGATGCCGCCAGATGGAGGAAAAAGCATCTTCCTAGATGTGGACTCCTTCCAGCAGAAACAGAAACTTTTAACATGTTTTAAAAAGGTTTGGTTTTCTTTTTAGAGAAAACCTACCTCACACTCAACCCTTTGATGAACCCCATACAAGTTGTCATCTTGTTATTGCTGAACAGTCTGGCAGCTGCATGGATCATCCCTCAGCCACGTCAAAATGTCTGGGTGACCCTGGCACAGACAGTTCAGCAGGAAAACATATGTTTGTCCACTGCATCAACAGATAATCCTATGTCCACCTGTCTGATAGGAATTCCATTAAGGGCAGGAATTCCGTCTTGGCTTTTAGGAGGGCCATGTACCATAGGGCGGTCGTCCGTATTGACACTCAACCAAACTTTAATTGGTGAATGGACTCACAAAAACAAATCAGCAAACAAAATTCAAAAGAGGAGTGCTGACCAATTGGATCCAAATTGTGATTCAGAAATTTTTCATTGGGCCAAGTCAAAAAGAGTCGCTGTGTCCCTGTTCCTTCTGTGGGTTGCAGCAGCCAAGGCTCTAGGTGAATTAGGCCATCTAGAGTGCTGGGTAGTCAAACAGGCAAATTTAACGTCCACCGCCATCAGCTCTCTCCTAGAAGATGAGGAAATTACCAGACAGACCACTCTTCAGAACCATGCTGCTATAGATTATCTCTTGTTACTTCATGGACATGAATGCCAGGAATTTGAAGGACTGTGTTGCCTAAACCTGACCTCGAAGGCTCCAAACATCCATGCTGCCCTTTGAAGCATGAACAGCTTGATCGGACAAGTGAAGCAAGAATCTGAGGGTTGGATCAAAGAACTGTTCAAAGGCTGGGGACTTACAGGGTGGTGGACTTGTATAGTTAAAACAATTTTGTTATTTCTTGTTATTCTTTTCCTTGTAACAATAGCGTTCGGGATCCTACGCTGTTTGATTTTCAGGGCTATCAATAGTTTCATACCTTCTACCTCAGAAGTCAACCACATAGAGTTGGCAAACCTAAAGCAAGCTGACTCCCCCACCAATTGTAATTGGTGGGAAAACCCACATTCCGTGTAACCTAATGTTCTTCTTCTAATGTTCTTAAACAAAAAAGGGGGAGATGTTGTGTTCCTCTGAGGAATGGTTTTTCCCCTCAGAATCCCCCTGAAGCCTGTGCTATGTAGTTTAACCCTTCTTCCCTATCATACCTACTCCTGACCCTATTGGCTCAGGGCCAATATCTTTCCTTGGCCCAAAACTACATAAACCCCTGTCTCTTCCTGTTGGCTCTCTCTCTCCTTGGGCTGCTAGAACATCACATCGAGAATAAAGCTTGGACGGAAGCCAGGGGGTGAGAGCCACTCTTTTGAAATCTTTATTCTGTCTCTCTGAAATATATTTCCCTAAAACCCCTGAACAACTGAGCTAGCGAGAGCCGGGGGGTGGCAAGAGGGAGTATATTTTCACATGGTGGGATGTGTTTTCACAACCTGTCTTACTGAAACAACATGGCTTGTTTTTTTCAGGAATTCCACCATCAGTGATACACAGGAGTCATCCAGAGTTCTTTAATGACCAGGTAATTTTAATAGATGATGTAGCCCACATAACCTGGGAGTGATGCTACAGCAGGAGCCATAAGTGGCTGACATTCCTGAGGGGATGGTCTCCTACTATATGTATTACTTTGGCTCGTGTGCTGTTTTTTCCCCCATCTTTGGGAGTATTTATTGCTGCTGTTTGAGTTTTTAACGTTTTATTCACGAAATGAGTAATGCCTCTGAGTCTGCAGTGGGAGCAAAAGGTTCAGGTGGCTCTTTCAGAGCTTCATGCTGTCAGGCTATCCACATGGTTATTAAACCCTTTCTGTCTGGAGCTCTGTTTCTTAAGCATTTAGGAGAAATCGTTCTGGAATGTGAAAAATCTCAGATGAAAATGTGTTTGGGACTGGAACAGAAATGCATATTGTTTTAGAATTTTTTTTCTCATGGTTTAGAGGTTAGTTTGGACTTTGAGCTCTCACAGGAGTGATATATATATATATATATATAATGTTTTTTTAATAACTTATAGTTGGCTTAAGTGAGTCAAAGCTCAGTTGTTTGTACCTGCTTGCACTCTTGGCTGGCCTGTTGCTGTATTCTCCCTCAGACTACAGCATTTTGTGCTGTCTGGCATCTATTTCCTTGTGTAAGAACACCTCCTGTCTTCCCTGCTGCCCATTGATTGAGTTCCAAAATAAATCTGAGCTTGAATTCTTACATCTAAAGTACCTGTGGACCTAAAGACCATGTGGAGCTGTGGATTGAGGACCATGGCTTTGGCATTTAATTCCCCACCAGCCCCTCACTGCTTAGCAAGATGCTCCCAAACCCAGCTAAAATCTGTGTGCAGGAGGCAAATCTCTCAGGCTGAAAATTTTAGTAACCTGGGCATCTAAAGACCACCAGTGTCCTCGTCCCCTTTGCAAGGAGAGTTGTGCGCATGAGCTACCGAGTGCTGTGGAAGGGGGCAGACACAGGAACTCCTTGGGTAACCGTACTTTTTGTTGGTCTTTAATTCTGCCCTTTCTTCTCTGCCCAGATGGAGATTGTGGGAGGGAAGGTCAGGGTTGGGTCACACTTTCTAGCTCTCAGTAGAGAGCAAATTTGTTTATTCTCATCTTTCTGCAAAACACTGCAGGAAAAAGAACTGTAGGAACATTTCAGATTTTAAACATTGTTTCACAGAACAGTATTCATTAATAAAGGAAAAATTAGTCTGTTTTAAAATTAGTCTGTTTTAAACTGTGTTCCTCATAACAAGGATTGTTCCAAAATACTTGGCTTCTGTTGAATTAACAACTTTGCCTTTACCTCCCTTGTTCAACATTACTGTAAAAAAAATTGCTTGGTTTCCTTTCCATTTGTTTTTCATTGCTTGTAACCTTTTCTTAGAAATGTGGAAATAATTTTCCTTACGTGTTTTATGCACCGAAATAAACACACCACTGATCACCTGAGTCCCCTCCCCATGTTTCTTACTCAGTGCCTGCCAGTGTATCTTTGCATATTTTTATCCAAATGTTTGACAGCTGTCAACAAATACCATTGCAGAGTCATAAAGTTCCTGCTGATGGGTGCTGCATTGTTAGTTGGGGTCATCTCTTTTCTTAAACACTTCTGGAAAAAAATTGCTTTGAAGAACAGGCCTGCCCTGTTTAATACATTTAAATGTAGATCATTTTGACCTGTGGTTAACTTTAGTTTTGAATATTTGACTCTTTCAGATACGTAATTGCAATGAGTGCCTACAGTAGCTGTTTATAGAGTGTGTATTCCCTGCTCGTACGTGGGTGAGGCACTGAGTGCTGAGGTTTCCTCAGCCCCTACCTGCGAGGTTCCCTTCCTACCCAGGAAGACTCTTTGGGACTGATGTTCTTTCATCTTCAGGGGAACAAGCTTGTGTGACTAAAGAACCTCTACCAGGGTCAGGAGCAGTGAACTTGGAAGGAAAATCAAAGCAGCTTCCTAATTGCAGTTAAAGCACAGCCCAAATTTCCAGAAAGGGGAGAGAGAGCTGCTGTCCCTTAGGCATGTTTTGTCAGGAGTTGAGGATATTAACAATGAAAGGATTGTTGCTGTAAATAAAGACAATAAAATAAATCCCTGTATCTGTCCCCAAAACAGAGAAATTGCTTCTGTTGATATACCACACTATTAATATTTGACTTTGTGTGTATATGGGATGTCTCAAGTGATCATATCACATAAGTGATGCCCTAGTTCCCATAAGTCACAGTGCTTTCTACCTAGTCAGTGCTGAATAATGTTTTAAAATTACATAGAATGTTAGAGGATATACTTTTCTGGGGTTTTTTTGTTTGTTTGTTTGTTTTTGTTTTTGTTTTTGTTTTTTTGTCCCTATACCTTCTGAAAGAGATTTTATGTATCTAGTTATTTCAGCATTTAGTCAAATCCAGGAAACATGAAATGTCAGGTTTGGGTTCATCATTCAGGTCTTCTTGGAGTTTCTGCTTCTCCTTTTCACTTTACAGACTTTTAAGGAGGGGATGTTTCTTCCTGTGGCAAGAAGAAACAAAGAAAAGGAAACATCAGATGCAACTGATAGTGTCTGCTGTCAGCAGCCATTTGGGACAATTTTATGACTTACAATCCTGTCAAATTTGTCTTGTGTAATAACCCAGGAGGTTTCCATTTGGCCTGTAGTAACAGTGCTGGGAAAGGAAAAACCAAACATCTTTGCATTATTTCCTACTTTGTGACTTTTGTCTTACACCATGGAATAACAACACATACTCACCTGCATGGAGGCACCTGAGCCTCAAATCCCTGCTCCTGTCGGGGGGATGGGTTCAGTCTCCACTGTGCCAGAGCTGCCCAGAGCCAGGGACTACCTGTGGCCACCTCTGCTCCAGCTGGTCTCCAGCTCGTGGCTCTGGGAGGCTGAAGGGATGGAGCGTGACTTTGGGAAGGCAGGTGCTGCTGTGTCCCTCTGAGCAAGGACCAGCAGGGCTCCACTGTGGACAGCAGAGGCATAGAAATACCTTCATCCAGCTGCATGGAAGAAGGATTTTCTCTTTCATCTTTGATTATTCATCAGAATACTTTGAATCTTGGCTCTCCAAAGCATAGGACCAATTTGAGCTGCAATCATTGCATGTAGAGGTCACTTAGAGCATGTCTGAGTGATCTAATCTAGTTTTATGTCTTGGATTATGGAACCTAAAAATGTGTATTCTATTTCATCTGTTGAAAGCTGTTTTTTGGGAGATGTTTTATCCTTCTCTCACCCTTCCAGGGGGGAAGGGGGCAGATGCCTTCTGATAATGGCCCAGCCATTAAAACCAGGTGGAGCAGTGTTTCTTATCTCTTTCACCACCCCTCCATCTTCAGGGGGACATCTTCTGATAATGGGCCATTAGGGCCCACCAATGACATGACACATTCCATCATCCCATTGTGAGATGCTCCACACAGTGGGGGGGGGGGGGAGGGGGAGGGGAGCCAGCTGTTCCTAGCTAGATAAAAACTGGGACTGAAGGACACAAGGTATCCTGTTTTTTTCCACTGGATTCCCGGAGGAAGACCAGACCCATCTCATCACCATTGGACTTTCTACAGGACCATCTCTACTCCACAGAACACATCTGTTACTCCAGGAGGACTTATTTGGACTGCTTCCAACACCCTGACCAACAAACAGGGTGTCAGGTTGTATCCCTGACTCTGTCAGGGTTTTCCAGGATTTTTGTTTGCTTGCTTGCTTGTTTTTTTGTACTTTTCTTTTTTATTTTCTTTTTTTTCTTTTTTCTTTTTTTTTTTTTAATATTCCTAGTAAAGAACTGTTACTCCTATTCCCATATCTTTGCCTGAAAACCCCTAATTGCAAAATTATAATAATTTGGAGGGAAGGGGGTTTACATTCTCCATTCCAAGGGAGGCTCTAGCTTTCCTTGGTAGACAACTGTCTTTCAAAACCAAGACAGAATTTGGTGCCCAATGTGCGGCACGAGGGCATTGAGAGAAAAAGGAATAACAGTTCTTAAGTGCCTATGTTCTTGTGTACTGGATATCATGTGGTCTGGCTCACCCTGGTTCGGGTGGCATATGGTGGTGGCTGTATTTCTCCCATTTGCGCCCTTATCTAAACATGGGCCCTATAACTAAGGTTACTGTGGCTGTCATCCAGTTTGCTATATGGGTTAACAACGTGAGGGATTTGTGGGTTTTTAATTTCCTCTGGAAGGCAGGCACATGGATTCAGGGCTATCATACACTAACTGTGTGTTTCTGGAGTTACTTTAACAATGGTACCTACTGTGAGGAAATGACACCGGGGGAATTTTTTTCCCAATCCTTCACCCAGCTCTTTGGGTCTACCCCACCAGTTTTTGAAGGGTTCAAATCTCTGAATGCTAATGATGTCATACAATGGCTGGTCTTGCTGGTATGCCTGTTCTGTTTAGCATTTAGAGATAAGGGGAGATTTATCTGGATAACCACCCTGATACCTACCCCAGAGAATAAGGATACTGCCCCATAGCCTGACACTGCCCCACAGTCTGCCTCAGAAATAAACCACCCAGATTGGGTGAAGGAGATCCATGAGATGGGCCAGATGCTGAGGGAATACATTTCCCCTGCAGTAGCCTCATTAGCCCCAGCTGGTGGGAAACCCTCCCCTTCTCCCTGATAAAAGAGAGTATGATAGTGTAGCAGTGGAACCCACAGACGTTACAACGGTCCAGGTTCCAGCTGAACCACAGGGGCAGTCACAGCCAGCAGCAGTTGCCCCTGTGGAAACAAAGATGTATAAGATGAAATCAGAGCACCCAGGCAACAAGGATAAGAAAGGAGTGCCCTCACAACCCACAGGAGAGTCAGAGGTTGAGATCATCACTGAGTCCCTAACATATGGAAGTCTCCATAATCTGCAAAAAGATATTGTGCAACAGGGACGTGAGGCTTATACAACCTGGTTACTTTTGATCTGGAACCTTATGGGTATGGGTGTGAAACTAGATAGTGGTGAGGCAAGGAATTTGGGACCCTTGACCCAGGACTCAGGTTTGAATCAGGTATTCGTAAGGGAGCCAGGGCCCTTTTCCCTTTGGGAGTGGCTCTTAATGAGTGTAAAGGAGACGTTTGTCCACAAAGAACGAATGCAGGAGCACCATCATAGAATGCGCTGGAAGACCCTTGAGAAGGGGATCCAAAAGCTGAGAGAAGTGACAGTATTGGAGGGACTCTTTGGGAGGGGTGGACAGCATGATAATGACCCCGACAAAGTCAGGTGCACAGGGCAAATGCTGTGGAATCTGGCAGCTCTAGGACCATCTCAATACGCCACATACATTGCAACAATTCATCCTGATAACACCCGAGAGACAGTGGGTTCTGTAGCCAACAAGCTCAGAAATTATGAGAGTATGATCAGTGGCCCAATGCAGGCTCAGGTCTCTGCCGTGGTTAAGGAACTCAGAGAGGAGATAAGGGAGGTAAGGGAGGAGATGAGGAGGAAGAGTTCCCATGTGGCACCGGTGCGAGTTACAGGCCCCAGAGTCAGAGCTCAACGTCCCCCAGCTAGAGAGAGAGGGTACACCCCACGAGCTGACCTGTGGTTCTTTCTGCATGACCATGGGGAAGACATGGGAAGGTGGGATGGGAAACCCACTTCTGTCCTGGCAGCACGGGTACGTGAGCTAAAGGAGGGAAACACTAACCGAGGGGGTCCCACTAAGATGAAGGTAGCCTCAGCCTCCTATAACCAAACTGACAGGTATTATAGAAGTGAGGAGGCTCTGATGGACCCCCTTGAAGGATCCTCTACCATGTATGCCCAGGAAGGGAATAATAACCAGTGCTAGAGGGGCCCTGCCTCTAGCCAGGAAAAGGCACAGGAAAACTGAGTCTTTTGGACTGTGTGGACCTGATGGCCTGGCATATCAGAGCCACAGGAATGTTAAACTTTGGTAGATACTGGTGCGCAGTGTATCCTGATGCCATCGGGACATGTGGGGACAGAACCTATTTCCATTGCCGAGGTGACAGGGGGATCACAGCAATTGACTCTGTTGGAAGCTGAGGTGAGCCTGACTGGGAAGGAGTGGCAGAAACATCCAGTTGTGACTGGCCCAGGGGCCCCGCATATTTTAGGCATAGACTTCCTCTGGAATGGCTATTACAAAGACTCTAAGGGACTCAGGTGGGCTTTTGGAATAGCTGCTGTGGAGGCAGAGGGCATTAAGAAATTGAATAGCTTGCCTGGACTGTCGGAGAACCCATTTGCAGTAGGACTCTTAAAGGTAGAAGAGCAACAAGTTCCAGTTGCCACCTCAACTGTGCACCGCTGACAGTATCGGACAAATCGGGATGCCGTGATCCCCATCCACAAGATGATCCACGAGCTGGAGACCCAAGGGGTGGTCAGCAAAACTCACTCACCCTTCAACAGCCCCATCTGGCCTGTGCGCAAGTCTGACGGAGAATGGAGATTGACTGTGGACTACCGTGCCTTAAACGAAGTGACTCCACCATTGAGCACTGCTGTGCCGGACATGCTGGAACTCCAAGGCAGCAAAATGGTACACCACTATTGACATTGCTAACGCATTTTTCTCCATTCCTCTAGCTGCAGAATGCAGGCCTCAGTTTGCTTTCACCTGGAGGGGTGTGCAGTACACCTGGAACCGACTGCCCCAGGGGTGGAAACACAGCCCCACCATCTGCCATGGACTGATCCAGGCTGCACTGGAAAAGGGTGAGGCTCCAGAGCACCTACAGTACATCGATGACATCATTGTGTGGGGGAACACGGCAATGGAAGTGTTTGAGAACGGAGAGAAGATCATCCAAGTTCTCCTGAAAGCTGGTTTTGCCATCAAGCAGAGCAAGGTCAAGGGACCTGCCCGAGAGATCCAGTTCCTGGGAGTAAAGTGGCAAGATGGACGGCGGCAGATTCCCACTGAGGTCATCAATAAGATCACAGCAATGTCCCCACCGACCAGCAAGAAGGAAACACAAGCTTTCCTAAGCGCCATAGGTTTCTGGAGGATGCACATTCCTGAGTACAGCCAGATTGTGAGCCCTCTCTACCTGGTCACCCGCAAGAAGAATGATTTCCACTGGGGCCCTGAACAGCAACAAGCCTTTGCCCAGATCATGCAGGAGATTGCTCATGCTGTAGCCCTTGGCCCAGTCAGGACGGGACCAGAGGTGAAGAACGTGCTCTACTCAGCAGCCTGGAACAATGGTTTGTCCTGGAGTCTTTGGCAGAAGGTGCCTGGGGAGATTCGGGGCCGACCACTGGGATTCTGGACCCAACGTTACAGAGGGTCCAAAGCCAACTACACTCCAACAGAGAAAGAAATCTTGGCCGCCTATGAAGGAGTTCAAGCTGCCTCAGAGGTGATTGGCACAGAAGCACAACTCCTGCTGGTACCTTGACTACCGGTGCTGGGGTGGATGTTTAAAAGAAAGGTTCCCTCCACCCATCATGCCATCAATGCCACATGGAGCAAATGGATTGCCCTCATCACTCAGCACACCCGCATTGGAAACCCAAATTGCCCTGGGATTTGAAGATAATTACAAACTGGCCAGAAGGTGAAAACTTTAGTCTCACAGATGAAGAGGAGCAGGAACAAGTGACATGTGCCGAAGAAGGTCCACCATACAACCAACTGCCAACAGAAGAAACACACCATGCTCTTTTCACTGACAGTTCCTGCCGCATCGTAGGGATGAACCAGAAGTGGAAAGCAGCTGTATGGAGTCCCACATGACAGGTTGCACAAGCCACTGAAGGAGAAGGTGGGTCAAGCCAACTTGCTGAACTCAAAGCTGTTCAACTGGCCCTGGACATTGCTGAAAGAGAGAAGTGGCCAAAGCTCTACCTCTACACTGATTCGTGGATGGTGGCCAATGCTCTATGGGGTTGGCTGGACTGGTGGAAAAAGGCCAATTGGCAGCATAGGGGAAAGCCAATCTGGGCTGCAGATGAGTGGAAGGACATTGCCACTCGGGTAGAGAAGCTACCTGTCAAAGTCCGTCATGTAGATGCCCATGTCCCCAAGAGTCGGGCTAATGAGGAGCACTGAAACAACCAGCAGGTAGATGAAGCTGCAAAGATAGAGGTGTCAAAGATAGACTTAGATTGGCAACACAAGGGAGAGTTGTTCCTAGCTCGATGGGCCCATGATGCCTCAGGTCACCAGGGCAAAGATGCCACCTACAAGTGGGCACGAGACCGAGGGGTGGACCTAACCATGGACAGTATTTCTCAGGTTATCCATGACTGCGAGACGTGTGCTGCAATCAAGCAGGCCAAGAGGGTGAAGCCCCTATGGTATGGTGGGTGATGGTCCAAGTATAAGTATGGGGAGGCCTGGCAGATTGACTACATCACCCTTCCCCAAACCCACCAAGGCAAGCGCTATGTGCTGACCATGGTGGAAGCCACCACTGGATGCTTAGAGACCTACCCTGTGCCCCATGCTACTGCCCAGAACACCATCCTGGGCCTTGAAAAGCAAATCCTGTGGAGACATGGTACCCCTGAGAGGATTGAGTCAGACAATGGGACTCATTTCAAGAACAGCCTTATAAACACCTGGGCTAGAGAACATGGCATTGAGTGGGTGTACCATATTCCTTATCATGTGCCACCAGCCGGGAAAGTTGAACGGTGCAATGGCCTGCTTAAAACCACCTTAAAGGTACTGAGTGGGGGGACTTTCGAGAACTGGGAGGTTAATTTAGCAAAGGCCACCTGGTTAGTGAACACTCGAGGTTCCACCAACCGAGCAGGCCCTGCCCAATCTGAGCCCCTGAGAACAAGAGATGGAGATAAGGTTCCAGTGGTACACATGAGAGGAATGCTGGGAAAATCTGTTTGGATTAATTCTGCCTCCAGCAAAGACAATCCCACTCCTGGGGTTGTTTTTGCTCAGGGACCTGGCTGCACATGGTGGGTGATGCAAAAGGATGGTGAGACCCGCTGCATACCTCAAGGGGACCTTGTTTTTCGGTGAACACTGTGACTGTGTCTGTATTCATATTCACATGTATATATATGTATATTATTTAAAGGTTTAAATTCAATATAATATGTTGGTATGGGAAAAAAATTTGGGGTGGATAATGTTGGGGGTTAAGTTTTCCTCTGGAATTTTCCCCCCCATAAGTTGCTAGGAGACTAAATACTGATGCTTAAAGGGTGCTTGCCCCGTACAAAAGAAGTGGATCACTTAGTTTAGTGGGGGAGGGAAAGGCTCCCGGGAGCTGAGGCTGGTGGTTTCGCTGCTCTTGGTTTTCCCGGGAGGACGGTCGAGCGACGGCTAGCTGTGTGGAGTCCACGGTTGGTGGAGGAGTCTGGTCCTGGGAATTCTGTCATCTGCTGGAGCGCCCGGGAGTTCAGAGCTCTTCGCCTGCCCTGCTGGATCTGGTTCAGCTCGGGTCCAGCCACCGCGGCTTCTTCAGCACTGCTCACTTTGCCTGCCGGGACACCCCCCTGCCTGCCGGGACAACCCACTGTTTCCAGCCATCAGCCTCGAGTTTCCACCCTTTCAGCTTGGTGCTCTTAGGGTCCCAAGAGCTCAGACTGCCTGGGACTTGTGAGACAAAGCCCCTCGGGGTTCTTGGTTCTGTAATAAATACGATAGACTGTCACCGAGACACACAAAGCAATCACACGCAGACAAGAGATTTTCGCAGAGGTTCCTCTGATCCAGCTCCCAGCTGAAAGAGCGGAGAGAAGAGACCCCTTTGTTTATTCTTTTACTTTTTATACATTTGTGGGTCTAGCAGAAGATTGGCTTTTTGGGGTTTCCACCCCTCAGCCTCAGTGGCCAGACAAATTGTCAGTTACAATTGTTTTCAGGTTAGAAATATGCAAACAAAGGACAAAGAATGAAAAACAAAGGATTTGTTTATATTACTTCTGTGGGAAAGGTAGAAAAACTGCTCTAATATTCTACAGTAACTAAAAGATCTGACTCCATTTATGAAAATCAAAAGGCTAATAAAGAAACTCAGAAAAACCAGGGTAACATCTTACCCTTTTAACTTTAAAAAAGAAAAAACAGAAAAAGAAAAATGAACAAATTTACAAAGGGAATATATACAAGTTCAATCACTGTCTGTGGAGGAATCATCAGAGTGATCACTCGAGGATTCATCCACTTGGTGGCTTTCAAGTTGATCACGGCTTCCACCTTGCCTGTCAGCTGAATTCTGCCTCTGTGGTCGCAGGTCAGGACAGACACACTTTGAAGGTAGCCAGCGTGTCCCAGTGTCCGTGGACACACACGCATACCCTCGCCCCATAGCGATTAGGTCATAGGGTCCTTCCCATTGCTTGGTGACTAAATTTCGGACCCGTACCTTTGCTCGAGGCTGTTGCTCACCATCCGAAGCCTGCAACGAGAGATGATGGTTCAAAATGACAGGATTATTTGAGTTCTGCGGCACCGTAAGGTGATTGATGGTGTACAAAGCCTTTGCCAACCGACTGTTTGGGGTTTCACCCTGCATTCCCCGTTTCTGCTTCTGAAGAACACGCTTGAGTGTACCATGATTGTGTTCTACAATCGCCTGTCCCGTCGGAGAATGAGGGATGCCAAAGTTATGTGACACACCCCATGACTGTAGGAACTGCCGTACCTGCTGCGAGGCATAAGCAGGACCATTGTCGGTTTTCACAGCAGAAGGTATGCCAAGAACGGCAAAGGCCTGCCTCTAGTGGGCAATGACATCACGGGCTTTCTCTCCTGTGTGAGCAGAAGCCCACATCGCAGAGGAGAACGTGTCCACCGTGACATGCACATACTTGAGCCGGCCAAACTCGGCGACCTGGGTAACATCGGTCTGCCAAAGCTCCAAGGCTTTAAGGCCTCTGGGGTTAACCCCTGCCGGCAATGGCGCACCAAGGGCATGACAGTCATCACACGACTCGACAATTTCACGAGCCTCAGTGGCCGTCAGCTGGAACTGCTTCTGCAGCGTATGCACATTTTGGTGGAAAAACCCATGCGATGCCTTGGCCTGCGCGAGCACGTCAGGCTGAGGTGCTACCCACGCTGGGTTAGCCAACTTGTCAGCCCTTGCGTTACCTTCCGCTACAAATCCTGGCAAATTAGTGTGACTCCGTACATGCAGAACGTAGTATGGATGAACTCTGGCCTGAATTGCACACCACAGGGCCTTGAGTAAATCAAACAAGGCAGGGTTACTGACCTCCTTCAAAACTGAACAACTCAATCGCTGTGCGATGTCGGCAACATAGGCAGAGTCCGTGATCAAATTGAAAGGTTCCTGGGAAAATTTCTCAAATGCCATGACAGCAGCCTTTAGTTCAACCAGTTGGGCTGACCCATCCTCATGGCCTTCCAAAACCTGCCACTCAGATCCATCCTGCCAGGTAACAATGGCTTTTCCTGTTTTCCCCGAACCGTCAGTGAAGACGGTGGGACCTTGCACTGGCTCTTGGCTACTTTTGGGTCGTAGAGAAAATTGAGTATTTTTGGCCACTTGCAATAGCTTGTGGCTAGGCAGATGATAAGTGATCTGCCCTGAAAAACCCTCGAGAGCACTTTGCAGCGAAACATTGTTCGCATAGCTCCAATCAAATTCCTCCCTCTGAACCGGGAGTATGATCTTTGAGGGATCTGCGCCCATCAATTGCAAACAGCGTTGCCGGCACTTGATTATCAAGCGCGCAATCAATTCAAACAGCGCTGTCGCCGTCTTATGCGGCTGATGAGGCAGGAAGACCCATTCCAAGACGTGCAGAGGATCAGTCCAATCATCATTCCATTGGCCGATGATACCTGTAGGATGTAAATCAGGAGTGGTGATGAACACAGTGACATCAATGGAAGGTTCAATGCGGTACACCTGGCAAGCCGAAACAGCTTGCTGAACCTCCTCCAGCACTTTTCGTGCCTCAGGGGTCAATTCACGAGGTGACTTTAAATCAGTGTCCCCTTTCAACAATTCAAATAAGGGAGACAGTTGTGCTGTGGTCAGTCCCAAGTAAGGACGTAACCAAGTGATAACACCTACCAGCTTCTGAGCATCATTCAGTGTCTTCACCGATTGCACAAATTGCACCTCCTGGTGACGGATTGTCCGTTCCAGAATTTTGACTCCCAAATATTTCCAGGGAGGTTGTTGTTGTACCTTTTCTGGAGCCACCTGCAGTCCATGTGAATGCAGAGCATTCAACAACTGAGGCTGTAGCCTCAGCAGCTCTTCCTGAGTGGGCGTAGCCACCAAAATGTCGTCCATATAATGATAGACGTGAGCATCAGGAAACCGCTTGCGAACTCCAGACAAGGCACGGGCTACATACCATTGGCATAACATTGGCGAATTCCGCATTCCTTGAGGCAAAACTCTCCATTGATACCGCTGTGCGGGCTCAGCATTATTTATTGTTGGCACCGTGAAGGCAAATTTTGGTCTGTCATCGGGATGCAGAGGGATCGTAAAAAAACAATCCTTCAGATTCACGATGAGGACTGGCCAGTCCGCAGGAAGCATGGTAGGCAATGGCATACCAGCCTGCAATGTCCCCATGCCTTCCATCACGGCATTGATCTTTCGGAGGTCTTGTAGCAACCTCCATTTCCCAGACTTCTTTTTGATACAAAAGACAGGAGTATTCCAGGGACTGGTAGATGGTTCCAAATGCCCCTGATCCAACTGCTCCTGTACAAGTTCACGAAGGGCGACTAGCTTGTCATGAGGGAGGGGCCACTGGTTCTTCCAGATGGGTCTGTCCACCTGCCACCGTAAAGGAGGCGTGGGACACTCTGTGCCCTTCATCACAGTGGCCCCAATCAAAAATCCGTCCCCAGTCGCACCCCCCACGCGGCCAAAACATCCCTCCCCCAGAGGTTCTGAGCAATCTCAGTAACATGAGGCCAAATTATGGCTGTCTGTCCCTCTGGGTTCGTGATGGCCACGGGATTCCGGCTCACGTAGCATTGCTTCGTTCCTCCTAAGCCCGAGATCGACATCTTTGCCAGGGTCAAAGGCCACTGCGGGGGCCAAGCGGCCAGGGAGAGAATGCTCACGTCAGCCCCCGTATCTAGGAGGCCACGAAGGTGAATCTCCGATGGCGTGGCACCAACCATGGACACGGTACACAGCGTCTCAGGACGGTCTTTGGTCAGGACAGCAGTCCAGTGCACTTGAGGTGGCCCTGTAGAGCCGAAGCCACCGTCTCCCCGTGACCGGTCCTCGGTCCTGGAAACAGAAGACTTAAAAGGAACAAGTTGAGCAATTCGTGTGCCTTTTGGGATAGTCAGAGGGGGGGTGGGTGTGGAGACCATTGCATGAATCTGCCCTGAAAAATCTGCATCAGTCAGTCCCAGGTGCACTATGATGCCCTGAATGGTGGCACTGGACCTCCCCATCAGGAAGGCACTCATGCCATCACCCAAGGGACCAAAGGCATCCAGGGGAACCTTGTGTATTTTGTCCGAATCAATCACGACAGACTCGGCTGTGCAGACATCAACACCTGCTGAACCGCGGGTGCTGGCTGCAAGCCTGCTGAGCAGATCTCCATTGGTTGGGGCTGAGGCAGAGACATTTGTGTCTGCACGCGTCTCACCTTCGCGCTCTGCGTCGCGTTTCCCGAACTGCCCAACGGCTGACCATTCACATGCACTGTCGCCTTACACACATTTGCAGCGTGATTCGGCCTTCCACACCGTGCACAATAAAACAAGACAGCCGTAGGCTTCTGTGCCTTCCTCTGTTTCTTCCTGGCCCGAGCACCCCACTGCTGCTGTTGCACCCCTTGGGGAACAACCCAAGCAGGCTGCACAGCAGCAGCCACAGCCGGTTGCACGGCCGCAGGCACGGCCGGCTGGACCGCTGTAGCCACCGTCGGTTGGACAATCATAGCCACAGCTGGCTGCACAGCTGTATGCACGGCGAGCACCTGTTGGCCGGAAGGGGATATCTTTGCACAGGCCCCAACCATGTCCGACATGGATGGTTCCCCGGGAAGGGCCTCAATAATCCTCTTGCAAACAGCATTACAGTTGCCCTGAGCAACAGACTGAATCATGAGCTTCCTTGCTGCCGGATCACTCACCTGCTTCTCAACCGCAGCAGTTAACCTCCCTGCAAAGCACAGGAAGGGCTCATCAACTCCCTGGACGATAGTCGCAAAGGGCTGCTGTGGAGTAGCCAGCTTTAAAGTCTGAACCAGGGCTGCCATGCCTGTCTGCTGGCACTGCTCCTGGACCAAGGGCTCATAACCAGCCTGCCCTTCGGCCCTGGTATAATTGCCTGTTCCCATTAGCATATCAATATTCACCATACGCCTAGGATCTCCTGGACCCAGTGTCGTATTCCGTTCCACCGCTCTGACTGCCAACTGAGTCCATTTATTCTCAAAGAAGTCATATTCAACCGGTGGGAAAAGGGCTCGAGCCAAGCTCCGAATGTCAAAGGGCGTCAAAAGACTGGCATTAAAAGAACGGAGAACCTGCATCACCTTGGCTGAGCCCAAACCATATTTCCCGACTGCATCACGCAGTTCTGACAAGGCCTGCCAAGCCAAGGGTTGATAGGTGTTATGAGTAGCACCCTGAAGGACAGGGAAGGCCTGAAGACCCTCAGATGAAGCAGCAGCATCTGCCCTATCCTGCCCTGTGGGCCCCACAGGGTCAGAGGCAGGCACTTGACTGGGAACCAGCTGAACATCGGACACGGCAGGTTCAGCACCAGCATCAGCATCTCCACTTAGTCCTTCAACCTTAGCCTTCACTTCGTCCCAGAACTGGCCGTGGTCTCTCGGCCTTACGGTCACCTGACAAGGGGGTAGCGTCCAAACTGTGGACGAAGAGCCAACAGCACGGGAATTTCTGCTCTTGTCAAAGACCGGCCGCATTTCGGCCGTGTCTCCGTTCGCGCTGAACTTAAACACCTCGGCGCCTGCAGCCGGCGCAACGCTAGCAGCAGGAAGCGGAGGCGGGGTCGGACCAGCCACTGGCGCCGGCCCCGCCGCATCCTCAGCGGCGCTGGAGCCCGCACCAGCTGCTGGAGACCGGTCCGACGGCTCCGCGGCGGACACGCATCCCTGTGCGCCTGAGGAGCCTGTGCTGCGTTCAGGAGGAGGCGGCGACCGCGCCCCCGTGACTTGGAGTGCCGCGCCAGTCCCTGTGGGCAGATCATTAGAACTAGGGGCATCAGAGCCTCTCCCCGCCCCTCCAGCACCGCCTGCAGCCCATGGGGCTGGCGCGGGAGGCGGAGTATCCGGAACCCCCCCGAGAAGGGGTCCCGCAGGGGCCCGGGAGCTCGTGGGCCCCCCCATCCCGGAGCGGGGCGAAGCTGTCCGCCCGCGCAGGGAGGCGGCACCCGCCGAGGGACTGACCGAGGCTCTGCCTTCGGCCGCATCCCCGCCCCACGCTGCCGGCGGCGCAGGGGCAGAGGCAGCCAACGCAGCCGCCTCCGGGCTCGGCCCAGGCGGCAGAGCAGGAAACTCCACACCGCCTGACCCCATCGGATACGTAACGGTCGTGCGACAAAACAGACAATGCACCGTGACCGAATCGCGGCCAAAGGACAGGGGGGCCCGCTTTTCCGGGGCGCCCTCACCCACCAACGCCGGAAAGGCACGGAGAGGGGGCGGCCCCGCCCCGCTCCGGCGGCTCCGCTGCGCGGGGACCGGCGGGACCGGCTGTACCAGCCCCAGGCTCGGCAGGGCTCTGCCCCCCCTCTGCCCGAGACCAGCGCCAGAACCTGAGGTGGGGGGAACCCCCCGCGCAGGAACGGGGGAGGAAGGGGAAGAATCCACATCACAAAGCAGCTGAAATTCAGATTCCGGGTCTGACATAACGACCCTGCCCCCTCCCAGCTCTCCGTCCCACTTCGGACTGGGGCTCTCAGCCTTCGAACTGTAAGGAGTCGACTTAAATACAGCTCTCTCAAATAATTTCAACTGCAATAAGAGTTCCGCAATGTCTTCATCGTATTCTATATCAAGAGAGTCCAACATACAGTCCCCCAGGAGGTACCACTCCCGTCGACTAAGCACAGACCCTGGCGTGGGAAAGAACCCATGCCGCCTGCCCCATGCAAATAGATCCTGTAGTCCCTCCTGGGATATCTGAGCATCCTTCCGCTCCAAGAGATCTCCCCAAAGTTCCAAAACTAAAGAATCCTCCATGATAAACACAAAACAGGGAAAAGGAGAAAGGAAGAACCTCACCACACTGTTCACCCACACTCAGGGTCACCAGATGTCACCGAGACACACAAAGCAATCACACGCAGACAAGAGATTTTCGCAGAGGTTCCTCTGATCCAGCTCCCAGCTGAAAGAGCGGAGAGAAGAGACCCCTTTGTTTATTCTTTTACTTTTATACATTTGTGGGTCTAGCAGAAGATTGGCTTTTTGGGGTTTCCACCCCTCAGCCTCAGTGGCCAGACGAATTGTCAGTTACAATTGTTTTCAGGTTAGAAATATGCAAACAAAGGACAAAGAATGAAAAACAAAGGATTTGTTTATATTACTTCTGTGGGAAAGGTAGAAGAACTGCTCTAATATTCTACAGTAACTAAAAGATCTGACTCCATTTATGAAAATCAAAAGGCTAATAAAAAACTCAGAAAATCCAGGGTAACAATAGACTAAATTCAGTGAATCAAAATTTAGAATTTTATTGTGAGACAGAATAACAGTCTCTGATAGCCACAATTAAAAGGACAGCGTCGAGCCCGGGATCGGCGCCGGGTGAACACGGTAACTGACTCTGCTAGCCTGTTACCCTCTCTGTTCACAAATTGGGTCTCCAAGCTGCGGATTTTTATAGTCTTTCGCTGGGGTCCGGCTGAGACCGTGAGACTTGTGCCTTGACGTAGCTTCATTAGACATTCATGTCTGTGTCCGGGGTCCGGTGAATAGTTTCTCAAAGGCAGAACAATGTCCTGATTGCTGCGTCCGGAGAAGTTTTTGGAAATGGTAACATCAGGCCGGAACAGATAAGATAGTGATCTGATACAATCAGGGGGTTGTCAGAGCACCTGTCTCCCTTTTTTACGTCCCTTTACGCTGTCTTTGCAACATTCCCAGCAGAGATCCTCTGTGTCTCACTGTGCAGCTTTTGTCTCAGTTAACCCTGTATACACCTTTTAGTTTATTGATTTTAAATTTAATTTCAAGTAGATTAATGTTATAAGATACATTATTACATTCTGCAGTGAACTAATTACATATTTTATTGCTTAACACGAATTAACTTTAGGACATATATCACAGTTCTGTTTAATACTATTGTTATTGCTGTTGTTGTTTGTCTGTCCTGTTATATTTACTAGTAAAGGACTGTTATTCCTTTCCTCATAGCTCTGACTGAAAAGTTTTTTTTAATCTTCCAAATCATAATAACACAGAGGGAAGGGATTGGAATTCCCCATTCCTAGAGAGGCCCCGCCTCTCCTTAGCAGATACCTGTCTTTTCAAACCAAGACAACAAGATATCAAGGTGGAGTGGGATGAATTGTTTTAAAAAGGGGACAAAAAATCAAACCATCTTGAATGGCTAAAAAAAAAAAATTGAATGGGTAAATAGGAGCTGAATGTTCCTTTTAAAAATGATTTTTAGTGCATGTTTTGTCATAGCTAATGGATGATGGTTTATACATGAACATTTGGTGGTAAAGATGTGCACCACAGTGGCAAATCTAAAGCAGTTTCATTCCTTCTCAAGGCCTGTAGGAGGTGCTTTGCCATTTTTCCACCATTAAGACACTGGAAAGGGCTGAAGCAGTTTAGTAGCAACTTTTTCTTGCAAACAGTACAACTCCACCAACCAACACCAGCAATATTTGCCCTGTTCACACCTTGCAGAATGTCTGATATTTCTGTGCTTCATTTGCCAGGTTTGCCCAGTAGCAGGACTCTGGTAATATGATCACAGACAATATAAGAGAGAATATGTGCTGTAGGCACAGAGGAAAGATTTATAGTTTACTTATTCAGTAAAAGTTACTTTGGTTACTAAATAGAACTAATTTTATTTACTTCTTAGAATTTCTATCACCAATAATTGTGTGTTCTCAGCTGAAAAAAGTGATGAACAGGAAGGATATAACAGAGGAACTGTTTTTCCTCAGTTGAAGAAGATGCAATGTTAAATACTCAGATGCTATGGTTTGTGTTCATTTAAAGTCCATTTTCCTTCCAGCTCCAGTGAATGATGTGGAACCAGGTGAAATGTTTGCGTGTGGGTCACAGATTAGATTTATATGTCTTGATGAAAAGTTATTTCAAATAATTTTAGGCTTAGAAAACAAATCTGGAGCATGTTCCCAGCATTACTATAGGCATATGAACAAGTTTTGGTTGTGAAGATGTCCTGGGGTGACTGTGTATCCCCAATCGTCTGTTGGGTGCAGGGGGAAGAGCAAGCACGGTTTGTTTTTCTCCAGGAAAACTCTGCTCATCAGAGTGACCTTGAAGCGGGAGAGTTGGAACACGGCAAGACGAAAGAAGCTCTGTTGTTTTTTCCCCGGCAGTTAGTTAGTTTAGTGCTAGCGTAGTTAGATGCTGTAGAATAGCTGAAGCTTTTTGCTTTTTTTTTCTTTTTCTTTTTTTTGTCCTTTTTTCCTTCCTTTTTGCTTTTTTTGCCCTCTCCTCGGAACTGTTCCAACCTCTCTGGACTAAGGACCTGGGGAAGCACCGGGGGCCTCCACAGGGGACCCACCCCACCAAGACCAGCCCTGCACATCTCCTTTTCTCCCAGCGTCAGCGGAGACGGAGCAGTGGAGCACAGTGACGACCCTCAAGAAGACTTTCTTTAAGTTTGTTATCCCTCCGTAAGCGGCACGAAGCTCTTGTCATCGGGTATTGTGCTGGGAGTGCTTTGACTGTTTAATAAACAGGTTTTTTCCACTTCTCTCTGAGGAAATCTTTTTTCCCGAACCAGTTGGAGGAGGGGAGGGGGGCCCCGTGGGAGGATTTCTCCCAAAATCTGCCTGAAACCACCACAGGCCATCACCAAGTAGGGAGTGAACAGTTTTCACCAAAGCAATTTGATAAAATTACAGGTAAAATGAGTTTTATGAAAGCTACAGTGATTTTTAAAGAAATGTTAGGAAAAATACTGCTTATCTTTCAGCCTGTTTGGAAGATTCTTAGGGTTTTGCTCCTGAAGGATGGTGAAGGCCAGGGAAGCACTCATGTCTTTAAATGCCCTTTGGAAAAGCTGCTGGTATCTGAGAGCTTCATCCCCCGTCTCGGGCACAGCTTCCTCTGGGCAGGGGAGCATCTCGCCTGCAGGCTCCGCTTCCAGCTGTGACAGGGGCTGGATTCAGCAGTTTTGGGGTTATCAGCTGCTCCTCACTGAGCTGTGATTTTGGGTTAGGTGATGGACAGAGAGGGAGAAAGGGAGATCCTGACCAGCCCTGCAACCAGCATGCTCATGGGAAATGCTTTGTATAGTCTTAAGAATTTCCAGTTGTTTGCTTTAACACTTCTGTAAACATATTTTTTAACAAATTGAGCCTTTATGTGGAAGGGCAATGCAGGGCTCATGCTGCATCTCACAGGCTGGAGAACTTCTGCAGGAGTGATGTGACAGCATGGAAAAATTCAGGAAGCAACTGCCTGTAATTCAGGGCCAGCATTTTGTGATGAAGAGACATTAGAGAGCTGTGACTTAAACAAGAACTTAGCCTGATGCAGGTGTAGAGCTCTTCAGTGAGGTGCTGGTTCCAGGTGGCACAACCCTGCCAGGTCAGTGCAGCTCCTGTCGAGGACCTCCAAGACATGCCTTAAATGGAATAAAAGAGTGTAGCTGTGGGTACAATGCATGGTCTGAGAACAGGGAGGGGTAGGGGCTAATTTATACCTGCACAAGATTATTGCTGGGTTTTGCATGTAGTGGTTTGGTGGTTCTTTTGTATTCTCACAAGGAAATAACTGATTGCTCTGTCTGTTTTTACCCCTCAGAAAGGCAGAAAGCCATTGTTTAGTTTCTTTGATGTATTTTTCATGTATATTATTCTGTGCTGTTGTATTAAGTAAGAGTAACCATGATTTGCTAATGAGAATCACTGTATTCCCAGGGACAAACCAAGAGTATTTTTAGCAAGAGGATAGACTAACGAGGTCACTGAGAGGATACATGGTTGAATTAACTATTGCTATTTAATATACAGACATTTTGCAAAGGATTAGACATTGTAAATCCAATGGCCTTCCCAAGTAGGATAATTATCATTTGAAATTATATTTAATTGTCCACTCTTGACTTTTATGTTATTTAGTGTGTCTAGCCATGCTATTAGTGACTTATGTCAGGAAAGGCCTGCTGTGACCTTACAATACAAAAACCGCTAGACAGTTCCTCTTTATCCTTCTCTCTGGGCAGTCTGTTGTTCAGGAATAAAGGCTTGGCATAAAGGAAAATAAAATGTAGCTGTACCAGTGGGGGAGGGAGGGGCAAAATCAAAGGCTATTTTTATGTGTAGAAGAGCCCTTGATACTGATGGTTTTGGAATACCTGGATGTGTCTGATGTCCTGGAGCCCCCTAAGCTCAGGATCCGACCTATCTCAGACAAGGTTCTGAAGCTGCCATTGTAGAAATGAACCTGCTTTAAGGCCAAGACATCTCTGGGGAAAAAAGCAAACAACCTAGGAATGGGGATTAAAATACTTTCTTAAAAATAATTAAACCCAGAGGTTTAGCAGTAACTGAAAAATGGGTTAATTCCCAACTGGGATTGCTTCTCACTAAGCATTTGATGGCATGAGAGCTGACACACAGTGCTCCCGTCAAACTGCACTAAATGAACTCCTCATGGCTTTTCTCCTCCAGCAGGATTAAAGCTGCCTCCCCAGAATTAAAGCTGCCTTTTTTCATGTAAGGAGTGCAGCACCAGAACTTGCTGGTGTGATGAGCAAGCGGATCAGATGACTAAGGGCACTCAGTCATGGAAATGATCCTTGAGGGCTGGTTGCAAATGCGCAGCAGTGATGAGTGTATCTACCTAGAGCAGAAGGACCACCAGAGCCCTGGAGCACCATGGCCTGGCATTCCAGAGAGTGAGGCCTCAGGATCCCAGCTGTCCCTAGGAGGAACAGCTCTGTTCCTCTGAGGCTCCAGTCCTGGGGGAAGAGGCTGCCATTAAAGCACCCATCCCTGTCCATAGGGAGCAAGAGTCCCGGCTCTGGGAGAGTGGAACGTGAAGGTCACTGCCATGGCAGACTCAAGGCAGCAATCCACTATAGCTGCCATTGTGAGGGGCACAAACAAAGGGAGCAAAATCACCAGGAGCATGAGTTTTAAATAATGTCAATATGTTCTCAAGGTGAGAGTTTGCTTTATGTAATTGCTCCGGGGCTCCAGTGGTCCTTTTGCTTAAGGTGGATGCACACGTCATTGCTAATTAATCGGTAAATACCAGTACTATGATATTTTTTTGTGTCTGCACAGGCACAGGCTGCTCCTCTGCAGCTACTGACTTGAATGGAGCCTGGGACTTCAGCAGGAAAAATGATGAAAGGACCTGCACTGCCCAAGCTGCTCTTCAGGCAGCCCATGGGTACACATTAAATCATGAAAATCCTAGCAAGCTGCCAGCTCAAGCAATGCCTGTGGGATCTCTTGGGGGAAAGTGCCATGACCAGTCATGCATCATTGTGTAGGGTTTTGCTAAGATAATTTTAATTCTCCTTCTTCAGGTGAGAAGACCAGAGCTCGTGAGAGGGATGGTGTGAGCAGGGTCACCTGCTGCCTGCAGCAGGGAGAGCTGACCCAGCTGTGGAGCTCTGCAGTGGGAGGCAAGATTGAGTCTGCTTGGTGGGAAGTAAAAAACAGAATATGCTAAAAATCTAAAAAAGTGAAGGGAAAAGGAGAGCAGTAACAGAAGAAAGGGAGCATTCAACAAAAGGGAAAGATGTGCAGGAGAAAAGGTTCTTTGCTGTCTTTCCAAGAATGTCTCAGGTGATGGACACATCAGGCAGCATGCCCTCTGCCCTCGGATGTTCCCCCTCTGGCACGGCACCAGCTCCCAAATCATGCTTTGCAGAGTCTCAGTGGTCTGGGATTTCTGTGTGTTGGCAATACTAGGGAGGACAACCACTGTGGGCACACAGTGGGCAGGCTGCACCTTCCCAGTGCTGGAACGGGGAGCAGAGCTGAGCCCTCTGGTTGCCTCTGGTTCCCTCTGGTCTCTGCACTTGCCATGGTTGTGAATCTCAAACTTCAGGTCACAGTGATATTGTCATAGGCAACAAGAAGTGGTAATAAAGAAAATAAATCTATGTCAAAATCCATGGTTCTAATTACTCATGTGCAGTATGACACCCCAGAATTGTAATTTCCAATTTCATTTTGATGCCTTAGGAAGGCTGACCTGAAACAGAGACTGGACAGAGCTAGAGAATAAAATATTCATTAAAAGGCCTCCAGGATCCACCTTGGGAAAGACAGGAGCCTAACCAAGGCTGCACCCAGGGTGGTCACAAAAGAAAGATGGCTCTCAGGTCACAAGATCTTACATTTTTATGAGTTTTGGTCCATTTGCATATTGGGGTTTAATTGTCCAATTACAGCTTCAGATTGTGAGGTCCCATCCTTCTTGTTCCTCCCTTCAGTCCACCGTTGTTTGTGCTTTTGGACTGAAAGTTGTTCTTGGTCTTCAGCAGGAAAAGGATTTGTTTTGTCTACCTACTCTGTGTAGAGAGCTTACTAGCACTTAATATGAAGCTCAGAGCTACATCTCTAGGCAGCACAGAATCTGAAAATATGAAAGCTAAAGCTTAAGGTGTGGTGGTGTGAGAATTGTTTTTAAGTTATTAAGTTATTTTTGTAAGATTTTTAAGTTATTTTTATAATGGTTGAGTCCACTGTATACCCCTGTGTTCTGCATTGGTTTTCCCTTCTGCATTGGTTGTTTTGTCTACTGTAAAACCAGACGTTTTCTGTCTTTCATCCCTTCCCTGCACCTGTCGCTGTCAACCTCCCCCCCTCTCTCCTCGTGGTCGCCCTGTCTGTCACTCGGAGACCCTTCCCTGGCTTCTAGAAAACTCCGGGAAGGGTATCGAGGGATAGGCTGGGGCCCGGGAGACCCCCTCCCATCATTTTGTGGTTGGTCCCCAGTTCTATGGTTCACACCCCCGGTTAAACCCCCCGATTCCTGTGACTGGCTGACCGGTTGTCGCCACCCCCGTTTCCACCCCCCCTT